>NC_031989.1:67177311-67254285 GCF_001879085.1 Nicotiana attenuata
TCTCCCGAGAATCATATTGTAAGCCATCTCCATATCTACCACCTGAAATTTTGTATCCTTGATAACTCCTTCTGCAAATGTAGTAAGTATTACCTCTCCTTTCGTTACGACGCTGGAATTGTCGAATCCAGACAAAGTATGCGCCTTTGGTACTAATTTATCTTCAGCTTGCATCTCGTGTAGTACTCTTAGCAGAATAATGTTCACGGAACTACCTGGATCAATCAAAACTCGTTTCACATTAGTTGTCACGACCCAAACCGATGGGCCGCGACGGGCACCCGGTACCTTACTTAACCGAGTACCAACGTAACGTATCTTTCTTATTATACTATCATGAGTAAATGAGTTAGAAAACCCGTCATGGGATAACAAGAATAAAACATAAGGGAATACTCAACATATGATGACCCAACATGATATACAAACTTATACATATGACATATGGGTCTATAAGGCCGACATGACCATTTGTATACTCAAAACATAGGCCGACAAGGCCATACAAGTATCCATACACCTGACATCTGTCTACAAGCCTCTAAGAGTACATAAAATCATAAAGGTCGGGACAGGGCCCCGCTATACCAATCACTACATATCCAAAGCATACTGACCAAATAGGCAACTCCGGAGCAAGTGGAGTGCCCCAACACCTTCGCTGAGCTGATAGCCTAATAGGAAGACTGTCAACCTATCAATCGGGACCTGCGGGCATGAAACGCAACGTCCCCAGGCAAAAGGGACATCAGTACGAATAAAGTACTGAGTATGTAAGGCAGGAAAGCATAAACAAGAACAGTAATGTAAAGAGTGATAGAGAAGATACAACCTGTAACATCTGAGTGCCTCTGGGGGTTACTGACATGAAATGCGTAATACATATATATACATAAACTTTTGAAAACATACGCCTTTATGGGCATCATCATCATCATATCGTACGGCCTCAAAGAGGACTCGGTAAAAACATACCCGGCCATCATAAGGCTCGGTAGAATCGTACCCGGCCACGTGGAGCCCGGTAAAACCCAACTGATCAGTGGTTGCACAATAGGTGCCATACCCGGCCGTCTATAGCGCGGCTCGGTAGAGTAAAATAGATACATATATATATATATAATGCATGCTCGACTCATGGGATCACGTTCTAAACCTTTCGGAGTGACGTAAGAACATTATGGACATACATACCCTCAATATGAACTTCACTAGGACTTACGGATCATACATACTTTCTTAGAATAACTTTGTACGGAAAGAACAACATGGAAAACCTTAGTTGCTAGGAGTAGATTCATTATGAAATAGCGTATTCATTTCACATTAGATCATGCCAAAAGAAGGAAGGAAGTGCCTTAACATACCTGGAGTAGGAACAACTCCGTATAATTATCCCGTTGGAAACCTTTGTGGATTGAATTTAGAACCCAAAAATTGGATTTAAGCTTCTGCGCCTTTGAAGTTGAGGAACGAAATTGGTGGATTCTGTTCCTACGTTCTTGGTTTGAAATTTTGAAAGCAAAATGTTTCTGATTCTTGAAGTTTTGGAAAGATGTTCCTATGATCTTGGTTTGAAATCTCACTTGAAATCTTGGCAAAATTTGGACGAAAATTGCTTCAATTGAAGCTTTCGCTTGAAATTAAAAAGCTTCTGCTTTCACCGTTCTTGGCTTTTAAAGCCAAAGGCAGATTGGTTGGCCTTTTACAAGGAATTCCAAGAAGCATTTTCATTAGAAATTTGAGATGCTTAATGAAGCATCTGAACTTGGAATGAATTAACCAAACATTTGTTTTAGTTGTTTGGTCAGTAACGTTTCTTGTCTTTGTCCAAGAATGAAATGGATAAGACTTGGAAATTAAGTCTTTTCCTACATAATTCCAAGTGTCCTTAGGTAGCCACCTAAGCAAATAAGACCCTTAGTCATTTCTTGAATGGTGGCTTCTTGCCACGTGTAATTCCTATCCACTTATTGGTTAACTGGGTAATGTCTTGTTACCCGTTAATTAATCAATTACCCGTATAATTTAAAAATTGTCTCAACTTAATTAAATACTACTCTCTTTTAACATACCTTGTACACCTTACTATCATGGCGATGTAGTACATTGCATGGCACTAGTCCATAAATACCGGGTATTTTAGCTCGAGCCGTATTTTATCCCAAAATACCAAACTTTGACAAAATTCATTTTCTTTGACTTTACTTACCCTCTCACCTTCACGAATTTACTCATCACTTATGATCCTTATAATCCCCAAATAATCTTTTTCTTGGACTGATGTCAATTTCCTTACGACAAATTCAACGTACAATACTACAGGGTGCAACATCGTCGTAATATAATACTGTGGGACGTGACATTACCGTAATGTAATACTGCTGGGTGCAACACTGTCGTAACTTAATACTGCAAAGCATAACATCGACGTAATACTGCGGGGCGTAACATTAGTATCATGTACAAGTAGAGATATTACCAGTGCATCGTTATGTGGAGATAATACGCCATCTGCATCTGCATCATAAAATGTAATACTTTCTTCCTCTAAGACATGTCGCACCCGCTTCCCGGGGGTAATTGTGACTTTGGAAACTTTATTGGCTGTTGTGTACGTCACACCATTGATTTCTTCCCCTCCACGTATAACATTAACGGTCCTTTTGGGAGAAGGCGGTTTAGGGGGCTCCTGCCTATTCTTCATGTATGCTTGCTTACTTTTCTCACTGAATAATTCAGTGAGATACCCTTGCTTCAATAGATGATCAACTTCTCCTTGTAGCAACCTACAATCTGCTATTCTATGACCATGATCATTGTGAAATTTGCACCAGTGATCGGGATTGCGCCTGTTTGGATTCGATCTTATTTCTTTTGGCCACCGAACCTTGTCACCCATGCTTCTTAAAACAACTACGAGCTCGGAAGTGCTTACATTAAAATTATAACCGCCAAATCTTGCCTTCAAGTTTCTATCATCGTCCCGCGACTCTCGCGTGTTTCGATCATTCCCAAATCTTGATGATGAGCCCGACTCTCTATTCCTCGATTTATGATCGTACCTTGAATTGTCCTATTTTGATCATGCATCTCTTCCCGCTGGGCCCATATATGGTTCGTACCTGTTTTTACCAGACCTTTTTTCGGTTTCCGCCCGTCTCGAACTTACCCTTTCCTCTTTTTGAGACCGTGAGATAATATCTTCTTCTATCCTTAGCTTCGTGCTATACCTATTGTATACATCATTCCATGTTGTTGCTGGGAATTCACGAAGACTTTCCTTGAGTCGCCTCGTGGCTTTTGAGCTTTTTTCATTCAAATTACTAGTGAAGGCTATAGCTACCCAATTATCTGGTACACGTGGTAACGTCATTCTTTCACACTGGAACCTATCCACGAACTCTCTGAGCAACTCGGAGTCCC
The DNA here is from genome assembly GCF_001879085.1 of Nicotiana attenuata. Lineage (NCBI taxonomy): Eukaryota > Viridiplantae > Streptophyta > Magnoliopsida > Solanales > Solanaceae > Nicotiana > Nicotiana attenuata. The sequence continues at coordinate 67,180,738 of NC_031989.1, forward strand.
CTTGTTTGATTTTGAAAATATCCTCCATTCTCTTTTTGACTTTTTGAGCTCCCGAATGTGCTTTGATAAATGAATCTGCAAGCTCAGCAAAAGGATTTATAGAATTTTCGGGTAAAAGAGAATACCATGTTAATGCTCCCTTAGTGAGTGTTTCACCAAATTTTTTGACCAATACTGATTCAATTTCTTGTTTGGTCAAGTCGTTGCCTTTTACGCCAGTTATGAATGCAGTCACGTGGTCTCATGGATCAGTTGTTCTATCGTATTTTGGAATATCGGGCATTTTGAATTTCTTTGGAATTGGAAGAGGAGCAGTACTTGGCTTCCAAGGTTGCTGTGAATATTTGTCCATATCTATTCCTTTGATTACAGGCGGTACTCCAGGTATTTGCTCTATGCGGTCACTTTGCTCCTTGAGTTGTTTTTGCAATGCTAACACTAAATTTTGTAAATCGAAATTGACTAAGTTACCCGGTTCTCCATCTCGTGACTCGCTAGGGATTCCACCACTGCCTGAATTAGCAAGCCCGGAACTAGGGTTTTCCAAAGTATTGTTATTTGGAATTGGCATTGATGGTGCAACAGGTAAATGGCTGGAAAAGGCCTCAAGAACTTTATTGACCTGTTCAGCGATCAGCTTTTGCAAGGCTTCATTGATAGCTTCATCGTTGTCAAATTGAGCATTTGCATTTGAGTGAGATCCATCAGGAGTTCCTTCTCGAGACCGCCGAGGCGAGCTTTGTGGAGAAGGGTTCGGGGTACGATCATCTTGTGGGTCCCTCTGGAGTTGATGGTTTCCTTGGTTTCCTTGGGTGTTGACGTTAACATTTGACATGGTTGTCGATGTAACAAAAAAGGTTAGGTTAAGAAAGAATAGATTATCAGATTCCCGGTAACGGAACCAATTTGTTTAACTAAAAAATGAAATTTCGGTCAAAGCTTTATTTTAGAAGAACTCGGGTTACTGATAATCAAAGAAATGAATAATAGAAATTGATTTTGCTAATAATAAGATGAATAAAGGAAAATAAATCAGTGTATTCCAATAGTGTTTCGTGTCCTTACAATTGACCAGTCTTCTCCTTTTTATAGCTATCTCTAAGATATACGTTTTGCCTTTGTCATAATAAGGCTATTACAAAGGCATTAAATGCTATGTTATATAATCATTGTAATTTAATACAGATTCTCTAATATTTTTAGTATTAAATGCTTATTAAATACTATATCTGTACTTTCTTGTGCTGTCAGATTCATTCTCCTTGATTTTCGGATTTAAATAGGTACGAGCGTTGAGTTTTTTGAATAACTGCTCGTGCCTCTACTTGTGTCTCTGCTCGTATCTGTTGAAACTCGTGCCTCTTTGCTAATCATCACTCTTTGATCAGCCTTCATGTCATGACGTCTTTCAATCACTTCGATATGTGTAAACTCAATTTTTCCCAATACACTCCTGTATTGCAATAAGTATTCCAATTTTATCACCATGTCCAATATAATAACACAAATATTTGTTATGTGTTAGTGCTATTTAAGCTATAATTTTCCGCGCAATCTAAAGACAAAAAGAAAATGATCTATTCAAACAATTTACAGTGATGATACAAATGTCAAACATGTGGGTCAAGTGTTTTGTTACCGAAAGAGTGAGACATGACATTAACATCATTGTCCAGGTGAAGAAATTGCACTTCATTAAGTAAAACAGCACTTCAAAAAAACAAAGCCAAAAACTAGCACAAAATGTTGTACAAAAAATTCTATCGGAGCAGAAACAACATACCCTAATCATGCAGTCATACGGGTGTCTGCCTCATGCATTGTGACATTCATCAAATATTCAAATATCAATCTTTAAGAAGTATTGCTGGTGTCGGTGGTGGCAAAATGGTTAAAAGAAGATAGTTAATCACCCATATTATCTATTAAAAAATAGGTTGGATAATGAACTTTTTAAAAACGGGTTAAATATAGATAAGAACCATATTATCCATTTAGAAATGGTTAACCAATGGGTAACCAATGGATAGCCAATAAGTTTAACTTTTACATTTGTAAAGCCTCAAATTGGAGGTTACTCAAATTTGGAAGACTAGAAATTCTCCCAAAAGTGATCATATTCAAGAAGTCATGGATAATATGGTTACCCATATTATTCGCCGATTAACCCGTTTTTTATTCGTGTTAAATATGGATTGGATCGAATAATTTACCCATTTTTTTATTACCGTTTTCGATCCGAACCATATCCGTCCCGACCAGCCCGTTTGCCACTCCTAGCTGGTGTCATTACCAGCACCTGAAAGTAGAAACTGTGGTAATTACTTATCAAGCATCCAAGTAATATATATAAAATGCCGAACTTAAGTCCTAGCAGCTTCATTTGCAAGTTTCTATTGAAGAGCAGCTATTAGCCTATTTGGGCATAGTTTTGAGGACTGTCTATTTGACTTGTCCTAATGTTGTTGATCATCTTGGGGAGAGATGGGTGTTGATTATCGGGATGTTGCTACATGGCAGCAACAGGCGGAGAATCATGAGGTTTGTATGAACTACTATATTTTACCTTCAGTAATTAAATTAGTAACATTTGCTTTCTTGAGTAGGCATTAGATATGGCTAGTAACTGGAGCTGGGGTCTCGTGGAATAGTACACTACTAAGAAAATCAGGTTTTAGCGACGGACAAATTCTGTAGCTAAATAGAAAAATCCGTCGCTAATCTCATTTAGCGACGGATTAGCTACGGATTATCAAACAATTCTGCTAACTACAAGCGTTTTAGCGACATATTAGCGACGACGTTCGTAGCTAATTCCAGTTTTTTTTTGTAGCACTACTAGAAATCCGGAAAAAAACGACCACAAAAAGCGACCAGTGTTGGTCGCTTATTGGCCAAAAAGCGACCAAAAAGCGACCAAACGTGCCTGGTCGATATTAAGCTGGTCCCTTTACCATAGGGACCAAAGTTGGTCGCTAATTAGCGACCAACTTTGGTCTCTCAAGTCAAAGGACCAAATATTCCGGTAAAGACACTGGCGACCAACTTTGGTCGCTATATTATTTTAATATTATAAATTTTGCGACCAAAGTTGGTCTCATTTGTGTAAATTTCGTTTTTTTATTGATTTATTAATTATGAAGTAGTTACCAACTTTGGTCTGTATATGAAATATTATATTTTAAAATCTGAAAAATGGCGACCAATGTTGGTCGCTATATTATAAATTTTTTAATTATTTTTTTAAATAAGCGACCAAAGTTGGTCGCTAAATACATGAATTAATTTTTTTATTTATTAATAAGCGACCAACCCTGGTCGCCATATTTCCAGAAATTGTTATTTTTCTGGTAAATAGCGACCAATCTTGGTCACTACTTGGGAAATATGGGTTAAATAGCGACCAACCTTGGTCGCTATTTCACAGAAAAAAAAATTTTTAATAGAAATGCGACCAAATAGCGACCAAAGTTGGTCGCTTTTCTTGGTATATCGCTGGCAGGAACTGTCTCTTTTGGCAGCTACACCACCTGCCAGCTTACCAAAATTCCTAAATAAGCAAATATGCCAACAACAGCAACAACAACAATTATAACGAACAAAGTATAAAGTTCAATAGAACTTTATACTTTAAGCTAATTAGCAAACTAATAAGTTAAATGTTATTACAGAACTATTCGAAAACCAATTGTATTTGTCTAGCATAAACTTATAAGTTCAAAGATTGTTCTCTACATCATTATCATCACCGTCTGATGAACTTTTTTCACCATGACGGTATCTAGAATGGGCTATTTGTCGATGATGGGAAGAATGACCACGGGGAGGACGGGGGGAATGAGCACGGGGAAGGCGAGCCTCTGGCGATGACTCACGAGACCGGGGAATTGGAAAATTGCCAGAAGCTAGGAGAGTTTTGATCTGCTCTTGCATGCCCTTGCACTGAGCTTGCATGCCAGAGTACTGCATATCTCTAAGCCTTTCTCTCTCCTTGGCGGCTTCTAACTCGGATGTGAGCTTTGCCACAGTCTCCCACATAGAGAAGAGGCTCTCCCCATCAAGTTGCTCGGCTTGGGAGGAAGTCCCTATTCCTTGCATTCCACACTTATAGCGATGGAATTTCTTATTAGGAAGCCCGTATACCTTCCCCCCTTTTGGACCGCCAGCAGCCTGCATCTACATTCTCTCAGCATCCTCGTTCGATAGTTGGATTGGCGCGCCGGACTCATTGGGTGGCTGACTGCGTATGAATTGCTCCACTTCAGCTGTGAAGCGACCCTATAAGAAAAATAATATGTGAATTACTATTTCCAAATTTATATAAAAGTAAATCAAAATTCTTAATGAAAAGTGAAAACTTACATGTACAGTCGAGGCTCGGCCCTCAACCCACCTTTCTTGGTCCGTCTCTTTCTTCTTCTTCACAATATGAGTCTCCTTAAAGAGCTCATCTTGGTTCATCGGACGCCCCAACTTTTTTTCCTGAAAACTCATAAATTTTAGTTAATAAACAGAATACAGATACTAAGAAAATTAAAGTAAATTAAGCAATTACGTACCATTCTTCGTTTTATCGTCCCTAGGCTGATCGCACCTCTAGTGTGCAAGGATCCTCCCTTCTCAGATGCCCGGGCTTTCTTTCCTTTTTCGCTCTTCTCTAAGAACTTTGCTGTAAGCCATTGCCTTTGCAAATCATCCCATAAATCCTGAAGCATCCAGCCAGGCTTCTGGTTCAACTGCCTAGCTTTGGAGAAACAATGGGACAACCGCTTTCGAGCTTTGAGATGGAAGTTTGCAGCCACTTCCGCGCTATAGCGGTGTTCCCATAGACACTTGCTCTGTATTTCAAAAGTCAAGTATTATATGGAAATATCATATTTAGATGGAAATGTCATAAAAGCTATATTCGATATATTATACTTAGCTTTTATTAGCTAATAATTATTCAAAAGTTAAGTGCATTAACTGCTTATAATATAATATTAGCTAAAAGCTAATAAATGATTATACTGCTTAAAAGAATATTTATACCTTAAATTGATTAAAGATTGCCTCCTTGAGAGCGAATGGGAATTCACTCCAAGTCGCATAAGGACCATCATAAAGCTTTCTGGTGGCTTTGGTGATGATCCTTGNACTATGTTTTTGTAGGTTGTCCACTTTCCGTGTACCAATTGTATACTGGGGCTTTTTACCCATATTAACAAATAAACTTTTACATTTANTAAGAAAAAAGGAAAGAAGAGTAAATAGTACAACAAAACAACAACAACCAGTAAAATCCCACAAGTGAGGTCTGGGGAGGGTACCCCTACCCGGGAGAAGTAGAGGAACTGTTTCCGAAAGACCCTCGGCTCAAGAAGACGAAAATAAACAATACCGATTCCTCTTACCGAGTTTGTTGAAGCCCCGAGGGTGATCCCCGATGATGGTGTTCCTGCTGCTGCTCATGACTCTGTTGAGCAGCTTTTTGACCGCGGGTTTGGTAGTGAAAATTTAGGTTCGATTTCTGATGAAGCTCCCCTGGCTCATTTTTCTACTCCTGTTCCTGTGATTCCTTCTTTTCCAGTTGTGGTTGTTACTGTTCCTCCTTTGGCTATTTTGACTGCTTCTACCGTCCCTCCCTCGACTATTCCTCCTTCATCTGTTCCTTACACTGAAGTTGGTTCCTCAAGTAGAGGCGCAGCTATGAGGCAAGTTACCATTGAAGTTCCTGCTGAGGGTAACCTTTAGAGGAAATCAGGTCAAGCTGACGTGTGGCTGAAACCTTTGATTGGTCCAGTTAAGAGAGCTAAACTTGACAGCCGCAGTTCTTTGACCTTGATGAACGATATAGTGCATGCTTCTTTAAAGGTTATCCCTTTTTTCAAATTTTTACTTTACCGTTTTTTTTTTCTGTTTTTTAGGGTTCTTATTTTTCCCTTTTTTTTTTTAGGTCAATCTAATTGGCACGGAGATGATGAAGAGGGTTACCCTCTCAGAGCAATTAGTGCGTGACTACCAAGTGGAGGCGGATAATTGGAGGGAACAATGTGAAAGTCTTCAGATCGACGTGGAAACATTAGAAGAAAGTAAAAGTACCTTAGAGCAGCAGGTACGGGCTTTGACTTCAGAGTTGGCAGTTGAAAAGGCTTCTTCAAATCAAGCAGGTAAGGAAAAGGCTCGTCCGGAAACATCTTTTTCCACCAAGGCAAGTGAAGAAATTAGAGAGTTGAGGGCTCTCTTGGGTGAAAAAGAAGCATATGCTGGTGAACTCGTGCAGAATTCGACTCAAACTCAAGATGACCTCCGGGTATCTTCGGATAAGGTTTGTTCTTTAGAAAGTTCCCACGCTTCTCTTCAAGCTTCTTATGAATCTGCCTTGGCTGAAAATGAAAAGTTAAGAAATGAAATTGCTGACTGGGAAAGAGATTACGAGATCCTTGAAGATAAAACTGCCATTGAAGTGAGTTGGGCGTTTTTAAATTCTCGCCATGATACCCTCGTTGAAGTTAGCCAGGAGAATTTTAACTTGGAATCTGAGTTAGCCAAGATCAAAGAGACTATTGAGAAGACTCAGCAGAACTAAGATTTTTCTTCTCCCGTGGCTGAAGCTTCTGAAAATGTTGAAGATGATACGGGTATCCCCACTCCTTCAAGTCAAGTTGAGCCTGATGTTGTTGATGTCCCTTCTTCAGTTCCTTCAACTTCTCAATGAAAAGTTTATGATGTTGGAATTCCTTTGTTGTTGTTTTTTTCTTTTTAGTGGTATGTGGTTGTACCCTTGGTCTTTCTAAGGGTTTGTTGAAAACGTTAAGTCCCCAGGCCTTTTATGGGGCACTTTGTATAAACAACTTTTGGTTTATGACTAAGTTCATACTTAGTCTAAACTTTTTTTATATTAAGAAGTTTCTGTTGCTGTTTAAACTTCTGTTTTGTTTATTCTTGCCTTTATTTTTAAGGTCTTACTGAATAACTTGCATTTTTATTTTTCAAAAATGCTTCTGTTTTTTTTAGCTTCATGAATACTTGAATTAATCATGAATTTTATAAAAGAGGGCCATTTTATATTCGACACTTAATGAAGAAGACGTCTCAACTTCATAATGGTGTTAATATACGATAAAAGAAATAGGAATACACATGTTTCTTGAAATAACTTTGACAAGTTTTTATTTGAACTTTGTCTAGTTTTTAATAACACTTTACATGTATTTGAATTACTTTTATAACTTTCTCGTAACTGTTTTTCTTATAACAGATTTCAAAAAAGAAAATGAACACAAGGTTTTTATTTATAACCCGTTTCAGTATATTGCCTTTACCCTAACTATAATAAGGTTTTTCTTTGGCCTTAGCTCGTGACTTTGCTCTGCACTTGACTCATTCAATGAGTGAACTTCTCAGGCTTGATCTTTGATTATTTTCCAATCTTCTTTGCCTTCTTTATACACATGTCTATGTATATTATATAGTCCCCCAAGTGTTTGAGCTTTGAAGTATGAAGTCTCGAGCACTTGATTGTTCCTCTCGTTTGGTCCTTTCCCTGAAAAGGAAAAACATACGGGACGCGGAGGTACGATTATAAATGAAGACTGCTTAATCCATTTCAATTTCTATCAGAATAATTGTAACCCTAGACCAGGAAAATTGACTCCACGTGCCTTGCGGGTCGTGACTCATCATTTAGTACGGGTTAGCTTTTTGCCTATCATCTAAAATCGTTAGTAAAATTTTAACAATTCAAAAATAAAATTTAAAAGTATGAATACCTGACCGTGGGTATTCCTTAGAAATAGTATCTCTTCAAGTGAACGGCATTCCAATGTGAAGGTAGTATCTTTCCATCCATCGTTTCCACCTCGTATGCTCCTTTTCCTGCGATACCATGAATCATATAGGGTCCCTCCCAGGTTGGACTCAATTTTCCCGCATTAGTTGCCTTCGTAGATTGAAAAACTTTTTTGAGCACGAAATCCCCAATCTTGAAGTATCTTAGGCGCGCTTTTCGATTGTAGTATCGTTCCAAGACCTGCTTTTGTGCTGCCATTCTTATTAATGCAGCTTCCCTTTTTCCTTCAAGTAGATCAAGGTTTATGCGCATTTCTTCGTCATTGGATTCTTCTGATGCTTGTGTAAACCTTGTGCTTGGCTCTCCTATCTCAACTGGAATTAAGGCTTCGGCTCCATAAACCAATGAGAATGGTGTTTCTCCCGTACTTGTTTTTGCTGTTGTGCGGTATGCCCATAAAACACCAGTTAGTAATTCTGGCAATTACCTTTGGATTCCTCTAAACGCTTCTTTAAATTGTTGATAATGACTTTGTTTGTTGACTCAGCTTGGCCATTACCCACCGGATGATAAGGTGAGGATGTAATCCTTTTGATCTGCCAACTTTGAAAAAACTCTGTGATTTGTGCGCCTATAAATTGAGGGCCATTATCACACACGATTTCCTTTGGCACACCGAATCGATATATGATATTCCGCCAAATGAAATCTCTAACTTCTTTTTCCCGCACCTGTTTGAATGCTCCTGCTTCCACCCATTTAGTAAAATAGTCGGTGAGTACAAGCAAAAATTTTACCTGTCCTTTTGCTTGTGGTAGTGGACCCACGATATCCATCCCCTATTTCATAAAAGGCCATGGTGCAATAACCGGATGTAACAACTCCGCAGGTCTATGCATGTTATTACTGTATCTTTGACATTTATCACATTTAGCCACGAAACTTTCCGCTTCTTCTTCCATTTTAGGCCAATAATAACCTGCCCTAATCATGGTTCTTATCAATGATCTTCCTCCTGCGTGATTTCCACAATGCCCTTCGTCTATTTCTCTCATTACATATTCTATCTGAGAAGGCCCGAGGCATCTTGCTAAGGGACCACCAAACATTTTTCGATAAAGACTGCCTTGCTTTAAACAATATCGAGCTGCCTTTTTCCGAAGCGCGTAAGCTTTTTTCTTATCTTCAGGGACGGTTCCATACTGCAAAAAAGCAACATTCTCGTTCCTCCAATCCCAGGATAAGTTATTAAAATTTACCTCATTTTTATCTGGATCGAGTACTGAATGAAACAATTGAATTACGGAAGCATTTTCATTGCTTGCCACATCTGCCGCAGATGCGAGATTGGCTAGGGAGTCCACCTCGACATTTTCATCTCTTGGTATTTGCATAACTTTCCAGGTTTGGAATTGCCTGATCAGATCCCGTACCTTCTCTAAATACTGTTGCATTCGTGCTTCCCTGGCTGTATAAGTCCCCAGTATTTGGTTAACTACAAGTTGCGAATTGCTTTTGATTACAATCTAATTAATGTCGAGTTCTCGTGCTAGTTCTAAACCTGCAATCACAGCTTCATACTCTGCTTCATTGTTAGTTATAGAATGACATTTAATGGCTTGTCGAATGGTCTCACCCGTAGGTGGTACCAAAATAATTCCTAAGCATGCACCCTTCACATTAGACGAACCATCAGTAAATAAGGTCCGAATTCCCGGAATAGATCTGTTGAACACCTGTAATTCTTTTTCTGCTTCTAATTGCATTCCTTGTCTAAAATCAGCCACAAAATCTGCTAACACTTTAGATTTTATCGCGGTTCTAGGCTGGTATGTGATATCATATTCACTTAATTCTATAGCCCATTTGGCTAACCTACCTAACAACTCATGTTTGTGTAATATATTGCGTAATGGATAAGCAGTTACTACAGCAATAGGGTGACACTGAAAAAATAAGGCCTTAATTTTCTAGATGCCATGATTAGTGCAAGTGCAAGCTTTTCTAATTGAGGATACCGCGTCTCCGCATCTAATAAAGATTTGCTGACATAATAAATCGGAGATTGTTTACCTTGATCTTCACGAACTAACACAGCAGTTACCGCTACTTCGGAGACAGCAAGGTAGATGAGCAATCTTTCCCCAATTTTTGGTTTGGCGAGCAATGTCGGATTTGATAAGTATGTCTTCAAATTTTTGAGTGCCTGTTGACATTCCTCAGTTCATTCGAACTGATCTTGCTTTTTAAGAGCTGAAAAGAATTGAAAGCACTTTTCTGATGATTTGGAAATAAATCTCCCTAAGGCTGCAATTCTTTTTGTCAACCTCTGCACTTCTTTTTTACTTGTAAGCATGTTAGGGATTTCTTTAACGGCCTTAATCTGTGCGGGATTTACTTCAATACCACGGTTAGAAATAAGAAAATCCAAAAACTTACCTGATGCAACACCGAATGCACATTTCTCAGGATTTAATTTCATATTGAATTTTTGCAAGATCTGAAACGTATTAGACAAGTGTGATATATGATCCCCTGAATGTTGAGTTTTAACGAGCATATTGTCTATATAGACCTCCATAGTTTTTCCCAAATGTTCTTGAAACATTTTGGTCACTAGTCTTTGATATGTTGCACCAGCATTTTTAAGACCAAAGGGCATTACTTTATAACAGTAAGTCCCCCTGTCTGTTGTAAATGAAGTTTTTTCTTCATCTATAGGATCCATTTTGATTTGGTTGTATCCTGAATACGCATCTAAAAAGCATAACAATTCGTGCCCTGCAGTAGCATCAATTAGTTGATCTATATGTGGTAATGGAAAAGAATCTTTAGGACAAGCTTTGTTAAGGTCTGTGTAATCTACACAAACTCGCCATTTGCCATTCTTCTTTGGCGCCACAACAGTATTGGCTAACCAGTTAGGATACTTTACGGTAATTTTTGAACCTCATCTTGAATCACCTGATTCTTGAAAGTTCCTTGCTTTCTCTTCTTTTGTTTGACAGGCAGATATGATGGGTGTTCATTTAATTTGTGAGTCATTACCTCCGGTGGTATTCCTGTCATATCAGAATGGGACCAAGCAAAACAATCCACGTTAGCAACAAAAATTCAATCAACTTACCTTTCATATCCTGGCTTAGATTGGCCCCTACGTAGACTTTCCTTTCAGGCCATTGTGTAGACAACACTACAGCCTCCAGCTCTTCAATTGTTGTTTTGATATTTTTGTTTTCCTCTGGTTCTTGAATGGCATCAGGCCTTGAGTCCACATCTGTTCGCCCTTGTTCAGTTGAGGTTTGTGTTGTGGTACCCTCAACTGGATTCTGTAACTGCTATTTTTCTTCGTTTCTCATACTTGAATCTGCAACAGAGTTGATGCTCCTGGATGTCTGTTGATCCCCACGGATTTGACATATCCCCCATAGTGATGGAAATTTAATAACTTGATGTAAGGTCGACGGAACAGCATCCATCTCGTGGATCCATGGTCTCCCGAGAATTATATTGTAAGCCATCTCCATATCTACCACCTGAAATTTTGTATCCTTGACAACTCCTTCTGCAAATATAGTAAGTATTACCTCTCCTTTCGTTACGATGCTGGAATTGTCGAATCCAGACAAAGTATGCGCCTTTGGTACTAATTTATCTTCAGCTTGCATCTCGTGTAGTACTCTTAGCAGAATAATGTTCACGGAAGTACCTGGATCAATCAACACTCGTTTCACATTAGTATCATGTACAAGTAGAGATATTATCGGTGCATCGTTATGTGGAGATAATACGCCATCCGCATCTGCATCATCAAATGTAATACTTTCTTCTTCTAAGACATGTCGCACCCGCTTCCCGTGGGTAATTGTGACTTTGGAAACTTTATTGGCTGCTGTGTACGTCACACCATTGATTTCTTCCCCTCCGCGTATAACATTAACGGTCCTTTTGGGAGAAGGCGGTTTAGGGGGCTCCTGCCTATTCTTCATGTATGCTTACTTACCTTNGCAATAATTAACAATGTAAAGAACTATTTTCTTGCGATTTTCTTTACATTTTATTCTAAAACTAATTAATACTAAAATTGTGAAATTAAATCCCTAAATGCCAATGCATATTTTGTATTTTCATATGGATTAAAATGCACAAATAAAAATGCAACAATTACCGAAGAATGCCACAAAATTCACAAAAATTTATAAAATACTAGGAAAATTGTTTTGTTTGAAATTTTGGGAATTATTGGTTAGGGCAAAAATCACGTGCTCACACGTGGTTGGGTAGGAAAATTGTTGAACACTGCCCCAATGGAAGGTAGATCTTGGAAAACTCTTTCCCAACGATTTGGTTGGAAAGTAAAAACTCATGGTAAGAGGTTTTTTTTTTTTTTTACATATATATTGCTTTTTCCTGAACTTACTTTAATCCTTCTTTTTATCAGCATTTGCAGTTCGAGGTGTTAGGGCTGAGGCGATTGTAGCTTCTCGTATTCCTTTAGAAAGGGCCCAAAAGATAATTTTGGGTTCTTTTTCGAAAAGAAAAGCTATGGTTGATCAAGATTCTGAAGAAGAGGAAGACGAGGGTTCCTTGGTGAAAAGGCCACGAGCCCGTAGACAGATTGTTTCTGATGAAGAAGCTTCTCCCCCTCGTTCGGTTCCTCTTACCGAGTCTGTTGAAGCCCCGGTGGTGATCCCCGATGATGATGTTCCCGCTGCTGCTCATGATTCTGTTGAGCAACTTTTTGACCGCGGGTTCGATAGTGAAAATTTAGGCTCGATTTCTGATGAAGCACCCCTTGCTTCTTTTTCTACTACCATTCCTGTGATTCCTTCTTTGCCGATCGTGGATGTTTTCGTTCCTCCCCAGGTTGTTTTAACTGCTTCTACTGTTCCTCCAACAATTCCCCCTCCACCGGTTTATCACACTGAGGTTGGTTCCTCGAGTAGGGTTGCTGCTATGAGGCAAGTCACTATTGAAGTTCCTGCTGAGGGTAATCTTTTAAGGAAATTAGGTCAAGCAGATGTGTGGCTAAAGCCTTTGATTGGTCCAGTTGAAAGAGCTAAGCTTGATAGCCACATTTCTTTGACCTTGATGAATGATATAGTGCATGCTTCTTTAAAGGTATCCCTTTTTCAAGCTTTACTTTAACCTTTTTCTATTCTCAGAGTTCTCATCGTCCCTTCTCTTTTTTGTTTAGGTTAATTTAATTGGCACGGAGATGATGAAAAGAGTTACCCTTTCAGAACAATTAGTGCGTGACTACCAAATGGAGGCGGATAATTGGAAGGAACAATGTGACAGTCTTCAAATTGATGTGGAAACCTTAGAGGAAAGTAAAAGTACCTTGGAGCAGCAGGTAAGGGCCTTGACTTCAGAGTTGGCAGTTGTAAAAGCTTCTTCAAGTCAAGCAAATAAAGAAAAGTTACGTCTTGAAACCTCTGTTTCCGAGCAACTTTCCAAGGCCAGTGAGGAGATTAGAGAATTGAAGGCTCTCTTGGGTGAAAAAGAAGCATATGCTGGTGAACTTGTGCAAACACTGACTCAAACTCAAGAAGACCTCCGGAAATCCTCTGGTAAGGTTCGGTTTTTAGAGAGTTCTCATGCTGCTCTTCAAGCTTCTTATAAATCTGCCTTGGCTGAAAATGAAAAGTTAAGAAATGAAATTGCTGACTGGGAAAGAGATTATGAGATCCTTGAAGATAAAACTGCCATTGAAGTGAGTTGGGCGTTTTTAAATTCTCGCCATGATACCCTCGTTGAAGTTAGCCAGGAGAATTTTAACTTGGAATCTGAGTTAGCCAAGATCAAAGAGACTCTCGAGAAGACTCAGCAGAACCAAGATTTTTCTTCTCCCGTGGCTGAAGCTTCTGAAAATGTTGAAGATGATACGGGTATCCCTACTCCTTCAAGTCAAGTTGACCCCGCTGCTGTTGATGTCCCTGTTTCAGTTCCTTCAAGTTCTTAGTGAAAAGTTTGTTTGATTTCCTTTGGTTTTTTTTCTTTTTGGTGATATGTCATTGTAACCCTTGGTCTTTTTAAGGGTTTGTTGAAAACGTTAAGTCCCCAGACCTTTTATGGGGCACTTTGTATAAACAACTTTTGGTTTATGACTAAGTTCATACTTAATCTAAACTTTTCTAATATTAAGAAGTTTCTGTTGCTGTTTGAACTTCTGTTTTGTTTATTCTTGCCTTTATTTTTAAGGACTTACTGAATAACTTGCATTTTTATTTTTAAAAATGCTTCTGTTTTTTTAGCTTCATGAATACTTGAATTAATCATGAATTTTATAAAAGAGGACCCTTTATATTCGACACTTAATGAAGAAGACGTCTCAACTTCATAATGGTGTTAATATACGATAAAAGAAATAGGAATACACATGTTTCTTGAAATAACTTTGACAAGTTTTATTTGAACTTTGTCTAGTTTTGAATAACACTTTACATGTATTAGAATTACTTCTATATTTTCTCGTAACTGTTTTTCTTATAACAGATTTCAAAAAAGAAAATGAACACAAGGTTTTTATTTATAACCCGTTTCAGTACATTGCCTTTACCCTAACTATAATAAGGTTTTTCTTTGGCCTTAGCTCGTGACTTTGCTCTGCACTTGACTCATTCAATGAGTGAACTTCTCAGGCTTGATCTTTGAGTCCCAATCTTTTTGCCTTTTTATACACATGTCTATGTATATTATATAGCCCCCCAAGTGTTTGAGCTTTGAAGTATGAAGTCTCGAGCACTTGATTGTCCTCTCATTTGGTCCTTTCCCTGAAAAGGAAAAACATACGGGACGCGGAGGTGCGATTATAGATGAAGACTGCTTAACCCGTTTCAATTTCTATCAGAATAATTGTAACCCTAGACCGGGAAAATTGATTCCACGTGCCTTGCGGGTCGTGACTCATCATTTAGTACGGGTTAGCTTTTTGCCTATCATCTAAAATCGTTAGTAAAATTTTAACAATTCAAAAATAAAATTTAAAAGTATGGATACCTGACCGTGGGTATTCCTTAGAAATAGTATCTCTTCAAGTGAACGGCATTCCAATGTGAAGGTAGTATCTTGCCATCCATCGTTTCCAGCTCGTATGCTCCTTTTCCTGCGATACCATGAATCCTGTAGGGTCCCTCCCAGGTTGGACTCAATTTTCCCGCATTAGCTGCCTTCGTAGATTGAAAAACTTTTTTGAGCACGAAGTCCCCAATCTTGAAGTATCTTAGGCGCGCTTTTCGATTGTAGTATCGTTCCAAGACCTGCTTTTGTGCTGCCATTCTTATTAATGCAGCTTCCCTTTTTCCTTCAAGTAGATCAAGGTTTATGCGCATTTCTTCGTCATTGGATTCTTCTGATGCTTGTGTAAACCTCGTGCTTGGCTCTCCTATCTCAACTGATATTAAGGCTTCGGCTCCAAAACCAATGAGAATGACATTTCTCCCGTACTTGTTTTTGCTGTTGTGCCGTATGCCCATAAAATACCAGGTAGCAATTCTGGCCAATTACCTTTAGATTCCTCTAAACGCTTCTTTAAATTGTTGATAATGACTTTGTTTGTTAACTCAGCTTGGCCATTACCCACCGGATGATAAGGTGTGGATGTAATCCTTTTGATCTGCCAACTTTGAAAAAACTCTGTGATTTGTGCGCCTATAAATTGAGGGCCATTATCACACACGATTTCCTTTGGCACACCGAATCGACATATGATATTTCGCCAAATAAAATCTTTAACTTCTTTTTCCCGCACCTGTTTGAATGCTCCTGCTTCCACCCATTTAGTAAAATAGTCGGTGAGTACAAACAAAAATTTTACCTGTCCTTTTGCTTGTGGTAATGGACCCACAATATCCATCCCCCATTTCATAAAAGGCCACGGTGCAATAACCGGATGTAACAACTCCGCAGGTCTATGCATGTTATTACCGTATCTTTGACATTTATCACATTTAGCCACGAAACTTTCCGCTTCTTCTTCCATTTTAGGCCAATAATAACCTGCCCTAATCATGGTTCTTACCAGTGATCTTCCTCCTACGTGATTTCCACAATGCCCTATTTGTCTCATTACATATTCTGTCTGAGAAGGCCCGAGGCATCTTGCTAAGGGACCACCGAACATTTTTCGATAAAGATTGCCTTGCTTTAAACAATATCGAGTAGCCTTTTTCCGAAGCGCGTGAGCTTTTTTCTTATCTTCAGGGACGGTTCCATAATGCAAAAAAGCAACAATCTCGTTCCTCCAATCCCAGGTTAAGTTATTAAAATTTACCTCATTTTTATCTGGATCAAGTACTGAATGAAACAAATGAATTACGGAAGCATTTTCATTGCTTGCCACATCTGCCGCAGATGCCAGATTGGCTAGGGCGTCCGCCTCGACATTTTCATCTCTTGGTATTTGCATAACTTTCCAGGTTTGGAATTGCCTGATCAGATCCCGTACCTTCTCTAAATACTGTTGCATTCGTGCTTCCCTGGCTGTATAAGTCCCCATCATTTGGTTAACTACAAGCTGCGAATCTCTTTTGACTACAATCTGATTAATGCCGAGTTCCCGTGTCAGTTCTAAACCTGCAATCACAGCTTCATACTCTGCTTCATTGTTAGTTATAGAATGACATTTAATGGCTTGTCGAATGGTCTCACCCGTAGGTGGTACCAAAATAATTCCTAAGCCTGCACCCTTCACATTAGACGAACCATCAGTAAATAAGGTCCAAATTCCTGGATTAGATCCGTTAAACACCTGTAATTCTTTTTCAGCTTTTAATTGCATTCCTTGGCTAAAATCAGCCACAAAATCTGCTAACACTTGAGATTTTATCGCGGTTCTAGGCTGGTATGTGATGCCATATTCACTTAATTCTATAGCCCATTTGGCTAACCTACCTGACAACTCATGTTTGTGTAATATATTGCGTAATGGATAAGCAGTTACTACAACAATAGGGTGATACTGAAATAAGGCCTTAATTTTCTAGATGCCATGATTAGTGCAAGTGCAAGCTTTTCTAATTGAGGATACCGCGTCTCCGCATCTAATAAAGATTTGCTGACATAATAAATCGGAGATTGTTTACCTTGATCTTCACGAACTAACACAACACTTACCGCTACTTCGGAGACAACAAGGTAGATGAGCAATCTTTCCCCAACTTTTGGTTTGGCGAGCAATGGCGGATTTGATAAGTATGTCTTCAAATTTTTGAGTGCCTGTTGACATTCCTCAGTCCATTCGAACTGATCTTGCTTTTTAAGAGCTGAAAAGAATTTAAAGCACTTTTCTGATGATTTGGAAATAAATCTCCCCAAGGCTGCAATTCTTCCTGTCAACCTCTGCACTTCTTTTTTACTTGTAAGCATGTTAGGGATTTCTTCAATGGCCTTAATCTGTGCGGGATTTACTTCAATACCACGGTTAGAAACAAAACTTACCTGATGCAACACCGAATGCACATTTCTCAGGATTTAATTTCATATTGAATTTTCGCAAGATCTGAAACGTATCAGACAAGTGTGATATATGATCCCCTGAATGTTGAGTTTTAACGAGCATATCGTCTATATAGACCTCCATAGTTTTTCCCAAATGTTCTTGAAACATTTTGGTCACTAGTCTTTGATATGTTGCACCAGTATTTTTAAGACCAAAGGGCATTACTTTATAACAGTAAGTCCCCCTGTCTGTTATAAATGAAGTTTTTTCTTCATCTATAGGATCCATTTTGATCTGGTTGTATCCTGAATACGCATCTAAAAAGCTTAACAATTCATGCCCTGCAGTAGCATCAATTAGTTGATCTATATGTGGTAATGGAAAAGAATCTTTAGGACAAGCTTTGTTAAGGTCTGTGTAATCTACACAAACTCGCCATTTTCCATTCTTCTTCGGTACCACAACAGTATTGGCTAACCAGTTAGGATACTTTACCTCGCGGATAGACCCAATTTTTAGTAATTTTTGAACCTCATCTTGAATCACCTGATTCTTGAAAGTTCCTTGCTTTCTCTTCTTTTGTTTGACAGGCGGATATGATGGGTCTTCATTTAATTTGTGAGTCATTACCTCCGGTGGTATTCCTGTCATATCAAAATGGGACCAAGCAAAACAATCCACGTTAGCAACAAAAATTCAATCAACTTACCTTTCATATCCTAGCTTAGATTGGCCCCTACGTAGACTTTCCTTTCAGGTCATTGTGTAGACAACACTACAGCCTCTAGCTCTTCAATTGTTGTTTTGATATTTTCATTTTCCTCTGGTTCTTGAATGGCATCAGGCCTTGAGTCCACATCTGTTCGCCCTTGTTCAGTTGAGGTTTGTGTTGTGGTACCCTCAACTGGATACTGTAACTGCTATTTTTCTTCGTTTCTCATACTTGAATCTGCAACAGAGTTGATGCTCCTGGATGTCTGTTGATCCCCACGGATTTGACATATCCCCCATGGTGATGGAAATTTAATAACTTGATGTAAGGTTGACGGAACAGCATCCATCTCGTGGATCCATGATCTCCCGAGAATCATATTGTAAGCCATCTCCATATCTACCACCTGAAATTTTGTATCCTTGATAACTCCTTCTGCAAATGTAGTAAGTATTACCTCTCCTTTCGTTACGACGCTGGAATTGTCGAATCCAGACAAAGTATGCGCCTTTGGTACTAATTTATCTTCAGCTTGCATCTCGTGTAGTACTCTTAGCAGAATAATGTTCACGGAACTACCTGGATCAATCAAAACTCGTTTCACATTAGTTGTCACGACCCAAACCGATGGGCCGCGACGGGCACCCGGTACCTTACTTAACCGAGTACCAACGTAACGTATCTTTCTTATTATACTATCATGAGTAAATGAGTTAGAAAACCCGTCATGGGATAACAAGAATAAAACATAAGGGAATACTCAACATATGATGACCCAACATGATATACAAACTTATACATATGACATATGGGTCTATAAGGCCGACATGACCATTTGTATACTCAAAACATAGGCCGACAAGGCCATACAAGTATCCATACACCTGACATCTGTCTACAAGCCTCTAAGAGTACATAAAATCATAAAGGTCGGGACAGGGCCCCGCTATACCAATCACTACATATCCAAAGCATACTGACCAAATAGGCAACTCCGGAGCAAGTGGAGTGCCCCAACACCTTCGCTGAGCTGATAGCCTAATAGGAAGACTGTCAACCTATCAATCGGGACCTGCGGGCATGAAACGCAACGTCCCCAGGCAAAAGGGACATCAGTACGAATAAAGTACTGAGTATGTAAGGCAGGAAAGCATAAACAGAACAGTAATGTAAAGAGTGATAGAGAAAGATACAAACCTGTAACATCTGAGTGCCTCTGGGGGTTACTGACATGAAATGCGTAAATACGATATATATACATAAAACTTTTGAAAAAANGTCAATCTAATTGGCACAGAGATGATGAAGAGGGTTACCCTCTCAGAGCAATTAGTGCGTGACTACCAAGTGGATGCGGATAATTGGAGGGAACAATGTGAAAGTCTTCAGATCGACGTGGAAACATTAGAAGAAAGTAAAAGTACCTTAGAGCAGCAGGTACGGGCTTTGACTTCAGAATTGGTAGTTGAAAAAGCTTCTTCAAATCAAGCAGGTAAGGAAAAGACTCGTCTGGAAACCTCTTTTTCCGAGCAATTATCCAAGGCAAGTGAAGAAATTAGAGAGTTGAGGGCTCTCTTGGGTGAAAAAGAAGCATATGCTGGTGAACTTGTGCAGAATTTGACTCAAACTCAAGAAGACCTCCGGATATCTTCTGATAAGGTTTGTTCTTTAGAAAATTCCTAGGCTTCTCTTCAAGCTTCTTATGAATCTGCCTTGGCTGAAAATGAAAAGTTAAGGAATGAAATTGCTGATTGGGAAAGAGATTACGAGATCCTTGAAGATAAAACTGCCATTGAAGTGAGTTGGGCATTTTTAAATTCTCGCCATGATACCCTCGTTGAAGTTAGCCAGGAGAATTTTAACTTGGAATCTGAGTTAGCCAAGACCAAAGAGACTATTGAGAAGACTCAGCAGAACCAAGATTTTTCTTCTCCCGTGGCTGAAGCTTCTGAAAATGTTGAAGATGATACGGGTATCCCCACTCCTTCAAGTCAAGTTGAGCCTGCTGCTGTTGATTTCCCTGCTTCAATTCCTTCAACTTCTCAGTGAAAAGTTTATGTTGTTTGAATTCCTTTGTTGTTTTTTTCTTTTTGGTGATATGTGGTTGTAACCCTTGGTCTTTTTAAGGGTTTGTTGAAAACGCTAAGTCCCCAGACCTTTTATGGGGCACTTTGTATAAACAACTTTTGGTTTATGACTAAGTTCATACTTAGTCTAAACGTTTTTAATATTAAGAAGTTTCTGTTGCTGTTTGAACTTCTGTTTTGTTTATTCTTGCCTTTATTTTTAAGGACTTACTGAATAACTTGCATTTTTATTTTTCAAAAATGCTTCTATTTTTTTTAGCTTCATGAATACTTGAATTAATCATGAATTTTATAAAAGAGGGCCCTTTTATATTCGACACTTAATGAAGAAGACGTCTCAACTTCGTAATGGTGTTAATATACGATAAAAGAAATAGGAATACACATGTTTCTTGAAATAACTTTGACAAGTTTTTATTTGAACTTTGTCTAGTTTTGAATAACACTTTACATGTATTTGTATTACTTCTATAACTTTCTCGTAACTATTTTTCTTATAACAGATTTCAAAAAAGAAAATGAACACAAGGTTTTTGTTTATAACCCGTTTCAGTACATTGCCTTTACCCTAACTATAATAAGTTCTTTTTTTACCTTAGCTCGTAACTTTACTCTGCACTTGACTCATTCAATGAGTGAACTTCTCAGGCTTGATTTTTGATTATTTCCCAATCTTCTTTGCCTTCTTTATACACATGTCTATGTATATTATATAGTCCCCCAAGTGTTTGAGCTTTGAAGTATGAAGTCTCGAGCACTTGATTGTTCCTCTCATTTGGTCCTTTCCCTGAAAAGGAAAGACATAGGGGACGCGGAGGTGCGATTATAGATGAAGACTGCTTAACCCGTTTCAATTTCTATCAGAATAATTGTAACCCTAGACCGGAAAAATTGACTCCACGTGCCTTGCGGGTCGTAACTCATCATTTAGTACGGGTTAACTTTTTTGCCTATCATCTAAAATCGTTAGTAAAATTTTAACAAGTCAAAAATAAAATTTAAAAGTATGGATACCTGACCGTGGGTATTCCTTAGAAATAGTATCTCTTCAAGTGAACGGTATTCCAATGTGAAGGTAGTATCTTGCCATCCATCGTTTCCAGCTCGTATGCTCCTTTTCCTGCGATACCATGAATCCTGTAGGGTCCCTCCCAGGTTGGACTCAATTTTCCCGCAGTAGCTGCCTTCGTAGATTGAAAAACTTTTTTGAGCACGAAGTCCCCAATCTTGAAGTATCTTAGGCGCGCTTTGCGATTGTAGTATCGTTCTAAGACCTGCTTTTGTGCTGCCATTCTTATTAATGCAGCTTCCCTTTTTCCTTCAAGTAGATCAAGGTTTATGCGTATTTCTTTGTCATTGGATTCTTCTGATGCTTGTGTAAACCTCGTGCTTGGCTCTCTTATCTCAATTGGAATTAAGGCTTCAGCTCCATAAACCAATGAGAGTGGTGTTTCTCCCGTACTTGTTTTTGTTGTTGTGCGGTATGCCCATAAAACACCAGGTAGCAATTCTGGCCAATTACCTTAGGATTCCTCTAAGCGCTTCTTTAAATTGTTGACAATGACTTTGTTTGTTGACTCAGCTTGGCCATTACCCACCGGATGATAAGGTGTGGATGTAATCCTTTTGATCTGCCAACTTTGAAAAAACTCTGTGATTTGTGCGCCTATAAATTGAGGGCCATTATCACACACGATTTCCTTTGGCACACCGAACCGACATATGATATTTCGCCAAATGAAATCTCTAACTTCTTTTTTCCGCACCTGTTTGAATGCTCCTGCTTCCACCCATTTAGTAAAATAGTCAGTGAGTACAAGCAAAAATTTTACCTGTCCTTTTGCTTGTGGTAGTGGACCCACGATATCCATCCCCCATCTCATAAAAGGCCACGGTGCAATAACCGGATGTAACAACTCCGCAGGTCTATGCATGTTATTACCGTATGTTTGACATTTATCACATTTAGCCACGAAATTTTCCGCTTCTTCTTCCATTTTAGGCCAATAATAACCTGCCCTAATCATAGTTCTTACCAGTGATCTTCCTCCTGCGTGATTTCTACAATGCCCTTCGTGTATTTCTCTCATTACATATTCTGTCTGAGAAGGCCCGATGCATCTTGCTAAGGGACCACCGAACATTTTTCGATAAAGATTGCCTTGCTTTAAACAATATCGAGCAGCCTTTTTCCGAAGCGCGTAAGCTTTTTTCTTTTCTTCAGGGACGGTTCCATACTGCAAAAAAGCAACAATCTCGTTCCTCCAATCCCAAGTTAAGTTATTAAAATTTACCTCATTTTTATCTGGATCGAGTACTGAATGAAATAAATGAATTACGGAAGCATTTTCATTGCTTGCCACATCTGCCGCAGATGCTAGATTGGCTAGGGCGTCCGCCTCGACATTTTCATCTCTTGGTATTTGCATAGCTTTCCAGGTTTGGAATTGCCTGATCAGATCCCGTACCTTCTCTAAATACTGTTGCATTCGTGCTTCCCTGGCTGTGTAAGTCCCCAACATTTGGTTAACTACAAGTTGCGAATCGCTTTTGATTACAATCTGATTAATGCCGAGTTCTCGTGCCAGTTCTAAACCTGCAATCACAGCTTCATACTCTGCTTCATTGTTAGTTATAGAATGACATTTAATGGCTTGTCGAATGGTCTCACCCGTAGGTGGTACCAAAACAATTCCTAAGCCTGCACCCTTCACATTAGACGGACCATCAGTAAATAAGGTCCAAATTCCCGGATTAGATCCGTTGAACACATGTAATTCTTTTTCTGCTTCTAATTGCATTCCTTGGCTAAAATCAGCCACAAAATCTGCTAACACTTGAGATTTTATCGCGGTTCTAGGCTGGTATGTGATATCATATTCACTTAATTCTATAGCCCATTTGGCTAACCTACCTGACAACTCATGTTTGTGTAATATATTGCGTAATGGATAAGCAGTTACTACAGCAATAGGGTGACACTGAAAATAAGACCTTAATTTTCTAGATGCCATAATTAGTGCAAGTGCAAGATTTTCTAATTGAGGATACCGCGTCTCCGCATCTAATAAAGATTTGCTGACATAATAAATCGGTGATTGTTTACCTTGATCTTCACGAACTAACATAGCACTTACCGCTACTTCGGAGACAGCAAGGTAGATGAGCAATCTTTCCCCAACTTTTGGTTTGGCGACCAATGGCGGATTTGATAAGTATATCTTCAAATTTTTGAGTGCCTGTTGACATTCCTCAGTCCATTCGAACCGATCTTGCTTTTTAAGAGCTGAAAAGAATTTAAAGCACTTTTCTGATGATTTGGAAATAAATCTCCCCAAGGCTGCAATTCTTCCTGTCAACCTCTGCACTTCTTTTTTACTTGTAAGCATGTTAGGGATTTCTTCAATGGCCTTAATCTGTGCGGGATTTACTTCAATACCACAGTTAGAAACAAGAAAACCCAAAAACATACCTGATGCAACACCGAATGCACATTTCTCAGGATTTAACTTCACATTGAATTTTCGCAAAATCTGAAACGTATCAGAAAAGTGTGATATATGATCTCCTGAATGTTGAGTTTTGATGAGCATATCGTCTATATAGACCTCCATAGTTTTTCCCAAATGTTCTTGAAACATTTTGGTCACTAGTCTTTGATATGTTGCACCAACATTTTTAAGACCAAAGGGCATTACTTTATAACAGTAAGTCCCCATGTCTGTTATAAATGAAGTTTTTTCTTCATCTATAGGATCCATTTTGATCTGGTTGTATCCTGAATACGCATCTAAAAAGCTTAACAATTTATGACCTGCAGTAGCATCAATTAGTTGATCTATATGTGGTAATGGAAAAGAGTCTTTAGGACAAGCTTTGTTAAGGTCTGTGTAATCTACACAAACTTGCCACTTTCCATTCTTCTTCGGTACCACAACAGTATTGGCTAACCAGTTAGGATACTTTACCTCGCGGATAGACCCAATTTTTAGTAATTTTTGAACCTCATCTTGAATCACCTGATTCATAAATGTTCCTTGCTTTCTCTTTTTTTGTTTGACAGGCGGATATGATGGGTCTTCATTTAATTTGTGAGTCATTACCTCCGGTGGTATTCCTGTCATATCAGAATGGGACCAAGCAAAACAATCCACGTTAGCAAACAAAAATTCAATCAGCTTACCTTTCATATCCTGGCTTAGATTGGCCCCTAAGTAGACTTTCCTTTCAGGCCATTGTGTAGACAACACTACAACCTCCAGCTCTTCAATTGTTGTTTTGATATTTTCGTTTTTCTCTGGTTCTTGAATGGCATTAGGCCTTGCGTCCGCATCCGTTCGCCCTTGTTTAGTTGAGGTTTGTGTTGTGGTACCCTCAACTGGATTCTGTAACTGCTATTTTTCTTCGTTTCTCATACTTGAACCTGCAACAGAGTTAATGCTCCTGGATGTCTGTTGATCCCCACGGATTTGACATATCCCCCATGGTGATGGAAATTTAATAACTTGATGTAAGGTCGACGGAATAACATCCATCTCGTGGATCCATGGTCTCCCGAGAATCATATTGTAAGCCATATCCATATCTACCACTTGAAATTTTGTATCCTTGACAACTCCTTCTGCAAATGTGGTAAGTATTACCTCTCCTTTCGTTACGACACTGGAATTGTCGAATCCAGACAAAGTATGCACCTTTGGTACTAATTTATCTTCAGCTTGCATCTCGTATAGTACTCTTAGCAGAATAATATTCACGGAACTACCTGGATCAATCAAAACTCATTTCACATTAGTATCATGTACAAGTAGAGATATTACCAGTGCATCGTTATGTGGAGATAATACGCCATCCGCATCTGCATCATCAAATGTAATACTTTCTTCCTCTAAGACATGTCGCACCCGCTTCCCGTGGGTAATTATGACTTTGGAAACTTTATTGGCTGCTGTGTACGTCACACCATTGATTTCTTTCCCTCCGCGTATAACACTAACGGTCCTTTTGGGAGAAGGCGGTTTAGGGGGCTCCTGCCTATTCTTCATGTATGCTTGCTTACCTTTCTCACTGAATAATTCAGTGAGATACCCTTGCTTCAATAGATGATCAACTTCTCCTTGTAGCAACCTACAATCTGCCGTTTTATGACCATGATCATTGTGAAATTCGCACCAGTGATCGAGATTGCGCCTGTTTGGATTCGATCTCATTTTTTTGGCCACCGCACCTTGTCACCCATGCTTCTTAAAACAGCTACGAGCTCGGAAGTGCTTACATTAAAATTATAACCGCCAAATCTTGCCTTCAAGTTTCTATCATCGTCCCGCGACTCTCGCGTGTTTCGATCATTCCCAAATCTTGATGATGAGCCCGACTCTCTATTCCTCGATTTATGATCGTACCTTGAATTGTCCTGTTTTGATCGTGCATCTCTTCCCGCTGGGCCCATATATGGTTCGTACCTGTTTTTACCGGACCTTTTTTCGGTTTCCGCCCATCTCGAACTTACCTTTTCCTCTTTTTGAGACCGTGAGATAATATCTTCTTCTATCCTTAGCTTCGTGCTATACCTATTGTATACGTCATTCCATGTTATTGCTGGGAATTCACGAAGACTTTCCTTGAGTCGCCTCGAGGCTTCTGAGCTTTTTTCATTCAAATTACTAGTGAAAGCTATAGCTGCCCAATTGTCTGGTAGTCGTGGTAATGTCATTCTTTCACGCTGGAACCTATCCACGAATTCTCTAAGCAACTCTGAGTCCCCTTGCTTGATTTTGAAAATATCCTCCATTCTTTTTTCGACTTTTTGAGCTCCCGAATGTGCTTTGATAAACGAATCTGCAAGCTCAGCAAAAGAATTTATGGAATTTTCGGGTAAAAGAGAATACCATGTTAATGCTCCCTTAGTGAGCGTTTCACCGAATTTTTTGACCAATACTGATTCGATTTCTTGTTTGGTCAGGTCGTTGCCTTTTATGCCAGTTGTGAATGCAGTCACGTGGTCTCATGGATCAGTTGTTCCATCATATTTTGGAATATCGAGCATTTTGAATTTCTTTGGAATTGGGAGAGGAGCAGCACTTGGCTTCCAAGGTTGTTGTGAATATTTGTCTATATCTATCCCTTTGATTACAGGCGGTACTCCAGGTATTTGTTCTATGCGGTCACTTTGCTCTTTGAGCTGTTTCTGCAATGTTAATACTAAATTTTGTAAATCAGAATTAACTAAGTTACCTGGTTCTCCATCTCGTGACTCGCTGGGGATTCCACCACTGCCTGAATTAGCAAGCCCAGAACGAGGGTTTTTCAAGGTGTTGGTATTTGGAATTGGTGTTGGTAGTGCAACAGGTAACTGACTGGCAAAGGCTTCAATAGCTTTATTGACATGTTGATCGATTAGCTTTTGCAAAGCTTCATTAATAGCTTCATCGTTTTCAAATTGAACATTTGCATTTGAATGCGACCCATCAGGAGTGCCTTCTCGAGACCACCGAGGGGAGCTTTGTGGAGAAGGAATCGGGGTGCGGTCATCTTGTGAATTCCCCTGGAGTTGAGGGTTTCCTTGGTTTACTTGGTTTCCTTGGTTGTTGTCATTAACGTTTGACATGGTTGTTGATGCAAAAAAGGTTAGACTAAGAAAGAATAGATTATCAGATTCCCGGTAACGGAACCAATTTGTTTAACCAAAAAATAGAATTTCGGTCAAAGCTTTATTTTTAGAAGAACTCGGGTTACTGATAATCGAAAATGAACAGAAAAAATTGATTTTGATAACAATAAGATAGATAGCAGAAAATAAAGTAAATCAGTATATTCAGTTGATATTTTGTGTCCTCATAAATGACCAGTCTTCTCCTTTTTATAGCTATCTCTAAGATACACGTTTTGCCTTTTTCATAATAAGGCTATTATAGACAATTAAAGGCATTAAATTCTACGTTACATAATCATTGTAATTTAATACAGATTGTCTAACGTTTTTAGTATTTAATGCTTATTAAATACTTTATCTGCACTCTCTTGTGCTGTCAAATTCATTCTCCTTGATTTTTGGATTTAAATAGGTACGAGCGTTGAGTCTTTTGAATAACTGCTCGTGCCTCTACTTGTGCCTCTGCTCGTATCTGTTGCAACTCATGCCTCTTTGCTAATCATCACTCTTTGACCAGCCTTCATGTCATGACACGTCATCTTTCAATCACTTCAATATGTAAACTCAATTTTTCCCAATACATTCACCGGTACACCAAAATCTTCATTCAAACATTTTAACGAATACCTTGTGGGCATAAAGTGTGCATTCTAGTTTAACAATGGTGGAACATGGTGGCCTTCCCAAATTTCAATGAAGTAGAGGGAATTCTAGTTTACTACTCCGTATACATAATAACCAAACAAATTTTGACCAATGTGGACCACCCACCATAAAAACTCATCAAGAAACTACATACGGGAAACTTTGAGGATTAGGGAACTTGGGAGATGGGATGTACATTGTTATCTACCAATTAAAATACAAAAAGAAGAAGAAGAAGAACATACCTGTAGAATTTAGGATGAGAGTAATGGAAAACTTGAGAAAATTTTGAGAGGGGAGAAGAAGAAGTCGCGGCAGAAGCAGCGAAAGAAAAAGAGAGAGCAGCATTTGATTTTTTTTTTTTGATTTTGGAATTTGGGTTATAGGTTAAGTTGGGTTGGGGTTGGATATGGGTAGTAGGATGGGTTATAATTTTAGTGTAAATGGGTATGTGGGTTGGGTTAAATGGGTATGGGTTATAAAATAAATAAAAAAACGGAAAAAAAATACCTGGACACCCCCCAGCCCGGCGCCTCGCGCTATGCCTAGCGCTGGGGGGCCTTAAATTTTCTGTTTGCAGCGCCCTAGGCAGCTCCGGGCACTGATTTCAATAAAAAATTCTTTTTATATATATATATATCCCGATCCCCCGAGCCTTTTATATACCCAATTTACATGTCCTACACCATTCTACCTATAATTTCTATGCCTAAAAAGAAAATACAAACTTTATTCTACTCTAACTAAAAAAAAGTAAGAAGTTAAACTACGAAAGCAATAAAAATTGGGTTGCCTCCTAACAAGCGCCTGATTAACGTTGCGGCACGATGCAGGGCCTCGCTTACTCATCAGCGAGTACAACTTTGGTCTTCTCCCGATCAATTATTCATCACCAATAGTGCTTAACTCCGTGTCCATTCACCAAGAATTTTCTTTCACCATTTAAAGCTCGCAGCTCAATTGCACCATAAGGAGTGACTCTTACCACCTCAAAGGGGCCTGACCATCTCGATTTTAACTTTCCAGGAAATAACTTTAGCCTAGAATTGAACAATAATACCTGTTGGCCTGGCTCGAAGTGACGTGTCTTGATACGCTTGTCATGCCATCTTTTAGTCTTCTCTTTATATAGCTTAGTATTTTCATAAGAGTGCAGCCTGAACTCATCTAATTCATTCAGCTGCAAGAGTCTTTTCTCACCAAGCAAGTGACATGCCTTCCCATAAACAAGCTTATAAGGCGACGCCCCAATTGGCGTTTTGTAGTTCTATACGCCCACAAGGCATCATCTAACTTTGCAGCCCAATCCTTTCTATTCACACTCACCGTCTTCTCTAAGATTTGCTTTATTTCTCCATTTGACACCTCAGCTTGCCCACTTGTTTGAGGATGATATGCTGTAGCAACTTTATGGCGGACTCCATATTTAGCTAGAAGGTTATTCAACAACCGATTGCGAAAATGAGTCCCCTCATCACTAATTAAGGAATGTGGAGTCCCAAACCTCGAAAATATGTTCTTTTTCACAAACGCAACTACCACCATGGCATCATTTGTTGGCAATTCAATTGCCTCCACCCATTTTGACACGTAGTCAACTGCTAGCAAAATGTATTTGTTTCCTCTGGACGATGTGAATGATCCCATAAAATCTATCCCCCACACATCAAAAATCTCAACTTCCAGGATGTTATTCAAAGGCATCTCATGCCTCCTTGTGATTGTTCCTGTTCTCTGACATTGGTCACACTTCTTAAAAAATGCATATGCATCCTTGAATAAAGTTGGCCAAAAGAAACTGGATTGTAATACCTTTGCAGCTGTTCTATCTCCTCCATGATGGCCCCCATAAGGTGATGCATGACAATCACACAACACTAATTCTACCTCCTTTTCTCGAATGCATCTCCTCATCAACTGATCAGCATATTGCTTGTACAAATATGGCTCATCCCAATAGTAGAAGTTCACATCATGTAGAAACCTTTTTCTAGCTTCAGATTCAATTTCAGGAGGAAGTACCCCACTCACAAGATAATTCACATAGTCTGCAAACCGTGGGGGGGGGGGGGTCTTGGGTGATATCAAAAAGTTGCTCATCAGGAAATACTTCTTTAATTTGGCCACCCTCCTCCACGTGGTCGTGATTTTCCAGCCTTGATAGATGGTCAGCTACTTGGTTCTCTGTCCCCTTTCGATCTCGTATTTCTACATCAAATTCTTGCAATAACAAAACCCAGCGCATCAATCTAGCCTTAGATTCTTTTTTTGTAAATAGATACCTGATTGCTGCATGATCGGTATGGACTATGACTTTCGTTCCACCAAATATGCCCGAAATTTCTTGAAGGCCCACACAACAGCTAATAACTCCTTTTTAGTGGTAGTGTAATTCAGATATGCATCATCAAGAGTCTTACTCACATAGTAGATGGAATAAAACACCTTGTCTTTCCTCTGGCCTAGCACTGCCCCAATAGCATGGTCACTCGCATCACACATAAGTTCAAATGGTAAGGACCAATTTGGTGCCACAATAATGGGAGCAGCCACCAACTTCTTTTTGAGTTCTTCAAATGCCTTGAGGCAGGCGTCATCAAAATTGAAAGTTACATCTTTTTCAAGCAACCTGCACAAAGGAGTAGCAATTTTAGAAAAATGTTTAATAAAGCACCGATAGAATCCCGCGTGTCCCAAGAAAGGCTGGACACCCTTCACAGAAATAGGTGGAGGTAATTTTTCAACCGCCTCCACCTTCGCCTTGTCAACTTTAGTGCCGCTCCTAGACACTCTGTGACCCAACATGATGCCTTCCTGCACCATAACATGGCACTTTTCCCAATTTAGTACCAGATTTGCTTCTTCGCAACGGGCCAACAACTTGCTTAAATTCTTCAAACAATCATCATAAGAAGACCCAAAGACTGAAAAATCATCCATAAAAACTTCCACAAATTTTTTCACCATATTAGTGAAAATAGCCAACATGCATCTCTGGAAGGTAGTTGGTGCATTACAAAGACCAAACAACATTCGCTTATAGGCAAAAGTGCCATAAGGACAAGTAAAAGTGGCCTTATCCTAGTCCTCTGGGCATATGACTATCTGATTGTATCCCGAATAATAATCAAGGAAGCAATAGTATTCATGCCCAGCTAATCAGTCCAACATTTGGTCAATGAATGAAAGTGGAAAGTGGTCCTTGCGGGTTGCTTTGTTGAGCCTTCTATAATCAATGCAGACACTCCACCCCGTCACAGCGCGAGTAGGAATTAGCTCATTTTTCTCATTCTCAATCACAATCATCCCCCCTTTTTGGGACATTGAACTGGGCTTACCCAGTTGCAGTTAGAAATAAGAAAGATGATACCTACATCGAGCAACTTGATTACTTCCTTCTTTACGACCTCTTTCATAATGGGATTTAACCTCCTCTGCTGCTCAACACTAGGGCGGTGTCCATCTTCCAAGAAGATTTTATGCATGCAAAACTGATTCCCTTGATGTCAGCAATTGTCCCCCCAATAGCCTTTTTATGCTCTCGGAGTACTCTAAGCAATTTTTCTTCTTGGGTGTTAGTCAAGCTGGATGAGATAATCACGGGCAATGTCATAGAGTTCCCCAAATAAGCATAGCGCAGATGTGCTGGTAGGGGTTTAAGTTCTAGCTTTGGAGCTTCTTCAATAGATGGCTTAGGAGGGGTCAGAGTGACAGGCCTGTCTAACTCCTCAAATTTTCCAAACCCATGGACATAACTGCAGGACATATCAAGTACTTGCTCAATTTCTCCCATCATTTCATCCTCACTGTCTTCTTCATCCCCAATCAAAGCTCGTTCAAGAGGATCTATAGGGCTCATATAAGGCACTAATGATGTAGCATCACTTTCCACCACAGAAATCATGGATAGCTCTTCATAGTGGGCTGACAACCTGAGTGCTTTATAAACATTGAATACCTCCACTCGATCACCTACTCTCATCGTCATCTTTCCTTCTCAAACATCAATAATAGCTCGGTCTGTGGCTAAGAATGGACGCCGCAAAATAAATGGGACTTCCTGATCAGGCTCGTAGTCCAAGATAATGAAATCAGCAGGGAATATGAAAGAACCCTTGAAATAACACATCTTTAATCAGTCCTTCAGGATGAGCAAGGGAGCTATCAGCCAACTGTAAGATTACCGTTGTTGGGCGTGGCTCACCCAACCCCAACTGTCTGAACACAGATAGCGGCATCAAATTGATGCTCGCTCCAAGATCACATAAAGCTCGCCCGACTGCATGCTTACCAATCGAGATTTGGATAGTGAAACTACCCGAGTCCTCTAATTTCTAAGGTAGCTTGCTTTGAGTTCCTGAGCTACATTCCTCAGTGAGTGACACAATCTCGAATTTAGTCAGCCTCCTTTTATTTGCCACTATGTCCTTGATGTATTTAGCATATTTGAGAACTTCTTGCAAGATGTCTACCAATGGAATGTTAATTTGCACCTGCTTTAAAATATCAAGAAACTTTTTATACTCGGGATTATCCTTCACTTTCTACAATCTTTGAGGGAACGGAGGGGGTGGCCTTTCAACCAATGGTGGGGGTTGCTCAGCCACCGCCCCTTCAGCTGGCTTCTCTGATTCCTTTAAATTGTCTGATGTTGATTCTGTAGTGGCTGGCCTCTCATTAAAAATCACCTATTTTCTCTTTTTCGACTGGACTTATTCTAATTGTCTCCCATTCCTCAATGACACGGCATTAATGGATGCCTTAGGATTAGCTTCTATGTCACTTGGAAGAGCTCCAACTGGTCTAGTATTTTGGGCACTGGCAAGTTGTCCCACTTGGCGCTCCAAATTTCTCATTGCTGCCACTTGGGCTTGCTGATCAACCATCAATTTCTGAGTGAGGGCTTGTTGTTCAGCCATCAATTTTTTCATCATTTCCTCAAGGTGACTTGTTGGACTCACTTGTTGTTCAGCCTGAGGTGGTCTATATTGTTGTTGAGGTGCTTGAGGCCGGTATTGATTCTGAGTAACTTGGTTTCCACCCCAAGAGAAGTTTGGGTGGTTCCTCCAGTTGGGATTGTAAGTGTTCCCATATTGGTTTGTTTGGCCCTTATTTGCATTACCCACAAAGCAGACAGACTCTGGATTAACGGGACATAAGTCGCTCGTGTGACCCTCTTCACATACTTCGCAAACATTTGAACCTATTGCATTGGTTGAGCTTGTTGCTTGTTAATAACCATGGTCATCTGATTGACCTGGTTGGTCAGTGTAGAAATCTGTGATAATAATGCCGAGACGACATCCAACTCGAGAACCCCTGCAGATTTTTGTACCGTGTGTCTGCCCATTTCTCCTTGTCAATCCGGATTGCTTTTGGGGAATTTGTTCAATAATGCATATATCTCGTCAAAGCTTTTCTTCAACACTTGACCTCCAGCTGCAGCATCTACCACAATCTTTGTTTCAGGATGTAGACCTTCTATGAAAGTGTGAGCTAATACTTCTCTTGTCTGATTGTGATGAGGACAATCTCTGATTAGCCCCTTCAATCTCTCCCAAGCCGAGTGTAGAGACTCCCCCGCTTTCTGTTTGAAGACGACTATCTCACTTCTGATCTTTGCAGTTTTTCCTGAAGGGAAGAACCTTGCCAGAAACTTCCTTTCCAGATCATTCCATGATAAAATATAATTAGGTGGTTCTGCCTTCAGCCATCGCTTTGCTTCGCCCAACAGAGAGAATGGAAAAAGTGTGAGCCTTACATAGTCTGGAGTGACCCTGTTAGTGATATAAGTATCACTAATTTCCAAGAAGTTCAGGATATGTTGTTATGGATCCTCGTGTGGAAAACCCATAAACCGTCCATACGCATGAAGTAGCTAGATCATGCTCTGTTTCAGCTCAAAGTGCCCAGTGATCTTGGGCTTCACAATGCTGGAGGTGACATTAGCAATTCTGGGCATTGCCACCTCCTGAACAGCCATATGTTCCTCTGCCATGTTCACAGGAAATTGAACGAGTGCCTGAATATTAGTCGTGTCCTTTGCTTCCCTCAACCTCCTATGAAATGTTCTCCCAGGTTCAAGGTCAAAGCCTTGAAGTCGGTCCTGGCTTCTGACCCCGCGCATTCAATCAAAATTCCTGAGATTAGAGCAACAATCAAGTAATGTTAGACTTGACGAAATAAACAATAAAAGCAAAACTCGAAAGTAGTCAATATTCAAGTCCCCGGCAACGGCGCCAAAAACTTGTTTCTCCCAAACGCACACGCAAGTATACGTGGTCGTACAAGTAATAAAATGATAAGTCAAGTGCCGAACCCATAGAGACTTATATCAACTACCCACTAAAATCACCAAGATTGTTATTCAGTCAAGCCAAAAATCAAGTTCACGAATGTGATTATACTAAATTATTATTCTAAGTAATAACAAAATTATCAAGCAGTAAAATGATTGTTATGTATTCAATAGAGACAAATATTCCAGTGTTGTGATTGATTCACCAATCCTATTGTGTTCTAATTAACTCTCCCTCTCATAGAATTCACTCATGGTTGCTAAATAATCGATAGTTGCTCTCATAGCCTTCTCCGCCTATTCAAAATAGATTAACGCTTATATTCCTATGGAATCAATCTATCAAGAATGCATTAAGATTACGATATTTAATTAAGCATGGTTACTAGGTATATTCCTATCCTAACCACAAATTCGTCCCCTCTAAGAGTTAAGATCATACTCTCTTCAATTCTTCTCTAATCTAGACATGGCTTTCCCAAGCATAGTATAGATAGTAATTAGAAGCTAACTGCTGGCCAGTCAATTAAGCTATTAATCACAGAATTGAAGAAACAATCATATATTAGTGAATTTTAATCAAGGTTAAGTCAACGTTAAACAACAATATTCATGGCTAAATCACAACTCCCGAACTATCGGTTTTAGCCACTCATAATAATAGCAAACAATTTCATAAGTGTTGGATAATTGAAAATACTAAGAAAAGATGAAGAAAACTGAGATCTCTTCGCTCCCGGATGTTTCTCGTGTGTATTCTCCCTTCAAAGTGGCGTCTCCCTCTAAAAATAAGTTTTGTCTTGCTTTTATACGTGTTAGGTAGGTCTAGGGCCGAAATAACCTTCTCCCGGGCAAAATTGGACAGGATTCATGCCACCAGCACCCAGCCCGGCGCTATCCCTGGCGCTGTAAAATCTTTAGCTACTGACTCTGGCGCCACAGGTAGCGCGGGGCGCTGCCTGTGGCGCTGCAATTTCCAATTTTCCTGTTTTCGTCCGCTTTGGCTCTAGTTTCGCACATTTCGCCCCCAATTGCTCTCAGATCATTCCTACACATAAAAACACCTCAAATTAATATAAATCAACACATTTTATATCCTAAATCCACGAAACAAAAGGAAAACATGAGGCGATATACACACAAATGTAAAGCAAAACATCAAATCATGAAACATTTATAATGTCATGCATATGCGTATAAATGTCATACCATGCATAGGTATATGCATATATAACATCCTTAAGCCTCTGAGGGCATCCCATCATGTCATACCA
This sequence comes from Nicotiana attenuata, assembly GCF_001879085.1. Taxonomy (NCBI): domain Eukaryota; kingdom Viridiplantae; phylum Streptophyta; class Magnoliopsida; order Solanales; family Solanaceae; genus Nicotiana; species Nicotiana attenuata. The sequence continues at coordinate 67,215,619 of NC_031989.1, forward strand.
TACCTTGTACCCTTCTTTACCTTGCTTCTTTTACTTGTTGAAACTTGTACCTACCTTCAGATTCTCTTATTCTTTTTACCATATGGGTGGATAGATATTCATGTCTTAGGGCTCCTTATCAAGAAGCTCATAACCGAATAGCTCTTTCGAATGGTTTAATACTGTCCTTGCCATTTAGGCAACTATTCTGTGAATAAATCCAAAGTCCAGGGCATTCCCACCTTTAGGCCTTTTTCTCACACCACGGCCTGTGGTCGGAATTCTTCTAATCTCGTAACTCTTGCTACCTTCTGTCATGTAGCCTGTACGACTTTTTCCTTGTATGTGCGCCTATGCGACTCTTCCCTCCAGCTTTTAGCCAATCTCTAGGCCTCACTTTGGGAACACATACATAACTATGACAAGTTGTCCCTCTGGGAACCTATAGGTGTACTGAAGTTCTTCGCTCGGTACTTTGTCGAACTTACGGCTATTGCTATATCTTGTTTCATAGCCTTGGTTATCTATCCTTATGACTTTATTACATCTAGGTAGGTCATACTATATCCTAACTCTTACTTCGATTTATTATTACTGAGGTCTTCTACCACTCCAGGTTACTATCTCGCTGCTTATCATATATGTATAAATCTAAGTCCTTTAATGCTTCCTCAATACTGTTCATCTTAAGAATGACAGCCTGATCTCATCTCATACTGTTGAACTTTTATCCATCTATTGTTGATTCACCTTAATGTTGATCTATAATCTACCACTGATAACTTGGCCTCTTATGTAACACTGCCTCTAGGGCTCACATCTCATCGGGGAACATCTGAAGTGATTAGACTGATCCACCTAGGGGCGATACTATACTTCCATAACCGTATTTCATAGCATCCCAATGTGATTCACCTTACATGGGTATTTTAATCCTGTAGAATTCATGAAATCCTTTTTTCCCCTTCAAATCATTACTCAATCGAAGGCCCAAACGTCATCCTTTATTTATCACAATTACACCCTCTTTCTACTATCAGGGAAGCATTCCATCTCTTCTAAATGCTACTAGTATTAGACTCCTTTGAGTTCATTCAGGCTATACTTAGCTTTCTATAACTTAGAGAAACCATCAGCTCTCTTGTTTTCATGGGCTTAATCCCGAGGACTTATCCATTCTCGTCACTTTCTCACTCGCCTTTTTTATCCTTACTCCTGTCGTCCTAAAACCTTGTCGCTCTACCATACTTTATCTTGCGACCTACACATATCTATTTATACTACTCGCAACCTTCCTTCAACTTGCTTGCACCATAGATTTCCTTATGTTATTCTGGAACATTAAGCGAGAAATCACATCGTCTCTAACTCTTCTTTACTCTCTTAACTAGACTTCTCGGTACCTAGAAACCATAGACTGGAATATATGCCACTAATGACATCGCTATATCTGAAGTATGGATTATTCACAACCTTCTGCACCTGAGTATCTCGTACGTTGTTCACTTCTACCTTACTTACCTTAAAATCTCGCATCGTATCTTCTATCTCTTTCATAACCCCCTTCCACATAGGTATAATTCACATCCACAACTTGAAGCTCTACTATAATACTTGCACCTCTGGTGCATACATAATCCGGTGGGAGCTTCACACTGACTTCTTATGAGGCTGGTACTCTTTTAACTACTTTAATTTAGTTCCCACGTATGCCGAAATTTTTGTGCAACTCATATGATCTCGAATATTACCTTTGGTTTCACTTCCCGCTCATTAGCCACGATAGGTGACACTTTCTTATAGAGTGCATACAATGTTGTAGTGAGACTGCTGTTACAAGACCATTTCTTCTTCAAGTTACTATGCTTAAGTTGAAGCCTTCTTCCTTATTTCCTTAGCTAATCTTTTGTTGTAGTACTTGGGGGACACCCTCTGACTCTTGTAAAGTTGCGAGCTTGTTATATTGTATACCCGAAGGAATTTTCGATGTTCTTACTCGCCTATAAATATCCGTAGTTACATACCTCTGTGCCTTAGTGCTCGTAGGGTTACTTCTGAACTCAGATTTCGATTGTCTCTTTAGTGGCACTCTCTCTTATTTTCGTAAAACTTAACCGGTGCCTTTGACTACCCCAACTCCTATCTAAATTTTTTTCAAGGATCACGATATCATTATCTGTGAGACTGAATTCACTATGTTGGGGTTCACTATGTTTATCTTGCACGATCTGCTGATTTGTCTGTATCCTCTTGTCTAGCCATAACTAGACTCTTCCTGAATTAACTACTAACTACTCGTTGGTCCACTCTCTTATCTATATTTCGCGTAATCTCTCTTGGGATATGTCCTTTGTCCTACTTACCTCTCGCACTGGCTCCTTATGTATCAAGTATTTATTAACACTTATTTATCAATAACATCTGGGCGAGAACCCTTACCGCCTCTCCCTACCGTCGTGCTTGCATAATGTTCTGGAGTCGTAACCTATCGTGGGATTTGAATAAGTGCAATCTCATCCCTTTCTCATTCTTATCGCATTCTTCCTTTACTATTCCATAGTTACCTGAACCACATAACTCTTACTTAATACCATATGACACCATCTTTCCCCCTCTCTTCATCTTTGGAGTCTTTTCACATATTCCCTGACTCTTACTCGCCTTTGCGGTAATCCTTCTTTATCAAGGATAATGAAATTTCTCGCTCACGAGGGTGACACCTAGTGTAACTGGCACACATAGTCCCTTAAGCTTAACTTTGCTCACATTACTTGCTTTAGGGAAGCGTCTTCCTAAATGACCTTTAAAGGTTATTCTTCTGTCGTCTATTCTATTATTGCAGGAACGCAATCTCTGAAATTCTCATGATGCCGACTATTATCAAATCACTCAGTCCCTAATTCATGTTTAGTTTATCTTGTTCACCAGCCCATACTGATTTCTATTACTCTGGGGTCTAACTTTTCCTTCTGGTAATCACGTTGGAGTCATGAACTTATTTCTCGAAATGAGGATATGACTTTATGGCCTATACTCTTTTGTTGTCTCAAGGGATGTCACCTCTCGTCTTTTCCTTCACTTGACTATAGACTCTGTAATACTGTCTTTTTTCTATCTACCGCTGTCATCCATGTATAACATCTTACTCATAATGCTTCATTAACTCTCTTCTTATTTCCTTGCTAATATTTCTGTCTATCACTTTATTCTGAAAACATCAACAAGACATTCTTTTGCTTTTAGCTCCCCTTGCTCCATCCACTGGCTCTTCGAGTTGCCTAACATTCTCTCTCTACTAGGGACGGGAGCCATACTAAGGTAATATTTATCTCTTCCAGGATTTCAGTGCCTATCTTTGTAACTTTTTTTTTAACATTCTAATATTCATATCTAGCTGTACTATTCTAGAGTGCACCTTCTGGGTGTCTCACAAGGAGATGTATTAGCACATTTGTAATATCCTTCAGAAATGTCAAATAACTCAAACAATCCATTCATCATTTTGGGTTACTCTAAACCCAGCCGACTCCTGATATCCCGTCCTTCTTTTAAACTATATATGTTTGCTCCCATAGGGCATAACTGAGATGGGTGTGGCCGATTATACATACATCTGTTACTGTTGAAGGTAACTCAAAATGCTTATATACCTCTCTGGAGTGGGGGTAGCCCTTTGGGCTCGGATAGGGGTGGCCCTTGGGCTCGATAGTCCCCGGGTAGGAATAGCCCTTAGGCTCGATACTTTTAAGAAGCAAAAATGTGTATTAGCAAGGTAGAAACCTTCTTTTTCATTTTTGTGCGTAATGTACAAGATTGTAAGCGTGTAAAAGCTTGTATTATGATTAAGGTGGCCTGCGTAGGCACGGTTCACTTGACCGTTTGACCCTTGCAATAAATCCTAACCGCCGAGCCTAGATTGTTCAAGTACAAAGTATCTTTCCTTCCTTGCAAAAAAGCTTGACCCGAGGGTAATCGCCCTTAGTATTTGAGGTCGATCTTGAGAGGGCTCGGCTACTGTTGATGAGACCATTGACTCTAATTTAAAAACGGTCTTTGATTCTAAGTTAGCACGTTTTACTGTTGCCTCGTTAAAAACCTTGCCAGAAAACCCATTTGGGACAAAACCGATTCAAGGGAAAAAGAGCGCAACGCGTGCTTTCAGACCTAATAGTCACATTCTCCTTTGATTGTTACCTCCGACTCCTAATATTATAAAAAGGTGAATGAGGTTGTACCTTAGCAGTAGAACCGCATTAAATATGTCACGTTCCAGTTGTTCGGTAGTTGTTCACCGTTTTCTACTTTGAGTTTGTACGAACCTTTAGCAGTAATTCTGATGACTCGATATTGCCCTTCCCAATTTGGCCCCAGCTTCCCCTCGTTCAGGTTCTGGGTGTGCAATGTTACTTTTCTTAACACCAAGTCCCCGATATTAAAGTGTCGCAGGTTGGATCTTTGATTGTAATATCTTTCTATCCGCTGTTTCTGGGCGGCCAACCGGACTAGGGAGGCCTTGCGCCTCTCATCCAATAGTTTCAGGCCCATGCTCATGGCCTCACTGTTGGATTCTTTAGCCGCATATCAGAACCTGAGGCTCGGTTCTCCCACCTCGACCGGTATTAGTGCTTCAGCACCATAGATCAACGAAAATGGAGTGGCCCCGGTACTAGATTTTGAGGTCGTACGGTATGCCCACAAGACTTCGAGCAGAATTTCCTTCCATTTCCTTTTGGCATCGGTCAACCTTTTCTTAAGGTTTTGAAGTATGGTCTTGTTCGTAGACTCCGCCTATCCGTTCCCACTAGGGTGATAGGGTGTGGACAAGATATTTTTGATCTTATAGTCCTCGAAAAATTTGCTTACCTTGTTGACGACGAACTGCTTCGCGTTATCACACACTATCTCGACTGGTATTCCGAATCGTCCTATTATGTGGTCCCAAATGAAGTCGATGACTTCTTTTTCCCGGACCTTCTCGAACGCTTGAGCTTCGACCCACTTAAAAAAATAGCCAGTCATAAACAGTATAAATTGAGCCTTACCGGGAGCCCATGTCAGGGACCGGCAATGTCCATTCCCCATTTCATGAACGACTAAGGTGACAAGACCGAATGTAGTAGCTCCCCTGGTTGATAGATCGTTTGTGCATGTCTCTGACAGCCGTCATATCTCTGTACAAAGTCCCTGGCATCTTTCTCCATGTCGATCCAGTAATAGCCGGCTCTGATTATCTTACGAACCAAAGATTCTGCCGCCCAATGGTTTCCGCATGTGCCTTCATGAACTTCCCTTAAAACATATTCGGTGTCCCCCAGCCCCAAGCATATGTCGAGTGGGCCATCGAACGTTCTTCGTAACAGAGTACCTTCGGATAGGCTAAACCTGGTTACCTTCGTGCTCAGAGCTCTCGATTCTTTAGGATCCAAGGGCAACTTCCCAATCTTCAAGTAGTCTATATACGTGTTCCTCCAGTCCCAAGTTAAACTCGTGGAGTTTATTTCGGCATGGCCGTCTTCCACTACCGATTTCATGAGTTGTACGACCCTTCATGAGCTGAATTCATCGTCATCAACCGATGACCCCAAGTTAGCCAGAGCATCGGCTTCGCTATTTTGATCCCGGGGTACGTGCTGAAATGTCCATTCCTTGAATCGATGCAGCGTTACTTGTAATTTGTCTAAGTACATTCGCATTCGTTAATCTCTCACTTCGAATGTCCCATTGACTTGATTTACCACAAGGAGGGAATCACACTTAGCTTCGACCACTTCGCCCCCCAAGCTTTTAACCAATTGGATACCTGCAATCATGGCCTCATATTCGGCCTCATTGTTAATCAATTTCACAGTCCTAATAGTTTGCCATATTAGGTTACCCGTAGGCAGCTTCAACACGATGCCGAGTCCGGACCCCTTTGCGTTCGAGGCACCATTTGTAAAGAGGGTCCAGATTCTCGAGAAAGTCCCCGAGGTAAAAAAATAATTCCTTTTCTACTTCGGGTACTAAGGCCGGCGTAAATTCGGCCACGAAGGCCACCAGAATTTGGGATTTGATGGTAGTCTGGGGTCAATATTCGATATCGTACCTCCTAATTTCTACGGCCCATTTGACCAACCGGCCCGAGATCTCGGGTTTGTGCATTATGTTCCTTAGCGGGTAAGAAATTACGACACATATGGGATAGCATTGAAAATATGGCTTTAACTTCCTGGAGGCGCTTAGCAAAGCGAGCACCAATTTCTCTAGGTGAGGATACCTCGTTTCATCCTCGCCTAGAGTTCTTCTAACATAATAAATAGGAAGTTGCCTACCTTTCTCTTCCCGGACTAAGACTCCACTTACCGCTATCTCGGATACCGCTAAGTACAGGTACGACTGCTCGTCTACCTTTGGAGTATGAAGCAAGGGTGGACTCGAAAGGTTCTGTTTGAGTTCTTCAAGGCTTGCTGGCACTACGGGGTCCATGAAAAGTTATTCTTTTTCTTCAATAACGAGAAGAACTAATGGCTCTTATCGGAGGACCTTAATATGAACTGGCCCAGGGCGCCTATGCGCTCAGTTAGCCTCTAAACGCCCTTGACATTGTCCACCACGATGATGTCTTCTATAGCTTTGATTTTTTCGGGATTGATCTCGATCCCCCAGTTGGATACCATGAATCTAAGGAACTTTCCGGACCCGACCCCAAACGCGCATTTCTCCGGGTTCAACTTCATATTGTATTTCTTCAGTATGTTGAAAGTTTCCTGCAAATGTTTCAAATGGTCCTCTGTTCGTTAGGACTTGACTAACATGTCGTCAATGTAAACCTCCATTGATTTTCCTATTTATTCTTCGAACATTCGGTTTACTAGGCATTGATAAGTGGCACCGGCATTTTTTAGCCCGAACGACATTATGTTATAACAATAGGTGCCGAATTTAGTCATGAAGGAAGTTTTTTCCTAATCGCCCAGGTCCATCCGGATTTGGTTGTACCTAGAGTAGGCGTCAAGAAAGATGAGTATCTCGTGCCCGGCCGTTGCATCAATCATGCGATTGATGTTAGGCAAAGGAAAATAATCCTTGGGGCACGCCTAGTTCAAGTCTTTGTAATCGAATATGATTTTCTATTGGTACCTGTTATAGACGTCAACCCAAGTTACTGCCAGGTACTCTATCAAGTTCTGTTTCAGCTGCTGTGAAGCCAATGAGCTTTGGGGGTTGAGTCCTTGAGTGCATGCTTGAACAGCTCAATCGTCCGCAATTGGAGGTAGGTCCATTCGTTCCATTTGAAACCTCGATACGAATTCCCTAGGCATTTCATTGTCTCTCTGTTTCACTTTAAAGAGGTCCAATTTTCTGGTCTCGACCTTGATGGCCCCGACATGAGCTTTTACGAAGGCATCGCAATCATAGCAAACGAATCAATGGAATTAGGGGTAGGTTGTGATACCATATCATTGCTCCTTTGGAAAGGGTTTCTTCGAACTTTTTCAGTAGAACTGACTCGATTTCATCATCCTCTAAGTCATCTCCCTTGATGGCACACGTGTAGGAGGTCACGTGTTCATTTGGATTCATGGTCCCGTTATACTTTGGAATTTCGAGCGTACGGACCTTCTTCAGGATTGGTTTCAGTACTGTGCTCGAAGGAAAGGTTTATGGACAAATTTCTTGGAATCCAGGCCTTTCAATATCGGGGGTGCTCCTAGGACTTGATCAACCGTGGAGTTATAGGTCTCCACTTTTTTATCGTTGGCTTCGATCTTCTTTTCCCCCGATTCCACCCGCTTTGTTAGTTCCTCAAGCATCTTTATTATTTCGGGGTTGGTCGTGGGTTCTACTTCACTCGTCCTTTCTGTGGTTGGTTCATTTCTTCGGGTGTTTTCCCAGGATGGTTCGAGATCAACTCTACTGGGGGCGCGACTTTAATTCTGCAACTGGGCTATCGCCGCTTGTTGAGCCTGTGACATTTCGAAGATTTCCCATAAATTAATCCCATCGACTTTGCCGTGGTGCATACCCCGAGCTATCGATCGGGCTCCTCCGTGAATGCTATTTTCGGGGTTGGTAAGAAAGTTTGCGTCGATGGCCACATGTGAGTTGGCATCGATGGGGTCCACGACCGGAACTCCGTTGGGGTCAACAGGGGGCACCTCGTTGCTGCGCACTACATTGTTGTTCTCGCCATGGTGGCCAGACTCGATATCAACGTTCAAGTGAGCAGATTGAGAGATTGACATTTTTAATTTGACCTGAAATCAAAATCTCAAAGAACAAGTGTAAAATATCCCTAGCCCCACGGTGGGCGCCAAACCATTTACCCTAAAAAACGGATAAGAATTAAATATATACGCGGTTTTAAGGAAATGTGGATTAATTCAATACAAGTGATTGATGACGTTAGATTAAGCAAATGCAAGACGTAATAAATGGCCAAACCAATAATAAGAGTGATCCCGGGCTCGGTTGATGGCTCAATGAGGAACCTGCCTTCGATTCCGAGCTTGAATTTATGAAGAACTTTTGAACAAAAATAATAAATTTGAATAACAGAGAGAATGGAAACAAATTGCCTTTGTATGCATGTTACAATGTTTCTGATGAATAATGAGCCTCCCCTTTATATAGTAGGGGAGTTTTACCCTAAGCACAATCCTAAAAAAGGTAAAAATCTTCCATTTCGCTAATCACCGATTTTCTGCCGATACGGGCCGAGATTTACGCCTGAGGCTCGAACCGGACCCGGGGGATGTGATCCCAATGACCCCGATGTCAGGTGTTTTGTTCGAGCTCCGATACGAGAGGCTCCTCACTCTGACTCCGATTCATTACGGTCACATCCCTGCTCCATTTGCCTCACCGAGAAATCGGGATGCTCAGTGGGTTTGATTTTATCTGAATACAAGGTATTTTTCCCTTAGGCTCTTTTCTGTCCAAAATTATAATGATCAATTCTATACCCGTTGCGATAAATTCTTAACCTCTTACACCGTGGGGTCTGACATCTAAACTATCATCATCCAACCTATGGCTCCATTTTCCAAGAAGTAAATGAAATTGTTCTTAAACCTTCTACCTTGTTAGTTATTGAAATCTATGTTCTCCTGCCTTATTTGCCATTGTTATTTATGTGCCTCTTACCTTGTCTGTTAATTTATCCATATGCTTCTGCCTTATTTGTTACTGTTATCTGTGTACATTCTACTTTATTATTACTGTTATTGGTATTTCGTCTACCTGGTTGGTACTATTATACATATGCTTGGTGAGGATGAGATAAATGGATGAAGGGTGTTGCCGTGATGTTTAATTTGACATACATGCATACGCTTTGTGAGGACGAGATAAATGAACGAAGGGTGTTGCCGTGCCATTTGATTTGATGTCTTGAACAGATTCCTCTTATAGTGAATTCGTGGGTTAACTATGTTGTTAGTGGTTATTGCCTTAACCTCTCGACTTGAACTTTTAAGAAAAGGGTTGGTTGTGATATTGAGGAACCTGATCATTATTCCTTTTAGTTAATCATTCACTATCTTTTGTATTTATTCTTGCTATCTGTATTGTTATGTTCGATTGTTCTCCCTACTTCGATTTAACTGCACATGTTATATTAGTGAGTATCTTTTGACTTAAAAACCTCGTCACTACTTCACCGAGGTTAGTCAAAATACTTACCGAGTACATGGGTTCGGTTGTATTCATACTACACTTCTACATCTTGCATGCAGATATTCGGCGATGAGCGGCCGAGGAGTACGTGGCCCTTAAGATGTACCAGCTCTCCAGATACAAGCTACCATTTATTTGTGGTAGTTTAGAATTTATATTTTTGTTTATGTAGATTTCAAACAAATGATGTATCTTTCCTCAATCTATTGTTGTACTCTTGTTCTTAGTAGCCCGTGACTTGTGCTACTAGTCCGTGGGATGGTTGAATTGAACTCTTTTAGCCATTTTGTTCGTAATCTCTGTTGGTTCCTATTTATAGAAGTGAAGTATATTGTTGGGCTTACCTAGCGGGTTGAGTTAGGTGTCATTACGTCTGAGTGTGATTTTGCGTCATGACATAAAAGCTCTTTCGAAAATTAAAAAAAATCTTAAATTAATCAAAATGTTGCGTTCTTCTTTTGCAGTAGAGATTTATTTTTGTTTAATCTGTTTGAAACCATTCCCATACTATTTATCATTGATCAAGAAAATAGAATAATGTCACGACCCAAAATTCCACCTTAAGGATCGTGATGGCACCTAGTCCCTAGGAATAGGTAAGCCTAACATATGCTGAGAATTAATAGAATTAACCAACTTAACTGCAAAATATTAACTGACAATTGAATTAACGTAGATGAACCGGACATTAGCCATACAACCCCAAAACCAGTAATACAGAGCCATAAGCTCTATTGAGTATACTAAAATCCCTAAATACACTACTGTTCTGGAATGAAAATAAATAATAGTAATTAAAGACTACAGAAGGTGACTCTGAGGCCTGCGAATGTAATGGTAGGTATACCTTGAAGTCTCCGCAAGAAATCACAAGCAACTAACTAACGCCCGGCATGCTCCGAGATACTTAGATCTGCACAAAAATATGCAGAAGAGTAGTATGACTACACCATAATAGTACTCAGTAAATTCAAGGCTAACCTCAATGGAGTAGTGACGAGGTTCAAGTCAAGACACATACTAGACAAATAACTTGCGTAGAATATCAATATAAAGCTAACAACCAGAAAAACAAAGTAATAAATGGAAACGAAAGGTAATTATGTGACAAATAGCAAAATAATTAAAACACAGATAATACACAAATGAAAGCAATTAAGAAAACAATGACAACTCTAATCATCAAACTGTTCCGCCACAGGAATCACAACAAGGATCACCCCGAGGTACCGCACCTCAACTATCACAAATCACGAGTTCCAAATCACGAATCATATACACATGGCATCTCATGCCCACATTATCGTTCACAAACGCACGATCCGTGCGCCAATAACATCAATATCTCATATCCGCACGGACAACTCACATGCCACTAGTAATATATCTTATATCCGCACGGACAACTCACGTGCTACTAGTCCAATCCACACAGAGAAGATAGATATACAAGAATACATGCACACAATCAATGAACATCAAGATTCATACTCCTGGACTGGTATAAATGACATGTTACAGTGTATGCATGTGCAAGTGTACGATCACAACTACGAATTTATGCATAAGAATAACTCAACAATGGAAGAGATAACATGTAATAATAACTACAATTAAAGGCATAAGAGTAAATTCAACAATGAAAGATATTCCATGTGATAACAACTTCAATTGAATGCATATAAGAATAAACTCGACAATGGAAGATATAACATGTAATAATAACTTCAATTAAATGCATATAAGAATAAACTCGACAATGAAAGATATAGCATGTAATAACAACTTCAATTAAATGCATATAAGTAACCTAAGAGTTTAAACTGGTCAATTTTCACATATAACCCATTTACACAATCGTCACATTATGTACACGTCTTCCACATAATCCAAATAGTGCAATTAAACCAAATCCTATGGGATAGTTTTTCCCACCCAAAGTTAGGCAAGATACTTACCTCAACTAGGCTAAACTAACACTAAAAATGGCTTTTCCTTTAAAATTCGCCTCCGTACGGCTCAAATATAACCAAAAACGACTTAATATCATCAAATAATGCAAGAGAAACCAATTTTGATTAATAAAGTTAAGATCTTTACACAAATTTTCAATAGTCAAGAAAAGTCAACCCCGGGCCCACCTAGTCAAAACCCGAGTTCAAGGGCAGATCTCGACTACCCATAACCCAACAAATTCATATATGTATTTTGTTTTTTAATCCGAGTCCAATTCGACTCTCAAATTTCAAACTTTTATTTTTCAAAAACATAGTAAAAATCCCCAAAAATTCCCTTCAAATCTCTTTAGATGTTAAATCTCATAAACAATCATGTATTATAATTGAAATTGGATTTAAATCATTTACCCAATGATTTGGTATGAAAATCTCTCCTCAAAATCGGCTCCTACCGAGTCTAGGAATCTAAAATGTGATAAATGAAGCTAAGTCCAGAAATTCAACACTTATGTGCAGTTGCAAGAGTCGCAAATGTGACCCCGGGTTCGCAAATGTGAAGAATGTATCGCAAAAGCGATGCCTGCTGAACTCAGTGGATGTCGCGAATGCGACACATACTTCGCATTTGTGAAGTCCTCCCCTTTCGCAAAAACGATCAGTTGATCGCAAATATGACTTTCCCTGCCAGGAGTCCAAATCGCAAATGCGATCCCAAGTTCGTAAAACCGATCTCTGGTCCACCTCGCAAATGCGAGGTTCGCAAATGCAGACAAGATCTCGCACATGCGAGACGTGATACATCAGCCCAAAAACCAGCAAAACTGAAACTCACTCAAACATTTCGAAACGTATCTGGAACTCACCCGAGCCCTCGGGGCTCTGCACCAAATATTCACACAAGTCCATAAATATCATGTGAACTAGCTCGCGCGATCAAAACACCAAAATAACATCCGAAATTACGAATCGAACACCAAAACACATGAAAATTACAATGAAACTCAAGTACTTCTAAAAATACAACCACGTGTCTGATTCCTATCAAATCAACTCAGAATGACGCCAAACTTTGCAGAAAAGTTTCAAAGAACAAAACGGACCTATTCCGATTCCCGAAATTGAAATTCGAACTTGATAGAAATAAAGTCAAACCATGGTCAAACTTAAGAAATTTTTAAGCCTTCAAATTGCCAACTTTCGACAAAACAAGCCAAACCAACTTAGGGACCTCCGAATTCAATTTCGGGCATACGCCTTAATCCAAAATCACCATCCGCACCTAACAGAATCATCAAAACTCCAATCCGAGATCAAATACGCAAAAGTCAAACTTGGTCAATTTTTCCAACTTAAAGCTTCAAATTGAGAATCATTCTTCCAAATCAACCTCGAATCGCTCGAAAATCGATACCGACATACATGCAAGTCATAATACATAATACGAAGCTACTCAAGATGTTAAACCACCGGACAGAATGCCAAAGCTCAAAACGGCCGATCGGGTCGTTACAAATAATTTGTATTTTGCTTGACAGGAAGACAATAGATGTCCTAGTCCAGTTAACGGATCATGTTTGTGTTTTCCACAATTAACCTAAACATTAGCTTTCTTAAAAAAAATTAAAATAACTCTTACACATTCTTGCGAAAACTAAAAGAAAGTAAAATAATTTGTGAAAATGAAGTAATGAGGTTATAAAACTGAAATAAATTTTGAGTCGAACATATTAATTGAGATGATTAAAGACTTCTATGAGCAAAGTTTCTTTCTTGGGTTAGTTAAATAAGATTAATAATCATCGTCTTCAATAACTTATACTTTTACTTCAAACTTTATTTTATACTATCTCAAGTACAATTTTTTGATATATTACTTATGTGTTCTTTTTAAAAAATTTATCCTCATTGAGACGAGTTGCACATGCAGCATGTCTACGGCGAGACAACATAAATTGTGTTTAATAATATCATTTTTGAAAACACATTTTTAACTTTTTTGTTTGTTTTTGTTTTTGAAGATATTCATATCCAACACAATTACAGTAATCACTAATATTAGTGACAGAGTTAACGAATCAAATAATACAAGCAGTAAAAATAACTAAAGACAATTACTTCATGCAATTTTCTCTTTAGAAATAAAATATTGAGCTTAAACTAATTACCCTTCTCTATCCATTTGAAACTAGTTGCAATATATTCCTATTAAAATTAATTACCCAACCTAACATAGATTGATTTGACTTGGTTTGAATTGAATTGGATGGCTTGGCTTGATTTGGCATGAATTGGCTTGATTTTAGTAGCTTACCTTGACTTTATTTTTTTTTTAAAAAGGGATTTTTTCTTATCTATACCATATATGAAACCTTATTACCAAAAATGTGCATAATTCCTAAATTACCCGTCCAGTCCACATTATTTCTACAGTTTTTGTACCCAATCATTAAAAGCTAATTAATAGCAGTTGTATCTTCCTATTTATGCGAGCTAAATTTTAGGAGAAGAATATTCTGAACAGATTTGGCGTGAATATTCTGAACAGATTTAGGAGAAGAATATTGAAACGGAAAGGAGATTTCTGTTCTTCATCTTCATCTTCATCTGTTCTTCCATATATTTTCTACCATTGATAGCCATTAAAAAGCTTGAAAGCTTTGAATTCAAATTTGGATTTTCAAAAATCATTATTTGTTTGGATTGGGTGTTGTTGTAAATAATTCAGAATATGTTTAGGAGTTTATATCTCAATTTTGAGGGGTTTTGGTGAAGATTAGACTTGGTTTTGACTGAATTTTAGATAGAAACTCGAAGAAGAAGAAGAAGAAGGTATATTTCCAGAAATTGTAGATAAATTGTAGTCAAATTGTAGAATTGTAGATAAATTGTAGATTGAGAAGACTACAACTTCTACAAATCTTCTACAATTATGTCGAAAATGCCAATTATGCTACAATTGAAATGAGAATTGGGATATTAAAATTCAATGTATCCATTTTGTAGATATCTTGTAGATAAATTGTAGATTATTTGTATTCTGATTGTAGATGCATTGTTTTCTGTTTTCACAAATCCAAAACGACTAAAGCTTCTACAAAATCTTCTGCAAAAAACAGTCTACAATTTATGGAAATATGTCTTCTTCTTCTTCTTCTACAATTTCTGAAAATATGTCTTCTTCTTCGAGTTTCAATCGACTGTGTTAACCAGTAACCTTCAGCCACTGCCCAAAAAAAAAAAAAAAAAAAAACAAAAATAAGAGGTCAATGAAAATAACGATACATTGATGTTTTGTACGTGTAAATAGAGAATTGGTAAATAAGAACTAATCTGAAGATACGATCGCTAAGTTAAGGTTTTTGGGGAAGTAAATGATAACTAATCTGAAGTTTATTGATGCTACTGTCCATCTCCAAAGGGGGGGGGGGGGGGTTGGTGGAGAGACGGGTAAAAGTAAATGTGGGAAGATACGGTCCTAAATTAGCGCCTAATATAAATGCACCCTTAATTATATCCCTAATTTGAATTATGGTATATAAATGGTAATTTGGTATGCTGAAATGTAATTAACACAAACCTTATACATTGAGGGTAATAAGATTTCATATATGGTATAGGAAGGTAAAAATCCCAAAAAAAAAAAATGGGTAGGGAGAAAACTTTATAGATAGGACATCTAAATAGTTTGCTGTGGATGGGTATTGGCAAAAGATCCTCAATAAAATGGGCTAGTGGCTTAAAATTCGAGGCCCAAAATGTAGGTGCAAAAGCCATTTGGTCCATTTGACAGTTTCGGGCTTAAGAAAATTAAATTCGGGCTAAAATCCGGCGAAAGAACGAAAAAAGGATCCACGTTATTGCTTGACCGACCTCCTTTCACCGATCAACGACTCTTTCGACCTTCCGCTAATGTAATAATTTTTTTTCTATATTTATTTCATGCATTATTATGTGAATATATGATACACAAATTCATATCTGAATATTCATTTCGTTTTTGAATGTGTAAGATATTCCTTTTCTATTTTTACTTTCCTTTTGAGCTAATTATTATGTTATTTTACAAAATCGAACTTGTCAAAACCCTAATTGAACCCCGAGCTACTTTAATTTTTTTAAAATTATTTGTTTCAGAATTTTCGTATCCAAGGCTGTACAGATCACGTCGTTGTTTGAGATTTTAGTGTATTTATACAGTTTAAGCTGCCAGGTAAAGTATATTATATTTACTTTTGTTGCTTTTTTGTTAAATTTGTCGAATTATGTTTTTGTTTATATTTTTGGAATTTTTATCTTTTTGGCGTTTTGTCCAGAATTTTGGCTGTCAAATCTGAGTATTTGATCACGGTAGAATTATTATTTGCTGAGCTGTTTTTGTTTTATTTATTTTGATATTAATAGCATATTTTCAAAATGGAAAGTAGATTTAAGGTTGAATTTGATAAGATTCTTAAAATTGTCTGCCAATTGATGAATGTTACTTATGGTTGAACTTGGGAAGTGCAACAAAAGAAACACTGCAGCTATTAAAAGAATTATAGCAAATGTAGCAGAAGAAGTATCAGTGGACCTTGTTCAACAACATTGCCCTGATTCAACATTTATTAGTACTATTTAATAATCGGATATGAGTCTCACCGCTTGTTTTGTCCACGTGCTGGCAGTATTCAGCTTTTGTTGGCTGAGTACTTTAAAAAGTGAATAAAAGTTTCGTGTATAGCAGCTCTTGGAATGCATGAAAAAATTTCACGTTGACAACAAGTTTGTCGAGTTATTCATTTATTGAGTTTATAATTAGTGGTTTCGACATTTATGTGTATCCTTATGGCGTTTGTTATTGTCGGCAGATTTTGGTTTTCTGGCTGAGCTTATATATATACACGTGTAAACACACACAACAGACTACTTTATTGCTCCGGACTTAGAACCGCTAGTAGGTTACTCAGCTTTTCGTTAGTCTTGGACTTGTGGGTTTCATGTTCTCATGACGGTATCCTTGCAGGAGTACTGCATTCAGAACACATTTATTAGGACATTGAGCTGGGTTTCATGCATTGTTGTTGAAGAGCAGTGCCATGCACAGCTGTGTTCACTGGGTGGGTTACACAAAGAGTGTCAGAAAATTGATGCAATGTCAGCATCTAGTAAATTTGATCTATCTTCCAGTAGTCCAGATAGGCCACTGTATGCCTCTGGGCAGCGTGGATCCTACGCACCTGCTTCACTGGATAGGTCGGGTAGCTTCCGTGAGAACATGGAGAATCCAATCTTATCTTCTCTTCCAAACATGACGAGAAGTACTTTAACAGTAACACGTACAGATGCCGTTAACTTTTTCCAGTGCTTACGTTTTGATCCAAAAGCTATGGTTACTGACCACAAACTTAATCGGAATATTGATTTCAAGCGGCTCACCAGTTTAGCTTTAGGTGCGCCAGTGGAGGATTCTCCATTGGTGTCTTCTAAAGGCAAACTGTTCCCTTCTCCCTCTGCGGAGGAGGCCAGACGGCTGAAGGCTGGTCTTCGGGAAAGCTGCACTAAAGCTAGGTAGTTGCTTGGATACTGTGTTCTTTTTGTATATGCTTTCCCTAGTCAACTAGTTTTTCTAGAGATATTGTGCTCATATAAATCCATGAAATATCAGGGAACGTGTGAAGATATTCACCGAATCTTTATCTGTGCTCAACAAATGCTTTCCAAGCATCCCATCAAGGAAGAGATCTCGGTCTGATTCCCTATCAAATGACCGACACGTTACATTATTCCCAAGTGATCGGTCAGTTTCAGGGACAAGCATTGGTAAAACTGGAACGCAGAGTCATTGTACTGCCAGTAGTTATGAGTTGGAGCAACAAAAGTCTGAAGAAAGAGTTAAAACTGCTGTTCCAAGCAAACGCACTCGAACTTCTATGGCCGATGTTAGGGTTTGTATCATTATTTTGTAATTTATTTGTATCTTTTATACCTTGATTTAACTTCACTCTTCGGAGGTATTGTCTATATTGCTGGCCTTTTGATTGATTCCGCTTTGCAATCTTCTATGTATCTCCTGTTCCTGCAATAATATTGCTGAATAAGCTAGAGGAGTGTCTCATTTAGGAGAGAGTCTTCCTTTTCTTTGCTCTTTATTGCTAGGTAAGATCAGCTAAAATGTGGGTTAACACAGTAACTACCTAATGAAGCTCGATAATTTTGGGCGTTGAAATTGGATCTACCATTTCTTGCTAAAATGCTGGTTAATATTAATAAATGAACTAATGGAGTTGGATACTTGTCTCAAAAAAAATAATTTTTTTTTGAACTTATTGTTACCATTCTTAAAAAAATATTAATAAATGAACTAATGGAGTTGGATACTTGTCTCAAAAAAAAAAAAAAATTAAAAAGTTGGATATTATTAGCATTCAGATAGGGTCTTTCTTCCTATGCTAAAACTTCATTTCTTTGTTTGTGGAGTGAGATGCCAAGGTAGAGTTTATCGGGAGGTGTTTTTAATAGTTGCCTTTTTGTTCAAACTTATAAGCAACTGGACAGATACTTGCTTTTGAAGTATCCTCTAAAGATATCTTTTTCCTGTAATAGACACGGTATATTGCGCGTTCCTTCTACTTGATGCTAATGCGTGCTTCCTCACCTCAATTCATATCTTTCATCCGACTGTATGCTTGGAACCAGCTTAGACATCCGCATTTTTTGTTTTGATTGTAGCCTGATGTACGGGCAAACACTCCCACAAGGTCGGCTGGGAACATGGATAGAGATAGGGAGATACTGAGGCTTCCAAATGGTAGCACAATTCAGGGAGAAGATCGTACGTCATCCATTGCTGTAGAAGGTTGGGAGAAGTCGAGGATGAAAAAGAAGCGTTCTGGAATAAAACCAGATGCTACTGGCTCCATAACGACAAAACCTATTGATGGCCACAGGGAACCGAAGCAAGGAGTGCAGCCGCGGCTTCCTAGTGACAGCCGATCAAGATTTACTGATAGCCATGGCTTCAGGTAGTGCTTCAACTGTCAATGTTTAATTTAAAATCCGAGTGACGCATGTGTTCAGGTTTTTTCTGTCATATCGTCTAAATGTTTTTCTGCAGGATCATATACACGTCCTTAAAGTAGTATTTGTTGTTTTTTTGTAGACTACCTTTCTGAGATTAGTTGAGAAGTGCTTTCTCTCTCAGCAACAATGTCACTGTAACTAAATTGTACCAACTGCGTAAGTCTAGAAAAGTAGTGGTCCTCTGACACTTTCGGTAAAGTAAAAATTTGAAGTCTTTTTGTCATAGGTAAACTGAAGCTTCTTACCCTTCTTATCTTTTGTGTTTGGGGTAAAGGTAGGGGTTGTTTGATATAATATCTTATGGTTATTTCAGTTGCTTTATTGAGTCGTTTTTTGTTCCTCTTTTATAATTAGGCACTTAAGAAGTCTTAAGGTGTGCTTGTGGGGCCATATGAAGTAGAGAGAAGTGAGGACGGCTATAGAAATAGGAGAGAATTTTTTAATACCCTAATGTTGTTACTTGTTAGTGAACTTCTTTTTGTGTCCAGTAAGCTGGCATGAGGACTCTCATGGAAAGCTGGGTGTTACTCAATGCCTGTTACAGATTTACGCATCTGTTGTCATGACATCTTGAATTGTTACCTTGTGTTGAAATTTCAGTTTATCCTTTTTTTTTGATCAAGTAAGAAATATATTCAGTAATAATTGCAAAAGCTCCTGTATACAAGAGGTATACCAAAAGATAGAGAACTTACATTTTTTTTGGGTGTTAATTATCGACATTTCAGGCATAATTGCTGACATTTTAGGTAGTTATTTGAAGTTTGTGCTCTAAAGAAATGGCACAGTACTTATTAACCCATACATGGAACAGCTAAATTTTATGATAGAGGCATAACCATATTTGATCCTCAGTACTTATTAATCCATATATGGAACTGCTAAATTTTATGGTAGTGGCATAACCATATTTGACCCTCAGAATTTCCTTTGACAAGCCATGACAAGTAACTTCCTATTTCTGGCATGATTGTGTTTCATCTTGCATCATATTCTATATGGGATTGATGTGAATTTGAAGAGATTGAGCTTTAGCCTTCAGTTAATCGTTTGTGCTAGAAATAAGATGGTGAATTTTTAATACTGGACATGCTATTTAGTTTCCATCATAGTATTAGCCCTCACGGCCAAGAGAAATATACTTCTTTTGAAAGTCAAATTGGTTATCTTACATTCTTACTGGGAGGTAGTCAATTAGGTCAAACAGGGTTTTGGTGAGTTTATAGAAGAAAGTATCTTCTTCCATGTGTCATTGGAGATGTAATAGGGAAAGTTATAACTAACTTTTTCAAAAAAGGAAGAACTATAATTTGATGAGAGCAAATACCAGACTTCATGGATACGCATTACTCAATTGCTGCGTATTTAAATCTTTTTTCCCATGAAGGTTCAACATCATTCTTGTGTAGGCATAAGTGGTAAAACTGTAATTTTCTGTTATATTCAGAAGCACTTCTTGTTATTTTGAACTGATCTTCTTTTGGTTCAATTAGACATGGGCTTGCTCCTGGTGCTGTCGGAAAAGCTGATGGTGCAACACAGCATGTTACCTTAGGTGTACGTTCTTCCCTGTCTAAGATTGACCAAGATAACCATCTTCATCTCCTAGATAGGAGAGATCGTCCTCTTGGCTCAGAGAAAGAAAGGGTGAATCTCAAAGCAGTCAGCAAGTATGAGAGACCTTATTCTGCACTTCCTTTTTCACTCATTTTGGTTGAATTTGTCGACTGGTCTTCGCAATTTCTTTTGCGAGCTTATGCTTTAAAACTGTTACGAGATATCTCTTTCTCTAGGTATTCTTTTCCTCCTATTTTTACATTCCTTACACAGTTTTATCTGTTCTATTCATCCAGTACAATGAAAGCAGCTGCTCGTGAAGAATTCACATCCCCTAGCCCTACATCGAGCACGAAATTGAATCCTGCTACTAGGGCTCCACGATCAGGTTCAGGCGTTGCACCAAAGTTGTCTCCTCCAGTTCACCGCGCAGCTGCTGCAAATGATTGGGAAATCTCTCAATGTACAAACAAACTTCCATCTGCTGTTGGGGCAGGTAATCGCAAGCGCAACCCTTCTACAAGGTCCTCATCACCACCTGTTGCTCAATGGGCCAGCCAAAGGCCCCAGAAGATATCTCGACCCGCAAGAAGGAACAATTTTCCCATTGTTCCGAATAATGACGAAATATCTACCCTGGATACCACAAGCGATGTTCTACGTAATGAGAGACATTTGTCTAGCTCTTCCCCTCAACAAAAGTTAAAAAGTGATGTCTTCTCTCCAGCTGTATCAGAAACTGAGGAATTAGGAGCTGCTGAAGTCAAGTCTAAAGACAAGAGCAAGAGGTCTGACGAAGTGGATGAAAAAGCTGGGAATGTGCAAAAGATGTCAACACTGCTGCTACCGCCAAGGAAAAATAAGGTGGTTAGTGGACAAGACTTTGGAGATGGTATTCGCAGGCAAGGGCGGAGTGGCAGGGGGTTTACCTCCACTAGGTCCCTAATGCCATTGATGGCTGAAAAGCTTGGCAATGTTGGGACTGCAAAACAACTTAGAACCTCTAGACATGCTCTGGATAAGCCAGAAAGGTTGAACATTCTCTCCTTCCAATTGACAGTTGGTATGCTTTTTCTGCTACATTTTGGTGCAACAGAATAACTTCTGATTTTATGCAACTATTTGGTGCAGCAAAGGAGGCAGACCACCTACAAGAAAGCTCTCTGATCGTAAGGCTTATAAACGACAGAAGCTTGCAACGATGGATGCTGCAGCGGATTTTCTAGGTATTGTAGCCGCAATGTAGGCTTGAGTACTATAGGTGTTGAATTATTGATTTTTATTGTTACATCTCATTAGTTGGTTCAGATGATGGCCATGAAGAGCTACTGGCTGCTGCAAGTGCTGTTACTAACACTGGTATACTATCAGTCACCTGCTTTTTCTAGATTTCTTTGGAAAAATCTATCTTTTTGGCACTAACTGAACGCGTTGCTATTTACTTATTTATTGATTTATTGATTAAACAAAATCTTATTAATGATCCTATTTCTATTGCAGCTCAAGCCCTTTCGAGCTCATTCTGGAAGCAGATGGAGCCATTTTTTCGTTTTATATCTGAAATGGACACAGTCTTTCTGAGGCAACAGGTGGAAGGTCTTCTTTTTTAGACTTATGTATCTACTTATAAGCATATGAGCAACTCGTCTTCTTTTTTAGACTTGTGTATTAAATATGGATATTTGAGCAACTCATTTAGGTGTTATAATTGTGACGATAATGGCAAGATTGATCTCCTGCCGTATCGATTGCTTATAACACATAGATATCAGCTTCCTTTTTTTGGGGTGCTGCCATGGGAACTGGAAATTGTCGGTATGACTATTTCCATGCATAACATTCTGTGGAGGAAACAAAGAACTTTGGAAGTCTTTTATGTAATTGTTATCATGTATACATGTTAGTTGCTTATAGATATATGCTTTTTTCTCCCCCCTCTCCGTATTACTTTTCATTATAGAGTCCAGTGGTGGCTGTCTTTGTTGCCATATCTTGTGACGATTATCCTTTTAGTACTATCTCTATTCATATTAAACAGCTATTGTATAGTCTGTTTCAAAGGAGCTGAGAAGGAAGGATTTGTGAACATCATCTTCCAATTGGTGTACCCTTTAATGCTCAAAATAAAATTGGAGGAGCAACAAAGTTCAGGTCTTCGAACATTCTTTAATCATCGAATATAGGAGTATAAGAAGTTGAATAATAAAAGGGGGCTCAGGTGGAAGGTTAACTGTTGTTTCAGTTTTGCATCTTACTCATGGATTGTATATGGCGTGCATCTTCCCATCTCCAGGGAAAATGGAAAAAAAGGTGACCTTGCTACTATCAAAAAAAAAAAAAAAGAAAAAAAAGAAAGAAAGAAAAGAAAGGTGAAAATTCAGCATTACCTTCCTTTTCTTTCTTTATAGCTCTCTCCTCGCTCTCCTAAAAAAAGAGTGAAGTTCCGCCTCTGTTTGAAGGCTAGCTCCTGCTTTGGAGCTTCATCCCCACATCGCACATATTGGAAACAGCAAACTGAAAAGGGGAACTCAGTGAATAGACAAAGGAAAAAATGGGATATGTTACCCAAAAATCATCCAATGTTTGCCTTTCTAAGGATTGATTTCCCTTGTAGTTTATATTCATATTTAAGTTGGAAAACTGGAAGGGAGAAAGGAAGGGGGGGGGGGGGAGTGTAGACCACTAGCCACTCACAACTGGTCCTCGTCCTTTTGCTGCACTTGTTTTCTTTAACTATTTGTAATTTTGAATGATGTTGACTCAGCCTTGGGAAAATCCATAGGCAAGTGTAAGTTAATTGATATGAGTGGTCGAGGGAAGCTCCCTTTCTTCCTTTTCTAGGATGCAAAGCTATTATTTTGATGAGCATACTTATATTTTTGATAAGTAATTATTCAAGAACGTATTAGATATTTCCAACAATAATAGAGTGCAGAAGAGGAGTTACATCTGGGTTTAGTTGCATTATAAGTTGGATTACAAACTTAGTAAGTCTAGCATGGCAATCTACATATCTACATCTGTCATGTTGCACCAAAAAGTGAGCAAAACAACAAATCTATGTTCGAGACTAATTACATTTTCCTTGTGCCCTAAAGAATTCTAATCTTCCATTCCTCCAAACAGTGTAATTAAAAGTCATTGCTTTTTGCTTAAAGCACTGAAGCAATGCAAAATGAGGAGATATTGCTGCTTGGATGAAGGTGTGTGCTTCAAGTAATGATACGCGAAGTGATCTCAACAAGATGTGGTCGGTTCTTGAATCTCACTTCAACGAAGCATGCGCTCACTTCTCGCTTTCCGCTTCAAGTCCCAGGACCTTGTTTCTTTTTCTTTTTGTGCTTTGCACTTTCAGAAACAACGCTCCAAATGACCCGCCAAATACCCGCTGGACTGGAATTTCATGCACTTGTTTCAGACCCGTCCTGTAACAGCACTGGAGCAGTTCCAAAGTTGTGTAAGGCATAGACCATTTTAATTTCAATAGGGTAAACATCAAGATCCGGATCTGGTATGTGATTCTGTAAGGCAAGAAAAGGTGGTTTGACATCTTCAGATTGTTCCTCACATAAAGGGCATCTACTTCAAGATAGAAAACCCCTCTTCTGTAGATTTTGCCGTGTCATACGTGCCTCTGTTGTCACTAACCATGTGAAGCGCACAACCTTGTAAGAAGCTATATTCTTCCAGATTTCTCTAAAGCCAGCTGGGGGTGGGAGAGTTAGGCTTGCTAAGATCGATTAGCATGATCTGGAATGTTCCGTTGGCTTGTCCTTTCCATAGGAGACAGTGCGGTGTAGACTGGAGAAGGGAGGAGTTGCTCAGCAGCTGTAAGAGAGACATACCCTCTTAAGATACCAATCACTGCAGTTCCTCCTGGATGTGATGTCCCAACCTTGTTAGATTTGAAGTCTGAAATCACCGAATAGGATTGGTAGAAACATTGTAGAGTTCTGGAAATTGTTCCCCGAGGGGAGAGGGACCAAGTGAAGAGTCTTGCTAGAAGTTGGATTTTCTCCCATTACCTTTTGAAAGCTTGATGAGCATTATATATATATATATATCACATGGCTCCATTTTCTTGTGTTAGAGTGATGAGCATGCATACAAGAGCATGCAGTTTATTTTGTGGAACATGTGAGTTGGTTCCTCCATATTGTTGCAGTTTTGCATTGCTTATTAGTGTGTACTTGCGATCGACATATCTAAAGTAACATAGCAGGTCTCATGAATTTTAGTTGATCAATAATAGTGTGTGATAATATGCAGACAGTTCAATACTGTAAAATAATACCATAGTTGCTCGATATCGCTAATTAGACTTCCCTCTACTTATGACTTTCTGATATACACTAATCCGTTCTGTTAACAGATAAATCATGAGACTAATCTGGCAGCAGCAGCCTCTGTGACTTTTGATACTGATGCTTCCAGTTTAAGTAGTGGTTTTGGGTTGAATGAAGTCGGGGGACAGACAAATGAAACACAGAGTTCCGATCTTACCTCAGAACATGGAGTCTCTGGAAAAAGTAAACCCAAGGGTATTTCCTTGTACCAGAGGCTGTTGGCTGCTATAGTACCTGAAGAGCTTTATTGCAATGGAAAGGAAGACCTTAACTCCAATGTTTATCGATCTGGATTTGAAATCGAGATGGATTCAGAATCTCATACTTCCTGTGGGCAGATGTTATATAGCAGTGAAACATCCCGATACTGTGCTTCTAATGGATACAGCATAAATGCCAATGGGTGTTCTGTTGATAATTTGGACTACATTAAGTCCGATAATGTTACATCCGCGTTCGAAAGGGGGAATTTTTCAAGCTATGATCAGTCACAAAATGGTCTACTTTCAGAACAACAAACAATGCCTGGCTTTGTTTGTTCCGAGTATCAGTACAATGAGATGTCCATTGATGAGCGGCTTCTCATGGAGATTCGCTGTATCGGAATATATCCAGACCTGGAGGTAGGTTGTTGGAATTTCAGCATGTTGCATAGTGTTGTACTTTGAGCTATATCTTCTCAGAGTTTACTAATCCTTGTTTTGCTGATTGCTTATTCTCCATGTAGTCTGATTTTGCTGAGACTGGAAATGAAGAGATCAGTGCAGAAATTAGTAAATTACATGAGAAACACCATGAAATGGTAAGTTTTATCCTTTTTCTGAAGTCATACATCTTAGAAGAATCTCCCTTCCTCTGCCCGTCCTTGTTTACCCGACATTTCTTGTTACTCCCTTTAATTCGAGTCAACTGGTGATGGTCTGAGAATGAGTCAGCTTTTCAAGTCCACACATTCTTCCATCCTTAATGAGGAGGGATTGGATGCTTCCTCTTATGAGGTCGGATGTTATAATCGTGAAGCTCAATTAGATTTTTTATCCCTGGTTGAGCCGAGAGTCTCCCGGAAACAGCCTCTCTACCCTTTCGGGGTAGGGGTAAGGTCTGCGTACACTCTACTCTCCCCAGACCCCACTAGTGGGATTTTACTGGGTATGTTGTTGTTGTATCCCTGGTTGTCCATATCTATATTTTTCACGACACATTTGGGTGTCTGCAGTTAAGCTTCACAGAATATCTGTGACTATCAGCATTCTGAAGTCTATCTCTACGCTGGTGCTATAACCTACTTGTTGGAATAAGATATAATGATATGGGCCTGTTTGTTTTCACTCAATGGAAGTCTGGACCTGAGTCATTCAGATCTTAACCTCATTTAGTGAATATTGTTTTTTTCTCCTTTTACAACCATTTATTTGCTCTTAACATGTCTGACCTCATTCAAATCTATTATAGATGTTCAATTCAGGTGAAGGTTACTTTTTATCACTACGCTGTCCACTACCATCCACCACCAA
This sequence comes from Nicotiana attenuata, assembly GCF_001879085.1. NCBI lineage: Eukaryota > Viridiplantae > Streptophyta > Magnoliopsida > Solanales > Solanaceae > Nicotiana > Nicotiana attenuata. Next base: position 67,241,689 of record NC_031989.1, read on the forward strand.
TTTCTACTGCCCAACACCATTGCCAACCACCATCATACAACCATCATCACCTGCCGCCACTGCATAACTACCACTGTCAACCACCTCGACAGTGAACCACCACCATGAAGCAGCCACCGTCTCCGCCACCAACCACCTCCACACCAACTATCTCGACTGCTAGACACCACCACCACCACCTACCTTCATTCCCAGCCATCACAACCGACACTTCTACTGCCAGCCACCACCATAACCACTTCAACCGCCAGCCACCACTGCAACCAACCACCTTTGCCGCCATCCACCACCACCTCCACCACTAACCAACACCACCAACCAACTCCACCAACAACCAGCTGCACCACCAACCACCCCCTCCACTGACATTGCTGCAGCGACCACCTCACCACCAACCTCAACCGCACCACCACCATCGCGAACACCACCTTCGCCGTCATCCAACACCACCTCCACGGCTCCACCACTAACCAACACCACCAACCAATGCCACCAACCACCAACAACCAGCCACACCACCAACCAACCCCTCCACTGACTGCTGGGCCGACCACCACCAACCTCAACCGCGCCACCACCACCAACTACCTCTACCCCACCGCACAACCATCACCTCTAGCCACGAACGCACAACCACCACTAGCTGCCACTGGCTCTCGCTGGTAGAGTGTGCTCCATTAAACAATCAGTTTTTGCAACACCTTGTAAATTAAAATCAATATCTTATGGATGTAATATTTAATTATTACTTTATTTAGATTTTAGATTTACTAGTCTTTAGAAATACTGATCTAGAGACAACATCCTAATAGTAAGACGTGTTCAGAATCAAACATCTTAATAAGACGTGTTCAGAATCAAACATCTTAATCTTAATAAGGACAAATAGGGGCTTAGTCTCCTTTATTGTTCTGAAACTTCCAAGCAATTGGTTTCTGTATTGGGAGCCTTACTCATGGATTGCCTATTCTGTAGGTTTCTAAGAAGAAGAGGATGCTCGGGAAACTGCTGGATTCAGCTACACAGATGAGAGAGTTACAAGAGAAGTACATAAATTTATGCTTCTTTCAGATGCCTAACCTTCGTCTTTGCTTAGTACTATTCATTTTGGTAACAACTAAACTTATTTATCATACAGGGAGTTTGAACAGCGTGCTCTTGATAAACTGGTTGCAATGGCATACGAAAAATATATGGTAATTTGAAGCTTTTAAGCACTTTCTGTTCTTAAATTTAGATTTACATCCCTGGAAAAAAGGGATCAACTGTAGTTAACTGCTTTTCTACTCGAGGGACCGGATTTCAGAGATAATGCATTATGTTTATGGTGAGAACTTCTGTTTCGTATTACTGAATGATGAATCAAGACTTCTTCATGTGAATATGGTCAAATTCATATGACCAAGATACATTTTCTATTTGGTGGATTTTTTTTCTTTTTCTTGTTTTTCCGGGTAAAGGAGCTTGAAGCTAAGTAATGGTTGGTTCAGTAATTTATTTATACAACTTGAGTTTTATGCTAACTTGTATCAGTTGCAAATTTTTACTTTGCTTTAGAAGTAAATTTTGTTCCTTACTGTTCATGCAGGACTTCTATTAAACTTGCCTCTTTACTTTTCAAATTCTGTTTAAACAAAAACTGATGCCATGTTGTTCATCTAGTTTTGATCCCCAAAACCAAAACAGGAAGTTTAAGTTATAGTTTTAGTTCTTGTATGTTACTTCCTGTGCTCCACATGTATTATTATTGTGACACAAGTTGATATTCTGCTGATGTACTTGTTCTGTGTCTTTGCGTAAGAAGAACCCACCACAGTTTTCATTGCCTTTCTGTGTATACTTTGTATTTCCTTCTTTCTTGTTCTTCAAATAGTTATGTATACATCAACTAACTTTGCCGCTAGTAGTATCATAGAAATATCTATTATTGTTTAGATTGCTGTAATGCACTTCAGAACTGTGTGAAACATGAAATTGTCTTCTTAAATCTTGTAATTTGAATCTTGAAGTTGTTGAATTGAAATAATTTTGCCTCGACAGAGTTGTTGGGGTCCAAATGCTCATGGGATGAAGAGTGCTAGCGGGAAACTGGCCAAGCAAGCTGCCTTAGCTTTTGTCAAGCGGACTTTGGATCGATGCCAAGAATTTGAGCAGACAAGAAAGAGCTGCTTCAGTGAGCCTTTGTATAAGGATATGTTTCTTTCTGGGATATCCCGCCTTAGTGATGGACAAACAGATTCGAACACTGATGGCGAAGCTGGAAAATCTTATATCAGCACATCTGGCTGTTCAGGAGAAGCTAGAGTTTCAGGTATTCTTTTTTTCCTCTTCTATCTACGTGAATGTGGGGAGCAAGTGTAGAATTATGAAGCATGGCATGTTAATTGAGTATAACACGCTTAAATTTTTATTATATCTCTTCTGCAGCTTTGGGCGCACAGCAGAGCCCATCGCTAAACCAGGATATATCTTTTGAAGCCAATTTACCTTCTGAAGCCAGTAGGGTCAAGCGGAGGGAGTTGGAAGATGTTCTTGGTACTACCATTGGTGCTTCTTCAGGCATAGGTAGTTCACTTTTAAGCAGTGCAAAAGGGAAGAGAAGTGAGAGAGACCGAGAAGGAAAAGGAAATGGCCGAGAGGCATTATCCCGCAATGGAACAGCCAAAATTGGTCGACCTGCCTCTTCCAATGTTAAAGGAGAAAGAAAGCCTAAGACAAAACCTAAGCAGAAAACTACTCAGTTATCCACCTCTGTCAATGGCCTTTTTGGCAAGATATCGGAGCAACCTAAATTGCTAGGATCTTCAATAGCAAGATCAAGTGGTATAAGTGCCACTGGAAATGATAAGACTGATTGTAACTTGGATGAACTAGAGGATCCCATTGACTTATCCGGCCTGCAACTCCCAGAAATGGATGTTTTAGGTGTCCCTGACGATCTTGGTGGTCAGGGACAGGACATAGGCTCATGGTTGAACATCGATGATGATGGATTACAAGATGACGACTTCATGGGCCTTGAGATTCCCATGGATGATCTGTCAGACTTGAATATGATGGTTTGAAGCTTCTTTTGCTGTATATTCCTGTTCATTACCATTCACCGGAGAAACCTTGTTGTCCAGATACGACCACCAGTTACATGTGGGTTGTGTGACTGTGCAGTCCTTAAGTAGGGCTGCATATTCTTTGGGATACCTGTGTACCACTACATTTTTGAGTGAACCCTTAGAGGAAGGAAGGGTTTTGTACCTATAAGTTGATGACTTTGACTGTAAAAATCTTTTTGTACAATGGTCAAGCCAGTACCGTAGTCATAGTATGTAGAAACACTGTATTTGGTTTAGCAATACAGGTCAGAGAACAACGTCTTTGTACATAGATTTTGATTTTTCAATAAGATCACTTTTTACAAGTCATCCCATCCTCTACTCCAGTTATAATAATGCGTAAATTAATGTTTGCGTGCTCTGTTTTTTGTGTTTTTTTCCGCAAAACGTTCAAATTTCTATCATTATATGTAACTGATATCGTGGTGACTATATTGGTCTTTGTGTGATGCAGGAATGTGTTATAGTTCAGGTTTGTTATGTGCTGGTATGGTTAGCCCTTACAGGGGAGGGATGAACTATTTTTGGGGAATGCTATATGGTGACCTTTTTCCTGCATTTCATTAGTCTAACGTGCTGAGCTTATTATCATTTTGTAGAATGTACATCCCAATTCTATGCGTGTCTGTGCGTATGACACTAGCATATTATTCTTCTCAGATATTGCCAACGTTAAAGCAACCTTAATCTCCGCAAAGTATAATGGCAATGGGATGCTGCTCTTCATGTTAGTATAACATCATAGTCGCTGGACCTTTTGGTTTCTTTTAGTTGTGACTTGAAATATAATGGCAGATTTAGTCTGCATTTATTCACTTTGATGGAAGACTACCTGATAACTCAAACCAGGATTCAGAATACATCAGCCTATGGAGGTATGGTTTTAGTTATTCTTTCTGTCAGTCTTGCGATTTTGGGGATGTTCTGTTTTGAGTGGACCATAGTAATGCATTTAAAAGAGACAAAAAAAAAAAAAGAATTCTGTTTTGGATCCTCCTGTACCTTCTGCCTTATTTGCATTTGTTTGTGCACAAGAATGTTTCCATATTGGTTCAGCTGCTAAGTGCCATTGGATTGAGGAACTGCGAAGTATATCTTCTTTTTGTGACCACAGGAATCTGTTATAGTGCAGGTTTGTTATGTGCTGGTATGGTTAGCCCTTACAGGGGAGGGATGAACTATTTTTGGGTAATGCTATATGGTGACCTTTTTCCTGTTCATTAGTCTAAAGTGCGGAGCTTGTATTTATCATGTTGTAGGATATACTTCCCAATTCTATGCGTGTCTGTTGTGTATGACTGTGGCATATTATTCTTCTCAGATATTGCCAACGTTGAAGCAACCTTAATCCCTGCAAAGTATCATGGCAATGGGATGCTGCTCTTCATGTTAGTATAACATCATAGTCGCTGGACCTTTTGGTTTATTTTAGTTGTGACTTGAAATATACTGACAGATTTAGTCTGCATTTATTCACTTTGATGGAAGACTACCTGATAACTCAAACCAGGATTCAGAATACATCAGCCGATGGAGGTACGGTTTTAGTCTATAGCTATTCTTTCTGTCAGTCTAGCGATTTTGGGATTTTCTGTTTTGAATGAACCATAGTAATGTGTTTAAAAAAGTTTTTAAAATTCAATTTTTAATATACTCCTGCCTAACTGCAAAATATTTTGCAGTAAATTACTTTGTATGATTTATGAAACGTGCGACATCTGTATGATAACCGTTGCTCTAGTTCTATGGGAATAAACTTGTATTACTTAAGATACGTCATTTGTTTTGGATACGGTAAAAGTTTATTAAAAAGGTGTCAAGATGGTACAAAAGGATACAAAAAACATCCCAAACAACATCATCCACCTTCTATCCTATCCCTCCTAGCATGTCCAGAAATTCTATATACTGATCCAGATTTCTTAAGGGGATGCATTTTCACCAATAATACAGATTATGAAGACTTTATTTCTTAATTCTAATAATGTGATTTTGATGCCCTTCAAAACAAGCTTTGTTCCTCTCCAGCCATAATGTCCATATGATGCAACAATGGAAAGGTTCTCCAGATCTGCTTTAGTCTTCATGGTATTTTCTGAGATTGCCAATTTTCTAGTAAACCCCTTACAGTTTGAGGCATCACCCAAGAAACGCCACAAATGCTTAAGAATATATCCCAACACTGTCTGGATAATCAGGAGGAGAAGATGGTTCACTGTTTCCTGTTCTTCTTCACACAGATAACATCTATTACATAGACTGAAGCCTCTTTTCTGCAAGTTGTCTTGAGTCAAACAAACCTCCCACGTCGCTGACCATCCAAAGCATGCTACCTTCACTGGTGCTCTGGTCTTCCAAATCATTTTCCAAGGCCAATTGGTAACCCTATATCTTGACTTCTCTATCATCATTTTGTAACAACTTTTTACTGAAAAAGTTTTACCCTCTCTAGCAGCAGCCCAGATCAATGAACCACCTTGCTTTGATCAATAAAAACAACTTCTAGTTGTTGGTGCAAGTGACAGAAATCTTCAGCTTCCCAATCATCCAAATTAATTCTGAATACTACCTGCCGCCCTGTATCTGAGTAAAAATCAGTAATGTTTCCAGCCTTGTTAACAGAGTAATTGAAAAGACTAGGATATTTATCTTTCAGACACTCATCTCCTATCCTTCAATCTGTCCAGAATTTAATTCTCTGTCCATTCCCCACTTCCAGTTTAGTGTAACCTAGGAATTCTTCCCTTAGTCTGCTAATGCATTTCCAAATACTCCCCTCTTGCATTTGTATGCAAAGAGGAAGATCTCCACTCTCTCTTGGTGTCATAAATAGCGTTTATCAAATTTTCCCAGACTTCCCTTCCAGCATGTATCTCCATAGCCATTTGAAGAGCATGCACTTTTTATGCAATTTCAAGTTTCTTACACCAAGATCTCCACCTTTCTTATAATTCATTACCACCCGCCATTTAATTAAATGTATTCCTCCTCTTAGTGTTATTTCCATCCCATAAGAATTGATTCCTCATGGAATTCATTCTTTTCTCCACTGTTGCAGGCATTGGGAATAAAGACATCAAATAAGTTGGCATTTCATCTAACACACTATTTATTAGTGTAAGTGTACCCCCAAAAAATAAGTATTATTTCTTCCATGGAATTAACTTTTTAGCACACCTGTCCAGGACCCCTTGCCAAATAGTATGATCATACCTCTTCATCCCCAAGGGAAACCCTAAATAAACTGTTGGGAACTTCTCCATTTTACAACCCAGATACGTCATTTTAGCTTGCCAGCTATCTGTTCTCCATTCTCTTGTCAGTCTCTAGCTTTCCTCAGGACATTTTGTACCATGTGAGTTGACCCATTCTTATCTGACCTCGGAAGCCATACCCCTACATTGTAACTTGTCCTGGATTCTCAACAGCTGAATCTTCATTCTCCTTTTCCACTCTTTCGCGCGGAGAACTTCTTTTGCTGGGTCGCACTTGCACATTTCTGGGTTTGACCGTTCGTTCCTTAGTCTCACTATGTTCAACTAAGCCACTTCGTCCCTAGAACCAACTCTTATTGTGTATGAGATCGCCTGGCTATTTGTGTATTTGATTGAATCTTCTCAAATTTATTCCCCACTTGTATAACCAAAAAGTTAAATTGTGCTTGACATGTGTGGCCAAGAAAGTTGGTTAAAGTCCCAGCCATTAACACCACAATTTTCTCTTCAAAAGCTGGCAAGGTTTTGATTGAGGAGTTTCTGGTTTCTCATTGCTGAAAGCCTGAGGATCACTTTAGGACTGATCGTCACCGCTTTCTCTCGAAAGGCTGGAACTTTCCTGTAATAACAACTCAAGATTAGAAGAACGAAAGACATCAGATCCAGCATAGCTGCACCAGGCTGACAAAGAGGTGAGGCACCGGGGATTGCCTAGGATTTCTGTATGACTGGTGAAGGTGAAAATGCAGCCTTTACGGTTGGTTTGCTGGTTCAGTTTTCGACACAGTGGCAGTGAAGGTACTTCTTTTCCCCATGTTCTCATTTTGTTCGTAGTGTGTTAGTTTGGCTTACTTTTCACTCTTTTTCTGCTTTATGAAGAAGGAAATTTAAAGGAAAAGGTGCAACTCATAATTAACCTAGGACCGTTCAGCTTGTCACTGCAGAGGACAGCATTCTCAGTCGTAGTGACACTAGCTCACTACCACCCAAAGCCCATTGTCAACGATTCACACACGCCTCCTCTCCTTGTCATCGCCGTGCCATGTGTTCATGTGTGATGTCATCTCTGATTATCTCTTCTCGTCGACATATACTTCTTCAAGATTAACTGAACTTCCTGAACCATCCTTAGCTTATTCCTTGCGCTCAGATCTCAAGAGTTTCCGGCGTCCTTGGTATTGGTTTTGATCCCCTACTTTCTCTTTCACTCTCTTATTTTTCTTTCAATTCCTGCAGTTTCATTTTGATTCTTGTTGTTCTCAATTCTACTTTTGATTGCTTTAGAGTCTTCTCTGAAGAGCGCAAGTTGTAAGTCCCAGAAAAAAGTTATCTGCTATCTTTTTGGTCCAGAAAAAAGTTATCTGCTTTCTTTTCTGTTTCTTTTGTATGCTTTCTTATCATTAACAAAAGAAAAAAGAATGAGAAGGGAAAAAGGTAGGAAAATTCAATTATTGGAGCACCTCTTTTCCCTCCATTCCCTTGTCTACTATTTACTAATGTTAACTTCCAGGTAGCGAGAATCATGTCTCTTGGGTGGTATCAGTGCAATTATGGTTCGTGGATTAAGTATACTAGGACCATCGAGCCAAAAGTTCTCAGATATTTGATTGAGGAGCATGGATTAAAGAAGATGCACAACTGTGCATTCTTTTATGGAATTTCCTTGACCTTGAGCTGATCAACCTTTTCCCGATCCTGCAGAACCGGTTGCAAAGTCTGGGCCAAAGCTTAGAGCATTATACAACAGGGACATCCAACGGATTTTGTGCAAGTAACTAGCGTGGTTCTCCTTTAGCCAGCACCAATACATGGCATGCTCTTTGGGTCAGGTCAAAACTCTAAAAGAAGAAATCAACTTCCTTTTGAGCGCCCAACAACAGAGGGACAGTTTTTATTATGATAATGGCATTGGTCGGATTACAATTGGATCTTAGTTTGTTTCCAAAATTGTTACACACAAAAGGACCTATTAGGAAAGACATGTTTGCTAGACTTTTGCCCATCTCCTCAATTGCACATGAGATAATCGCGTTGGGAATGTTTGTTATGGCCATGCAGACAGTCAGTAACAAACAAAGGAAAGCATTGCACCTATGTGATATGGTGGATTTCCTGGAAGGAAAAGAACGCCAGGTGTTTTGAAGACAGAAACAGCTCTGTTCAGAAGAAAAAGATGAATTGCATTCTGCTGCTTCAATTTTGGTGTAAAGAAAATTATGTAAGTGATGAAGAATCCATTCTAGATATTATAGAATGTAAGAAGAACAAGAATATGTTTTTGATTACTTCTTAAGAATCTCTTAATGGTTACCAGCACAATCTTTGTTCTGGGTTTTTAGTACAACTCTTACCTTTTTCCCAAAAAAGAAAAAGAAAAAGAAAAAGGGTGGTTTGGTTGGTTCTTCATGGTAAGCCTCCACGAAGCAACAAACATCTCCATCATGATTAATGACTCTCTTTGGTATTATCCTCATCTGTTGCTAGCATCGTCTAACGTGTAATGTTCGCTTGTCTAACACAATCTTAATCTTTCGGACTATGGATCACTTGGACTATCAACGCTTGACTTTGGTGCCTCAGATCGTATCCTGGTAATGATGTTGGGCATAATTTTATATGTTTTGATATTATTTATTCTGCATTTTTATCGCCTTTTGATTGTATTTTATGTTGTAGAAGCCCAACTTAACTCGAGTATTGAGCTTTATAGTTGTTTACCCTAGAATCCGGATAACAATTGAATTTATATGGGGTTTTAAGGATCCGTGAACTAAAAGATACAAAAGGTTTAGGTTGAGGAAAATAAAAGATAAAGACTCAACAATTGCTGTTAAAATAAATAATCGCAGAATATAATATTGCTTAGAACAATTGTGCTTGATAGCGTACAAGAATTGAGAGAGAGGGTACTGTAGTGTAATGGTTTCCAATCCCCTCTTTATGGGGTCTTCTCCCCTTTTATACATTCTGATTAAGGGTAAAAATAAGGTAGGTAAATTAATTACATCGTGGATCCCTGTAATTACGCCTTAATGGCCTGAAGTGGTTGAGAAAATCACGTTTGGGCGAGATATCCGGCGACGCTTGGTTATCCGTTACGAGTCCGGCTTCCGACCTTGTGTGTTTCTCCATCCGGTGGTGACTCATATCGAGCTCTGCAACGGTCTCGAAATGACTCGACCTCGGTTGTAGACGTGGCCGTCGTTCTACCTTGCATCCAGGTCGGGTTCGATGGCCCCGACTTGCCCCGGACCGGACCCAACCCGGTCGGGCTCAAGCAAAAAAGGGTATCACCCAATACAGATAGTCCCCTCGTTTATTAGAGAGTAATGATAATAAACGATATGATCGGTGACGTGATGCCCGTGACGTATGGCCATACGCCAGGTGAAAAAGCCATCGAGTGCTCTGACCACGTCTGCTGCAGGCATTTAATGCTTCTCTTAATTATCTGTCGCTTCGTGTCTGTAACTTCGCGATTCGTGCCACCGCCTCATGGGAAAAGTATAAACGACCCTTCCAGGTTCAACATTTCTTATCTTTCTCAAATTTTGCGTTGGTTGTATTTTCTTTTCATCTCTTCGTAAAGCTTCAAGAAATGGCGAAAACTTCACAAAGTGTTCCTTCTAGACCAAGCTCGGCCGCGAGCCCCGCTAGATCTGATGAACCTGCGCCAGAACCCCCATTGAAAGCTTTCACACCGACTGGTTGCTCGGTATCTGCCGACTTCCAGGTTGAAAACCCATCATCGGTCCCGGGCCGCGGCGAACCGGCATCGGAGTATATCAGCCTAATCACTCCCGGTTGCCTAGATGGGCTGAATGTAGATGGGAAGGGAAAGACCTGGTCGCCCCTTCCCGTGACGAGTCGATTATGACTCACGTTGAAGGATATCTTAGTGTATATACATATCCCTTCACCTTAGGCCCCTTAGAACCCATTATAGTGGAGTTCTGCCGGCGGTACGAGGTGACCTTAGGTCAGATCCACCCCTCGATGTGGCGGATCGTATATCTCTTTCGGTTTTTTGTCGAGAGAGTCGAGGGCGATTTTCCCTTTACCCTTGACCATCTTCTTCGATTATACAGCCCTCGAATATTTCGAGGGGGATTAATAAAACTGGCCCGCCGGGCTAGCAAACCCCCATTCTCCAGCATCGATGAAGACAAAGATCGAGGCTGGATGAGCAGGTTTGTCCGGATCAGGACGTCCGACCTGATTCCGGCTGATTGCATGCCATTTCCGGAGAGGTGGAACCTCAAACGTAAGTATTTTCTCACTGTTCATCTTTTAGAGTGTGTTTTCCTCAACTTCTTCCTGAAACCCCCTTTTCTTGTGCAGCGGTGACCCAAACTCCAGCTGCCGTCAAGGATCTGGCCGGCTGGGTAAACAAGATAGTGGCCCAGCGGCCATATTCGGAGCGAAACTGGAAGGAAATCTCCAAAGGTCGGTGGGAGGCGAAAAACCATGGTAAGCCTTCTTTTTGACCGGTAGCGCACCAAGTTAACGCATTTTTTCTTGTATATCGGGAATGCATCATAACCCTCGTGTTTTGCAGGCTTGCCCAAGGACGCGGAGATGAGGTCTTCAATACTATGCCCCCTTCCGGTTCCGGGAGAAAATAAAAGGCCCGGGGAGTCCGGTACGGACGAGCCTCAAAGGAAGACTAAGCGGACAAAAAGGGCCGCCCGCAAACCAAAAAGCCAAATCGTCTTGTCCTCCGAGGAAGAGGATGACAAAGAGGATGACGATGAGGAGCAGCCGGAGCTCGTCCGCCATCGATCCATTCGACCGGACCCTGAGCCGGTGGTCGATCCAGTTGAGGCTCCTCCCGAGGACGTGAGGGTTGAGGATGCTAGTGAACCCTCGGCCCCTGCGCGGGCGTCCCCGGGTACCGATCACCCGGTTACGTCCCCCCCATCTTCCTCGACTTGGGGGCAGCTGCCGGACGACATCCCGATGATGGGAGGTAGCTTCGAGACCTTTTTTGATGGGGTACCCTCCGCCAACACTTTCGGGCTCGAAATCCCCCGGAAAGACCCTCAGGCCGAATCAAGTGGGACTTCGGCCGTCAACAAGCTTGTTGATAGGTTTCCAGCTCCGAGCCTGGACCCGGACTGTAACAGGATAGTAACTTTTGCTATCCCCAAAGACGTCCGGGCTCTGGGGCCCCCGGTCGGGGTCGCAAGCTATCTTCATCACCTGATGACGGAGGAAGACCGGGCTGCAACCGAGGGTGTAGATTGGACGTGCCTTTTCAACGAAGCCCAGCAGGCGCAGCTCAAGGTATTTGCTTCTTCCTTTATTTCTAATATTTTTGCCTTGTGACTCAGTACTGACTCTTTAGACTTTTTCTTTGCAGGCATCGGTGCTATATCACTCGATGTTCCTCCGGATCAAGGACAAAATGGAGGCGGAGCGAGAGGGGCGCCGGGTCCTTGAAGAGAAGCTGTTAGAAAGCCGGACCGGATTGGACCTTTTGAATAAAGAGCACGCGTCCTGTGCTATCCGGCTGGAGGAAGCAAAGAAAGAGCTTGGTTCTAAGCTAAGGGGGGTGCAAGCCGAGCTTAATCGGGTTAAGGCCGAGCTTGACGAGAGCAGAGCCGAACTTGATGAGAACAAAGCCGAACTGGAAGCCCGGGTGCAACAGTTGGAGTCGGAGAAGACTTCCCTTCGGGAAGAGGTTGCGGACTTGACGTTGGCCAATGAGGCTCGAGTCCTTGAAATTGAGCTATGGACCAATCGATTTCGGGAAGCTGAGGCTAAAGTTTCCCAAGCCGAGGAGACTGCCAACGATATGGTGGCCCAATATAGGGCCGATGCTGATGCGGCCAACCAGCAGTCAAGAATGTTAGCCGAATATGCGAAGTGTCAGGCCCGGCTTGAAGTTCTTACCGAACTCCAACGTCGCGGTTTCGATCTTGCATCGGACGTCACCAAAGCCGCCGAAGCTGAGGACGCTTCGAGAAGGGCGACGTTCCCCGAAGAATTCGAGGATGGCTCCGATTGACTCCGGGAATAGGCTAGGCTTTGTTTGTTTTCCCCTCTTATGTAATTGCTCCGGTAGCGAGCTTTTTTATGAAACACTGCCCTTTGCCATCTATTGCTCCTTTTTCAATCTTGTTATTACTTTGCCTTTTATCTTTTTGGAACGATGGTAGTCCTTTATATTTTTCGAAATAGTCTCCGAGTGAATGTATTCGAACTCAGGTGAACTTCGACCTTTGGGTTTTCTCAAGGCAGTACCCGAGTGAGTTGATTCGAGCTCGGGT
>NC_031989.1:67254422-67261369 GCF_001879085.1 Nicotiana attenuata
TCGAATATGCCTCGAGGAGGACTTATGAGATTGAATATGAGATCGAATATGCCTCGAGGAGGTCTTATGTTCGAATGTGCCTCGAGGAGGTCTTATGAGATCGAATATGAGATCGAATATGCCTCGAGGAGGTCTTATGTTCGAATGTGCCTCGAGGAGGTCTTATGAGATCGAATATGCCTCGAGGAGGTCTTATGTTCGAATGTGCCTCGAGGAGGTCTTATGAGATCGAATATGAGATCGAATATGCCTCGAGGAGGTCTTATGTTCGAATGTGCCTCGAGTAGGTCTTATGAGATCGAACTTGAAAGCATACCGAAGAGTCGAGCAAAATCTTTTAGGTTATGATGCGAATATGCATCAGATAGTCTTTGCTATTGCAGTAATAGTCAATACATCATACTGATCCGGGCGGATTAGGTCAGGCTAGTTGGGCACGGCTCGCTTTGGCCGTTTGACCCTTACATTTATTCTAACCGGACTGTAACGGATAAAAGCGTCGCCGGATATCCGCGCCCAAACGGTGATTTTTCTCAACCATTCAGGCCATTAAGGCGTAATTACAGGGAATCCACTGATGTAATTTAATTTACCTACCTTATTTTTACCCTTAATCAGAATGTATAAAGGGGAGAAGACCCATAAGAGGATTGGAAACATCTACCTACAATACCCTCTCTCTCAATTCTTGTACGCTATCAAGCACAATTGTTCTAAGCACAATTTATATATTCTTGCGATTTATCTTATTTAACAGCAATTGTTGAGTCTTTATCTTTTATTTTCTCCTCAACCTAACCTTTTGTTTATTCTTTTATTCACGATCCTATAAAACCCCGCATATAAAATTCAATTGTTATCGTATTCTAGGATGGTAAACAGTTTGGCGCGGGGGGTCCCCCCCTGTGGGTAAGGATATTAGTGAGCTTTTTGATACTCTTTCTTGACGCATCACAATACACTGGTATCTTTGCAAAAGGGTCCATCTTACATTCAATTACCAACTCCAAGAATGGCACAATCAATCAACAACGAAACTGAACACGCAGACCAGGGAAAACAATGGAATGCCCGGCCGAAAACCCGATAGGATGCCGGTTTTTTGTTTTTTTTTTTTTTTTTTTTTTTCCCCACGGATGGCGCTCAAACACTGATCAGGCCTCCGGGATCATCACATAGCGTCCGGGGAGAGGACGATTCGAGGCCCAGGCAGTCGGCGAAGAGACTTATCAACCTTAAAATGATTTTTTGACGATGCTGGCAAGTGACCCAGCAATCGGCTATAGCTTTCAGGCTCCAGAGCCGGGTCCAGGAAGCCTGTCAGCGTTCCGAGGAGGCTCCCCGTGGGGGGCAGGCTCCCTGCCAATTCAATCGACATCGACCGCGTACAGCCGGCAACGGGGTGGGCCGGATGCTGATTCTGCGGTTCTTAGGAGGCTAGAAGATTGACCGAACGAATCGAAGAAGGGGGAGGAAAGATCGAGGCCAAACAATAAAAAAGTAGAAACATACAACTCCCGAAAAGGGGTCGACCAAATACCAGGTGCAACCTCCCCGTCCTGAAAGGCCTCGACTGCAATAAGTTGTACACAAAAACGCGTTCCATCCAGGTCCCCCCAATAACTATCCCTAATGAAATTAGAATGCCCGATATCCCGAGATAATGGGACCTCGGACCCAAACGGCCAGTGACAGGCATAACCACATGCGCGATTTAAGGGGAATGACGATCTCGAAGATGATGAAATCGAGCAGTTGTTTGAAAACAGTTTGGAGAAACCTTGTCCAACGGGGGCAATGACGTGTATCATAACTACCGGCCAATTCCATCCGACTCTTCGGTTCGCCATGTTAGCCGATGCCTTCGGGAAAGCTCACGCCGGGGCGATCAGGGTAGTAAACAAGGAAATTTCCGACCTATTCAAGGTCCGACAGCGATAAACGAGACCACTCGGAATTTGTTGTCTCGATTTCAAACTGGAGAGGATGGATCTTTCCCCAGTACGTATGACTGGCCGTACAAGCCTTCACTCAAGGATGAGCGCAACAGCTCAGCCAGCATCCAGCAAATTAAAAGCAAAGGTCTGATCGATTTCCAGCAGTACGTGGGCAGGACAGCCATACGGTAGCCAATCGAAAATAAGGGTTAAGAGGACGACACAGCGAAGCAAGTCAGGATTCAACCATCCACAATAGGAATTTCGATCGACCTCGTTAGGGAAAACTAACAAAGATTCGAGATCCGAAACAAGGAAAGATACGGCCGTATCAGGATGATAGGAGGCCTAAATTTCGAGAACGACCGCGGCTATGAGAGGAAGGCAGGAAGACCGTTACCGTAAGGCCAACCTACGGGAAGCCGCGATGACAGGGGCACCCCGATTAAGATGATATAATATTCCAATAAGTGTCGATTCGGCTACCCTAGGAATAAGATCGGCGATCGGAACACGTATCAAGAAAGGCCCGATGGCCCAAACCCGTACAGTACCGATCATCGAGAAGGATCCCAAGTAATAAGAATACCACAACACACGATGGCCAGCAGAACCGGAAGATTGCAGGCAACTGCCGTGGAGGAAGTTGCCCGGATTGCTCGACGAAGGTTACCTTCGGATTTCTCAGTGATCGGAGCTCCAAAAATCATTACGAAAATCCGAGTCGACCAGCCGAAAAGGAACCCCGGCACACCATAAAACATGATAGTTGTTGTAGGGGAAGACGCACCTCAAGTACCATACTAAACGTACCAAGATAATCGATCACAAGGAGAAAGCGGGAATCAGGGATTTATGCACCTAGAAGGGAAACACATATGTTTTAGCACGGGGAAATCAGATGAGACCAGACAACCCATAACGACGCATTTAGATATATCCTTGGAAATCCGAACACTAAAGTCAAGCGAAATCTTAGGAGTCAGAATCCCGGCAGCTCAGGCTAACATAAATTCGGTCATGGGTCGTCGAGACAGTTGGGAATAAGGGCAGATTAATTTTAGGTAAGATATTGAATGGATTAATATGGCTAACGGAGACAACACGGAAGGGGGAATACTCTGATGATACGTGGGCGGAGTTCAAAAGCAACAGATTCGTGTTATCAAAGAGGCGAGTGAGGTACAACGCCCCGCTACGGAAGACCTTGGGAACACGACATCGGGCCGTACCGTCCACGCTGCACCAAATGCTGAAAATTCCCATCTGCGGAGGGGTCATTCACTGTGTACGGGAAGCAATGCGCCGCAAAGAAGATGTCGCAGTAGATAGGGTCCAAGGCAAAATAGCAGTCAAAGTGTAAGCCTCCGGTAAAAAGAGGCTGAACCAGAATCTACCTTCGGGGAAGACCTTCTTTCTTCCCCGGTCTTTCGTGACTCCGGATGAGTCCGATCCACCAAATCAACGTCGAAGAGCTGCGAACAGATCCCTATTCGTTCGAGTTTCGCCAGACCGAAAGGTTATTATACCTGGGCTCGGGTTTAACTACCGTGCTCAGGTAAAAATTTTGCTTTCTTTTCTTAGTGCTAACGAAAGTGTTTGCTTGGTCCCATTGGGATATGGACAGGCCATACCCCCGGAGGTTCACGATCACATAGTCTGTAGCACAGACCCAAAATTCGGCCTAGTCAAACAAAAAGAGAAAGGCCCCAATCCGAGGTCAGCAGCTTTCATCCCGAGGAGTAACTAAGACTTATTAAACATAGGGTAACCATCCGGGAAGAAAAAAAAAAAAAAAAAAAAAAAAAAATGTTAAATACCCGAATGTTAGCCAACGTAGTTGTAGTACCCAAAAAGGGGTAATAAATTAGAATGTGTATAGATTATAAAGATCTAAATTAAAGTTTGCCCAAGATTCCTTCCCTTGCCTAACATCGATGTCGACATGATCGATGCCACGGCCGGGCCACGAGACGCTTAATTTTCTCGACGCCTATTCCGGTATAATCAGATCCGGATGGATAAGGAACGGAATCAGGAAAAACGTCCTTCATCACTAAGTATGCAGCTTACTTGCTATAACGTTTTGATTGCCTTCGGGTTAAAGAACGCCGCGGCCACCGTACCAACGCCTAGTTAACAAGATGTTCGAGAATCATATTAGGCAAAACCATGGAAGTTTATATGATGATATGTTAGTTAAAATCCCTGGGCGGCAGAGGAACATCTTTAGCCATTTGCAGGAAACTTTTGCTATATTAAGCAATATAACATGAAGCTGAACCCGGAGAAATGCGCGTTCGGGGTCGGATCCCCGGAAAGTTCCTAGGATTTATGGTGTCCAATAGGGGAATCGAGATCAATCCGGATAAGATTAAGGCAATCGAAGGACATAAGATTTGTTCGTTAACGTAAAGCGTGCCACGCTCACCGCGGGGCATAGCTGCTCTAGGCCGGTTCATATCCGATCCTCGGATAGTGAGCCATCAATTTTTCAATCTCTTTAAAGAGAAGAATGATTTCAGTGGGGACCAGAATGCCAGCACGCCGTAGTAGTTAGAGGAAACTCAATAAGGTTACCTTTCTAATCCCCTTTTGTTGCATACTCCGAAATTCGGAGAGCCTCTATACTATACTTGGCCGTATCGGAAGTAGCCGTCAGTGGGGTCCTAGTTAGGGAAGAACGGGACCCAGTTCCATTCACTACGTAAGTAGGACACTAGGGAAGCGGAAACGAAGTATCCTCACCTAAAAAATTGGCATTAGCCTAATTAGTGCCTCAAGAAAATTGAAGCCATACTTCCAAAGTCACCCCATACATGTTGTAACTACATACCCATTAAGAAATGTCATGCATAAGCCCGAATTGTCCGGCCGGCTGGCCAAGTGGGCCATAGAGGTTAGCGAGTACGATATCAATATCGACCTCGAAACCTCGATTAAGTCGCAAGTATTGGCTGATTTTATCGCCGACTTCACTCCGACCTTATTCCCCTGGCGAAAAAGAGCTCCTGCTGACTGGAACTCCGTCCGGAGTATGGACATTGTTCACGGACGGAGCTTCGAACGTAAGGGGTCGGGATTTGGGATCATACTAAACCTCCTACGGGGACGTCATTAGGCAGTCTATAACGGACGAGGAGTTGACGAACAATGAAGACCGAGTATGAGCTATGATGCAGGTTTAGAATTAAGCCAGGAGCCTCGGGCCGAAGTGGATGAAGCCAAGTGCGATTCTCTTCTTTTGTAAATCAGACGAACAAAACGTTCGAGGCCAGGGAGAGCCGGATGCAAAGGTATGTACGACAAACTCCAAAACACTTGCACAAATTCAAAAGAATGGACTCTCCAACACGTACCCCGAGATCAAACAGCGAGGCCGATGCCCTCGGCCAATCTGGCTCGACAGTCGAGGACCGACGAGCTCGAGTCCGAAAGGTGGTACAGTTAATAGGTCGGTCGTAGAAGAAGGGCACGCCGAGGTCAACTCAACTAGCCTTACTTGGGACTGGAGAAACAGGTATGTGGACTATCTAAAAACAGGAAACTCCCACAGGACCCCAAAGAATCTAAGGCATTGAGAACAAGCGGCCCGTTTTTGTTTGGCCGAGGACGAAGTCTTATATAAAAAGAACCTTCGGAGGACCACTCGCCATATGCCTTGGCCCCGGAGGACACAGAGTACGTATTGAGGGAAATCCCGAAGGTCATGTGGCAACCATTCGGGCGCGGATGCGTTGGTCCGAAAAATAAATTCGAGTTGGATACTATTGGGTCAACATGGAACAGGATGTAAGGGATTTGTACGAAGATGCGACAGGTGTCAAAGCATGCCGCCATTCAATCCATTCAGCCTGCTGAGCTGCTGCAATATCGGTCATCTCCCCATGGCCTTTCATGAAGTGGGGAATGGACATAGTGGCCCGCTTCCTCGAGCTCCAGGTAAGGCTCATTTATTCTTTTGGTTACTGACTATTTCTCCAAATGGGTTGAAGCGCAGGCTTACGAAAGGTTCGAGAGAAAGAAGTAATCGACTTCCTTTGGGACCACGTCGTGTGTCGGTTCGGGATGCCTTCCGAAATAGTATGTGACAATGGGAAACAGTTCGTTGGAGCAAGGTATCAAAATTCTTCGAGGATAACAAATCAAGAGGGTATTTGTCAACCCCGTACCATCCCACCGAAACGGGCAGGCTGAGTCGACCAACAAGACCATCGTTCAGAACCTCAAGGAAAAGGTTACAAGACGCAAAAGGAAAATGGAGAGAATGCTGCCCGAAATCCTATGGGCCTACCGGACAACCGAAAGGACTAGTACCGGTGCACTCCTTTCTCTTTGGTTTACGGAGCCGAGGCCTTGATCCCAGTCGAGGTGGCCGAACCCAGCGCTAGATTCCGGTATGCAACCGAGGTTACCCACCAAGAAAGCGATGCTCACCAGCTTGGATCTTTTTTAGACGAAAGGAGAGAGGCCGCACTAGTTAGGATGGCAGCTCAGAAACAAAAGATCGAAAGATATTATAACCGAAGGCTCGTCTTCGACACTTCAATATAGGACTTGTACTAAAGAAAGGTCACCCTCAACACTCGAGACCCTAACGAAGGGAAATTAGGACCAAACTGGGAAGGCCCTTACACCATTTTGAAGGTAACCGGAAAGGGTTCGTACAATTAGGAACGATGGATGGGAAAGAACTACCCAGTAACTGGAATATAGGCCACTGAAGAGATACTACTGGCTAAAGGTAAGTCTTCTTTCTTCTTCGCTTCATAAATTTTTTTGAGACTTGTCCGATCCTAACCGTGCAGGTCGATGATCGGTCGCTAAGATAAGTTCGGACATCGGAGAAACTGAAAGCACGAGCTGCACTCTTTTTTCCTTCGACCGTTTTGTCCCAACTCGGTTTTTCGGCAAGTTTTTAACGAGCAGCAAGAACATCGTGCTACTACAAAGGTATCAAGGGTAAATCATTGTATACTAGATCGCCTCCGAAGAAGGCGAAGGTCAATA
>NC_031989.1:67265186-67367438 GCF_001879085.1 Nicotiana attenuata
TCGAGGGGTGGACCTGACCTAAGGTCACCTCGTACCGCCGGCAGAACTCCACTATAATGGGTTCTAAGGGGCCTAAGGTGAAGGGATATGTATATACACTAAGATACCCTTCAACGTGAGTCATAATCGACTCGTCACGGGAAGGGGCGACCAGGTCTTTCCCTTCCCATCTACATTCAGCCCTCACCCGGTCTAGGCAACCGAGAGTGATTAGGCTGATATACTCCGATGCCGGTTCGCCGCGGCCTGGGACCGATGATGGGTTCTCAACCTGGAAGTCGGCAGATACCAAGCAACCAGTCGGTGTAAAAGCTTTCAATGGGGGTTTTGGCGCAGGTTCATCAGATCTAGCGGGGCTCGCAGACGAGCTTGGTCTAGAAGGAACACTTTGTGAAGTTTTCGCCATTTCTTGAAGCTTTACGAAGAGATGAAAAGAAAATACAACCAACGCAAAATTTGAGAAAGATAAGAAATGTTGAACCTGGAAGGGTCGTTTATACTTTTCCCATGAGGCGGCGGCACGAATCGCGAAGTTACAGACACGAAGCGACAGATAATTAAGAGAAGCATTAAATGCCTGCAGCAGACGTGGTCAGAGCACTCGATGGCTTTTTCAGCTGGCGTATGGCCATACGTCACGGGCATCACGTCACCGATCATATCGTTTATTATCATTACTCTCTAATAAACGAGGGGACTATCTGTATTGGGTGATACCCTTTTTGCTTGAGCCCGACCGGGTTGGGTCCGGTCCGGGGCAAGTCGGGGCCATCGAACCCGACCTGGATGCAAGGTAGAACGACGGCCACGTCAACAACCGAGGTCGAGTCATTTCGAGACCGTTGCAGAGCTCGATATGAGTCACCACCGGATGGAGAAACACACAAGGTCGGAAGCCGGACTCGTAACGGATAACCAAGCGTCGCCGGATATCTCGCCCAAACGTGATTTTCTCAACCACTTCAGGCCATTAAGGCGTAATTACAGGGATCCACGATGTAATTAATTTACCTACCTTATTTTTACCCTTAATCAGAATGTATAAAAGGGGAGAAGACCCCATAAAGAGGGGATCGGAAACCATTACACGACGGTACCATCTCTCTCAATTGTTGTACGCTATCAAGCACAATTGTTCTAAGCAATATTATATTCTGCGATTATTTACTTTAGCAGCAATTGTTGAGTCTTTATCTTTTATTTTCCTCAATCCAAACCTTTTGTATCTTTTAGTTCACGGATCCTTAAAACCCCATATAAATTCAATTGTTATCCGGATTCCAGGGTAAACACATATAAACCTATACAGTTAATAGGCGTCAAAAATAGTAATAGGGATAACAGTAATAATAGCAGGTATATAAGGCAGAAAACAATAAAAGACTCTGATAGCAGTTGTGATATCCACATTTCTTGAGTAGTGCAACCAAAATCCTTTTTAGCAGCTCAAATCAGCGGGAAAGGAAAAATATCCAAAATCAACACAGCCAAACCTCACAAAGAAAGGCTATATTACAAATAAAACCAATATCTCATAACATATATGTTGTGGCACACAACCTGATCCAACATACATACAATCATCATTGCGGGAGACAACCCGATCCTATTGCCATACTATTATTGCAGGGAGCAACCCGGTCCTTATAATAGCATTATTGCGGTGGCAATCCAATCAACATATCAGTTCACACAGAATCATCCAACAACACATCCAAGTACAACGAAATCCATGATAACTAACGAGGAGAATAAATAAACATAATTTACTGAGGAAATATGGACACGAACAAGAAGTAATAGAAAATCTCAAAATTTGGATCTAACCTTACTCATGTAACGCGATAAGAATCCAAACAAGGTATGACACAAGTATGGCATGAAACAAGTATAGGCATGTCCTGGAAAAGGTATTTATTAAGTAAAAGCATGAACAAGTAGCAGCAAGTAGCGAGTAAAAGTAATAAGACATATATCAAATAAAGGCATTGAATAAGTAAGAGAATGTATCAAGAATAAGCATGTAACAAGTAAAATATGTGACAAGCAAGGTGTGTAACGAATAAAGGTATGGAACAAGTAAAACATGTAATAGATAAAGGATCGGAACATGTAAGTGAATGTAATAAATAGTACATAAAATAAACATAGTTCTACCTGCATGCTTTGACCCATGACAACATATATACACTTGCCACCTTGCATATACGTCGTCCCCAACGCATAATTCATGTAGCAAATAGACCCAATAACATTCTAATTCTCTCAAATCAAGGTTAACCATGATACTTACCTCTTTTTGAAACCAAATCGATAATCCAACACTGCTTTGCCTTTAGCACAAGCCTCTAAACAACTCGAATCTAGTAAAATAATGTTCAAATAAGTCAAGACAAGCTTTAGAAACTATCCTAGTATCATAAAGGTTCGATCTTTAACAAATTTGAAAAGGTCAACAAAAAATCAACCCGGGCCCACATGGTTGAAATTCGAAATTAAGACTAAATTCCAACTATCCATTCACTCCGAGCCCAAATAATGTATTTTGTTTCGAGAACCGACCTCAAATCGAGGTTTAAATCTTCAAAATATCAAATCCAAAGTTTCTATCCAAAAACCCTATTTCTACACTATGAAAATCTAGATCTATGAATGAAAATCAATGGAAGGCAATGGAAATTAATCAAAAATAAGTTAAAGTTACTAAGCCTTTGTCACGACCCGGATTTCCCACCCTCGGGAGTCGTGATGGCACCTACTAATGAGAGCTAGTCAAGCCAAATTTAATTACTTTTCCATTAATAACATAATTCCTTTTAACAATTATCGGCAGTAATTCAAATGCAACGAAATTAAATAATAAGCGGAAGTCTCAATATTATAGAAAACTGAATAAAAATACGGAAGATCTCAACCAAAGCCTCTACCCAAGACTGGTGTCACAGCTTCACAGACGGTCTAAGAATACTACACATAAAGGTCTGGAAATAAACTCGACACTATCTCCAAAAATACATGAAAGAAACAGGAATGTAGATGAATGGAGACGCCAGGGCCTGCGAACGCCTGCAAGGCTACCTCGGGTTTCGCTGGACTGAAAACCTGCTCCCACACTACTGCTGCTGCTGTCCGAAGCCTGGATCTGTGCAAAATAGCACATAGTGTAGTATCAGCACAACCGACCCCATGTGCTGGTAAGTACCTAGCCTAACCCCAGCGAAGTAGTGACGAGGCTAGGACCAGACCACCAAATAAACCTGTGCAGATATATATACAAGCACAACGGGGACGTAGCAAGAAAAACAACAATTTAAGCCGGGGAAGGGAGCATGCTTCAGGGGCAACAGTTAGAAATAGAATTTCACGAATAATAAAGCGTACATCTTCAATTTAACTTCTAGCAATAAAAGAAGAGATAAGGCAACTTTCATATTCAACTCATCTTGTTGCAGGCGTGCAACCCGATCCCATTTCTCAATATCTCGTGGTAGGCGTACCACCCGCTCCCATTTCAATAAATCAACAGTTCCTCCAAAACAAAATTTACTCTAACCAACGCAACAAGTAATACGAGTTCCTAAGACAACAAGTACACAAAATCTATGATTCACTAAGGAAAACAAATAATGACAAATAGCAATTAATTATGGATTATAAGGGGGCAATTAGGCAGTTTAGTAATTTAATACGTTGAATGTCGCGTAGCAATTAAGTCACATAAACATGTAGCAATTAAGGCATAAATTCAAGACATAACGTTGCGCAAGGACCTTTGTTCAATAATAGCAAGTAACACGATAAAGGGAAATGTCAACATAAAGGGTCACAGAAATAGTGGAATAAGACATTTAATGCACTTGAACTGATAACAACAAGAAATCATAGCAACTGCAATAGGTGCGCGGCATCACCCTTCGTGCTTTTACTCTCATCCTCACCACGCAATCATATAAAGTGCACGGCATCACCCTTCGTGCTTTACCTTACAAAAATGATGGCACGGAATGATCCTTCGTGCATAAACACTCATATCATGGCACAGAATGTTCCTTCGTGCATTAGTAATCATATCATGGCACGGAATGTTCTTTCGTGCATTAGTAATCATATCTTGGGCACGGAATGTTCCTTCGTGCATTAGTATTCATATCACAATCGTGCACGGCATCACCCTTCGTGCTTTATCACTCGTTCTCATAATAAGCAACAATGCACGACATCACCCTTCGTGCTTTACACTCTTTCCTTACCATAAACAAACAGTGCACGGCATCACCCTTCGTGCTTTAACACTCTTCCTCACCCAATCAACAATCACAAACAAGGGCAAGGAAAATAAATAAACAATAATGAAAATCCCGGCAAGGGAACACAAACAACAATTAAGAACCCGGCAAGGGTACAATATCAATAACCAACACGTCCCGGCAGGGGAATAAATCATTAACTCTTTCCTTTCTTTCACTTTCATCTCATAGTTCACATTATCACTTGAGCCAATGCTCCAAAGAGTTGCTTAACTCATATACCTTCACAAATTGTATTTCAACCCGAGCCAATGCTCCACGAAGTTTCAAGATCATAATTTCTTTCACAAGGTCTTTACAACATATAGAAATCACCGTTTAAGCATGGAAGGCATAACAACAACTAAACTATTAGCAGATAAGGACTCACGGTCATGCTTGGCACCAATGTATAGATACTCGTCACCATACCTATACATCGTACTCAACAATTAGCAAGTTACAAATAAGACTCAACTCCTATTCCCTCAAGCTAGGGTTAAACCAAACACTTACCTCAACTTCCACGGCCAAATCAATCCACAACGACCGCTTTCCCTCTCGAATTCGGCTCCAACACAATCAAATCTATACAATAGTGACTTCATAATATCAATATATCCTAAACAAATCAAACCCAATGTCTAATTATAGGTTTCCAAGCTTTCTTCCCAAAAATCCTAAAATTGCCCCCGGGCCCGCTTGGTCAAAGCACGAGGTTCGGACCAAAATCAAATCCCCCATTCACACACGAGCCCGAATATATAATTTATTCTCAAATTCGACCCCAAAACAAGGTCTAAATCAAGAAAAAGTAAAAAGCCCTAGTTCTACCCATTTCCCCCAATTTCTACTCTAAATTACATGATTTAAGCTTAGGAATTCAATAAATAATGATGGAAAATGAAGAAAACGAGTTAGGATTTACTAACCCAAGAAGTCTTGATGAAAGGAAGCTTCAATGGATGCCTAAGGACCTTGGAGAAGAAGAAACTCAGATGTTTTTATGAAAATTTCGCGACCACACTGTTCTGAAACTTAAAAATATAACTGGGTAAAATTGCCTTCGCGTTCGCGACAGGAGGGTCGCGTTCGCGAAGGGTAGGAGCTGACAAGCCATCGCGTTCGCGAGAGGACGAGTGCGAACGTGAAGAGGAAAATACTGGGGGTACAAGATCTGGCTTACGCGATCGCGAGGTATTGTATGCGAACGCGAAGGAGGAAAATCTGGGGCTTCGCAAATGCGTGAGCTTATTCGCGACTGCGTAGAAGGAGGAGGGCTAAGGCAACGCGAACACGAGATAGAGGGTGCGAACACGAAGAAGAAAAGGTCTGTGCACCTGTTGCAGATTTTCTGCAATTTTGCTAAGTCCAAAACCACCCCGGAAACACCTCCGAAACACTCCCGAGCCCTCGGGGCTCCTAACCAAACACATACACTAACTCATCGACACCCTACGAACTTAATCGTGCGATCAAATCGCCAAAATAACATCAAAAACAATGAATCAAACCCCAAAATCAATAGTTTTTCTTCAAACTTCATAAACTTTCAAATTTAGAACTTATAGTCCGAAACACGTCAAACGTCGTCCGATTTCAACCAAACTTTACAGAAAGCGCTTAAACCACATATAAGACTTACCGGGCGCCGGAACCAAAATACGGGCCCGATATCACAATATTTTAATCAAATTTCATTTTCATTTTCCTTAATTATTTCCAGAAAATAATTTCACACAAAAATTCATTTCTCGGGCTTGGGACCTCGGAATTCGATTCCCGGCATACGCCCAAATCCCATATTTTCCTACGGACCCTCCGGGACCGTCAAATTACGGGTCCGGGTCCGTTTACCCAAAATGTTGACCGAAGTCAAATCTATTCATATTAATGTAAAAAATTAGCATTTTTCTCACAGAATTCATATTTAAGCTTTCCGACTACGCGCCCGGACTGCGCATGCAAATTGAGGCAACCCTAAATGAGGTTTTCAAGGCCTGGGAAGAACGGAATGAGTAAGAAAATAGGTGATGACCCTTTGGGTCGTCACACCCTTGTAGTTGGAAGATTGCTGTCCAGAATCGCCTCAGGGTGAAGTCTAGGTCTTAAAAATATAATAAAATGAGCTAATCCCTAAAACCTCTATTTTACCAAGCTGCAAATATCGCAATTGAGAATGCTTGTTGGTAATTGCGCAATTCGCAATTGTGAACCACATGGGTGCAATTGTGAAGTGGCCTAAGAGGCTCATAAGTGAAAATGCGAGGGTCACAAATGCGACACCAGCTTTGCAATTGCGACGCTGGCCCTTCCCGTTCCCCCATCGCAAATGCAAGGTAGGTTTCGCAAATGTGAACCTCAAATTTGCGAACAAACCATCACAAATCCGATATCTACCGCACCAACAATCTCAAACTTAGAAAAATCTGTCAGAAACTTATCCGAAACTCACCCGAGCCCCTCAGGCCCCATTTCAAACATTCGCAGAAGTAAATAAACCTCAGATGAACTCGCTCATAAGCTCAAAACGTCAAATTAACATCAAGAACCAAGAATCACACATCAAAACTCAAAGATTTTATAGCTCTTAAGTTCAAATTTTTAGCTTTTCATACTAAGCGTTGAAACGGCCTGCGATCATCGTGGACCCGAATCAATTATTCCGTACAAATCTAAAATTATCATATGGGTTACTAGAATCATCAACATACCGATTCATACTAACAATATTGACCGTGGTCAACTCTAACCATTTTAAAGTTCAACAATCATGTTTTCTTTGAAAAATCATATTTAAACTTTTCAAAAATAAATATGGACCACACACACAAATCATATATTATCAAATATTGATACCCAATTTTGGCCTCACATTTTATTAAGTATTCCATATACTTTCTAAATATTATTTTCGCATTATTACCCAATTTACAAGAGTCATATAAGTATTTTCTATAAATTTTTTATAATTTTTAAAGCTTTAAAATTGATTTTCTTGCATTTAAATTATTTAAACATTTATTAATTATCCCTTCAAATTACTTTGGGGTGATTTAATCATTAAAATTTGTTATTTATACCAACATGTATATTTTATAACATTTTACATCATTTCATATAATTACATTTGCATCTTTTGAATTGTTACATATTTTTGCAATAATAGCCTATACTTTACAATTAATTGCATTTATCATTTTATCCCTGGTCAAAGTAATTTTTTAATATTATTATAACCTTCAACTATTATTTTAATATATTAAGTTACATAAATAGTAATTTTTTATAGTTATTTAGCTATTTTATTAATTTGTTTTTCCCTTAATTTTTTTATTTAAAATGTGGCCCAAGACACGCTAAATTTCGGACCCTATCCACCAGCCCAGACCCTAAAACGTTAGCCCAATAACCCCAAGCCCAAACCAGATGACTTTTTTAGTTAACCTGCTCGGTACCCATTTTGTACGACCCGCCCCACTCTTTCCTTCTATCTCAGTCGTTGATCTCAAAGATCAATGGCCCACAAGCCATCTCCCATCTTTAAACTACCCAACCCCAAACCCTAACACACATTCCTATAAGACAGCCACCCCTAAACACTCTCCTTCTCCCTTCTTCAGAAACCCTAGCCGCCTCCCCCAATCTTCTCCGAATCCGATCAAATCATGGATTCCTTCTATGATTTACTTACCTTTTACGCGTAACCTCGTTGTTACTTACAAGACTATGGTGTTACTTAGTACTTGCCCCATTTTTGGCAAGTACCAGTCTCTAAATCAAAGGAAATCGGCTTCTCTCTTCAAGATTTTGATGATATTTCGTCTGTATACGTCCATGGCAAAGCTATAAGGGTCCGATTCACCAAGATCTACAACCAATTTTTGACCCTTGTCAAACTAGGGTTCGAGTGGTTTCTTCTTCTAATCCGATTTTAAATTAATTTTTGCATATTATTCTTTCCTTATTTATGTTCGATTGACTGTATTTTCTTATTTGTGTGTTAATTTTTTATTACTATTTAAACCCCCCTTTCCCGTTTCCCCTAAAAAAAAGACTTAACAACTATTGCTACAACTACTGCTAATATTATTATTCATTCGCTCTCACTCATTCTACTATTCTGAAATTCGAAACCTTGGCCGGCTGAAAGCCAAGTCCACCAAAATTCAACTGTTGCTCCTGTCTCAGTGTGAGCACTGCCCGGGGTTCTTCGAGACCCTTGGGAACTCTGACGCACTGAGATTTTGGGAGTCCTGCTGTTTATTCCTTTGTTGAGTTGCTACTGGAACCTAATTTTCTTATTCATTTAATTTGCACCTGGTAAGTATCCTGACTCTTGCAATTCTATTCCTAGTTATGGTAATGCCCTGATTACCCATGTTTGTTCGACTTTCGCGAACCTATATGATTATAATATGTTATTACCTTTGTTCGCAATCCTATCTGCCTTGAGGTTAGCCTATGGTTTTGTATTCTCTAGCATCTAAACTTGCTTAACTCCTATACTTGGACGTCTGTTCACTATGTATAGCTTTAACTATCTTAAACCTGCCCAGTCTACTATGTTTATGCTCACATGAGTTTCCTATGTTGGCTTCTTTTCTATATTCATGCCTTGCTCTAAATTCTTGCATTAAAACTCTTAGGATACTCGTTCATGCCCAAAATTTGCTCGACTGAACTTTTCCTATGCTAAGCCATTCAGGCATAACTTGCTACTTGATCACGTCTATATGAATTTTGAACTCTTCAGACAAGCATGTTGTTCTACCATTTGTGAACCCCAATCTTCATTACAGTTGCCTGCTTTGCTACCACCCTTTTCTGTAGACTCATATCTACTTATACTAGGCTTTCTCGAGTTTAGTGACTAGGAAATCTTTGATGTGCAGAATTAAACTTGCTATATGTGATCAACTTGTATTAAGTACTTGTTTACTGATTGGTTGTGGTCCTGAGTTTGTGATACTGTTAACCCTAAGTTTCTTTAATAGGTTTCCTTAGTAGCACTTATACTTTCCCTGAATTAGCCTACAATTCTTAGTTATGTCCTGCTTGCATTCTATGTTCTTCTTCGGAAGGCCGTTATTGTAACGACCCGGCCAGTCGTTTCATGAGTTATAGTCCCGTCTTCCCCATTCCTACTTCTTTATGTGTTCTTCAGCTGCATTTCATCGTATCGTATTAGTTGGTTTGGGTTCGGAGTGGTTTTGAAGTGAATTGAGACACTTAGTCTCTTTTGAGTAGGCTTAAGTTGGAAAAGTCAACCGGATGTTGACTTATGTGTAAATGATCTCGGATGGGAATTTTGATGGTTCGGTTAGCTTCGTTAGGTGATTTTGGACTTGGGAGCGCGTCCGAAATGTGATTTGGAGGTCCGTGGTAGATTTAGGCTTGACTTGGTAAAATAGGAAATTTGGCATTTCTCGGTCGACTGTGGAAATTTTGATATCGGGGTCGTAATGGAATTTCGGAAGTTGGAGTAGGTTCGTAGCGTCATTTGTGATGTGTGTGCAAAATTTCAGGTCATTCGGACGAGGTTTGATAGGTTTCGGCATCGTTTGCGAAATTCGGAAGTTTGGAAGTTCTTAGGCTTGAATCCGAGGGTGATTTGGTATTGTTTTGAGTGTTTCGAAGGTTGGAATAAGTTTGAATGGTGATATGTGACTTGTTGGTATTTTTGGTTGAGGTCCCGAGGGCCTCGAGATGATTTCAGATGGTTATCGGAAGAGTTGGAATTTAGTTGGTGCAGCTAAAATTGCTGCTTTTGTTATTTCCGCACCTACGGATTGAGGACCGCAGGTGCGAGTTCGCAGATGCGAAAGGAAGACCGCATATGCGGAATTTGGCCATCAGGAGAAGAACCGCAGATGCGGTGAGTGGGACGCATCTGCTGGACCGCAGGTGCGGTGCCTGGGGCGCAGATGCGGTCCTGGGTGTTTAAGTGAAAACCGCAGGTGCGGTTTGTTGGACCGCAGAAGCGGTTGCGCTGGTGCAATAGAAGGACCGCAAATGCGGAATCGCTAGGCAGAAAGTACAAAAGGGTTCCTTCGCGAATTTTTTTCTATTTCCTCAATTTTGAAGACGGGTTTTGAGATTTGGGCCGTGATTTTCAAGAGGAATCGAGGGTTATCAGTTGGGTAAGTTACTTGGCCTTATTACTTGTGTTAATGATGATTTTCCTACTGTTTAATCATGAAATTAGTGGGAATTTGGGGTGAAGTCGAAGGGGTTAGGGCTTGAGTTTTGGAGAGTTTGATTTGGGGATTTGAGGGACCATTTGAGGTCGGATTTTGATGAACTTGGTGTGTATGGACTCGGGAGTGAAAGGAGTTTCTAGTTTTGTAATTTTTGTTGGATTCCGAGACGTGGGCCCTAAGGGTCGGGTTTGGGTGAATTTTGGGATTTTGGTCTAATTTGATAATTTTTCATATATAATTGGTTCATTGGCCTATATTGATTGCATTGTATTGCTTTTGGTCAGACTCGGGACATTTGGAGGGCGATTCCAGAGGCAAGGGCGTTGCGGAGTAGGGATTTGACCGGTTTGAGGTAAGTAATGATTGTATATCTTGTCCTGAGGGTATAAAACCCTAGATTTCACAGCGTTTCACTATTTTGAGGTGACGCACATGCTAGATGACGAGCGTGTGGGCGTGCACCGTTGGGGATTGTGACTAGGTCCGTCCCGTAGCAACTATTAAGTTGCGTATTTGACTGGAAACTATATGATACTTATGTGTTTTAGGAAGAATTACTATGATTTGGGCTGAATGCCATATTTGGGCCTCGTGCCAAGCTGTTTGGACCCTTAGGGGCCTTTTCTTATTATTTCCTCACTGTTTTGACTTAAGATCTGTACTCAGTCATGCTATATTTTACTGATTTCATAACTCAGTATTTATTACTCCGTTTTGATGCATAAAGTGATATTTTGGGCCGAGCACCCTGTTTCTACTAATAGTCCGAGTGGCTTGAGAGATTTATGACCGAGTAAGGCCGAGAGCCTATAATTGTGAGGATATTAAGAGTATAGCACGTGAGTTGTCCGTGCGGATTCTAATATTGATACTATAGCACGTGAGTTGTCTGTGCAGCACGTGAGTTGTCCGTGCATGTTATAGCGCTTGGGCTATAGGAGCCCCTCCGGAGTCTGCACACCCCCAGTGAGCGCGGGTACCCTGAGTGAGTGATACGAGATATGCCCGAGGGGCTGTTATGAGCGATGTTGTGCCCGAGGGGCTGTTTATGATTTGTATCACTTTTACTATCAATTGCATTAAGCCTCTGTTGAAAACTGTTGAAAGACATCTTCAATGATTTTTACCAAAAACTGGATTTAAAATGAGATGATTTGACTTACATACTGAATTGAAAACATGTTGTACTTACTGAGATTTCATGATGTGCTTTGTGTGTTTCTTACTTCTCAGTCTTTATTTACCTTTATTACTTACTGAGTTGGCGTACTCACATTACTCCCTGCACCTTGTGTGCAGATCCAGGGGTGGTTAGACGTGCTAGCGAGCATTGATCTTTATCCGTCGCGGATATTTGGAGTTGGCAAGGTAGCTGCATGACAATCGCAGCCGTGCCCTTCTCCCTCCTATCTTCCTATAGATATTAGTAGTTGATTTCTAGACTATTTTTGTCTTGTTATGTTTCAAAACAATTATAGCATTGCTCATGACTTAGTGACACCTGAAGTCGGGCTTTATTTTCCGCGTTTTGGTTTTTGACCTTATACTTTTTATGAGGATTTCAGTACGAAAAGGATGTTATTTAAATTTTAATGAAATGTTGAACTATTTTGGGAATGTGTCGGCTGGCCTAGTTCCATGATAGGCGCCATCATGACCGGGTTGGTTTTGGGGTCGTGACAGTTATGTATCTGTCCCAAAGGGAGTCTCATGAGCATGTCATTGTCACATGTTAATGTCCTTAGAATCAATTCCTGCCCCTTAACTCTCATGCTTAGTTTCTTACTTTATGGATGCATGTTTCCTATAACTAATCAGGTGTATCTTAAGAAGTCTGAACTTATTTTTTAGTTTGAAAGTCCTACATATGTGCTCATGCTGTGTGATCGTAAGGTCCTTGTACATGCATGTCCTCCCATATATTAGACGTCACCCCTAAAGTGATACTTAGAAAATCTTTCTGCTGATGATTGTCATAATAGGAATCCATGTGTCTTTGCCAAAACTCTGAGTTATTTGAGTGACATGTTTTATGTCCCCATGTTCCTGTTGTTTGTTAATGGGTAAGCGAGACAATTGTCTTCATGTTTGGGGCCTGGCTTATTAGGTCGTGTGTGTTATTGGATCTGAGAATTGGTCAGACATGTTTGTAAGCCTGGGCATTGGGCCTGTTGGATGTGCAAGAGGAAGGCTGATGAAGGCCCAGAAGGGCACTGCTGGGTTACTTTTTACTTGTGCTGGACCTGACATTTTGTCTTTAGGCATGTAGTCGCCTATTAAGTATATAATTATTTTATTATTCTGTTTGGGCATGCAATAATCAGTAATAACGAATGATGGGGAAATTAGTGAAAAAGGGGTTGGGGTATCCTAATTCTTGCAAGAATAGGTAAAAAAACTTGTCCATAGGATTTAGTTGCCTTGCTTGCTGCTTGTTTGACGTGCCACACATAGAAACCATGCCTATATGAAATCACATACTTCACTTAACTTGTCCAATACCCGTACACTATCCAAAAGCATGTTGGTTTGAGTAAATGCTTTACCTGCTTCCATGTCTACTTCTATGTGCTACTTAGACAACATGCCTATAGGAATCGAATATCAATAACTACTTGCTTAGTTGTGTAATTGCAATATAATTACTAGATAGCATGCCTATAGGATCACACTAATACATGTCTTTGCTCATCTAGATACCATGTCTATAGAGATTTAATTGATTAACTAATCGATTACTTCCGTTGCTTTATTACGCTGCCACCAAGATAACATCTCTATAGGAACAAATATGATAAAATTGAGTTAAAATACCAACAATTAGAGAATCTGCCTATAGGATACTGCTGCTCGTTTAGAAAGCAAGCCTATAAAATCAAACACTGATAATTCTGAGCTTTCAAATAGTTTTACTGCCCCATTGCGCAAATAATTTAGAGATCATGTCTATAGGTTTTATAATACTTCTAATCTACCAATTCGATAATTTGAAACAGCCGCACTGCCTGTAGGAAGTCTCGAACTGGGATCACATAGAAGCTATGTCTATAGGACTTAACGACTCTAATACGCCTTAATTTCTGAAACTCTCTACTGCCTAATGCGAAATCTGGCCGCGTGCATTTGTTGCTTATGTGTGGAGGCTAACTTGAGTCATTTATTGATTTCATGTGTATTCCTACATGCTTTGAGTGTGCTCCTAGTTTTATCATTTGAGCACCCTAAGTAACTCTAAGACAACCCAAAATAGTAGGTACAAAGCCTCCTAGGTCATAGGCATGGGATGGGTAGTGCACGTATAGGACACGACTTAGAATTAAACTAGAGCGCTTTAGGTAAACAACTTTAACATAGTAATCGGGTAGCAAGAGATGATAATCTATGCCCGGTGAATAATATGAGCAACCGCTACCCTAAAGGTGTTGCGAAGTATTATTTACGCTGTACGGGGTGATCCTTTAGGCTAAAAAACTTAGGACCTCCCCTTCCTTTATATGTTTATTGTTCACGCCTTGTTTCTTTGAACTTAGAATAATTAGGTTGTATCATGTAACCTCTAAAGACGTGTACTGATCATTTATATATAGTTTAATTCTTTAACATGTGCGATTTTCTTTACACTTGTTTACATTGTAGTTGAACATTTAAATTCCTTGTCTTCCTTCACTTACATGATCGCATATGACAATTATAATCCAATAATCCCACATAGCATAGATTTCGTCCAGGACCTAGAGTTGTGGACCTCAAAGAGTGTCTAATACCTTCTATTCGAGGTAATCTAAGCCCTTACACAATCTTTGGTGACGTAGATGAATTAAATAGAGTTATTTGCAAATAGGTGCCCTAACGCACCTTAAAAATCGTTTGGTGGCGACTCTTCTCTTTTAGTACCCATTCAAAAGAGTTTTCATATGACGAAACCCATTTTCGCGAGAAAAAGGGGCACGAAAGCATGTCGACTCTGCTGTACTTAAGCTCTTACTATAATGAAGTTTTGATTATGTGGATTAATGGATTATTTGATGACATGTACATCCCCTCCCTATTTCCTTTATTTGCGTAAACTGCTATGACATGTATATCCTCTCTCTATTTCCTTTTATCTTGTTTAAGACTGCTATATCATGTCTCTCCCGTCCCTATCTCCCTATTTGCTTCATTAAGTTATGTTCTCGCACATTTCCATGAGTTAAACTGACTTCTCTCTTGCCTTTCCTTTTTTTCCTTCTCATGTTCATCTTTATCATATTAATTATAATTTTTACGTACTTTCATCATGCAAATATCTGACAACGTGTTACTATTTTTTGCATAAAGCATGCTTTAACCATTATACTCCACTCGTGCTTATTATCAACATAGAGACGCTTGATGATTGTCTGCGTGTTCCTAAAAACACCATTTTTGAAGCAGAAAGGCTTATTAGCGATAGACTAGTCGATCAGCGATTGCAGTCGACGGTCTCGTGCCTTTCCCTCTCAAGTTGTCCGTCCGCTTGAGAGTACCAGTCTAGACCCTTTTAGAAACCACACTCTGATTTGAAATGTACATGCATCATGCTAAACCTAGTACGGATTGGGACGTCATTGACGCACTAATCCGCTTAGATAAACCTTGTCCAAAGTCCAAAGGGATTTCCATAGTCCCAAAGGACACCATCAAATTATGTGCATTACTTGGAGAAAACGTGCCAACATGTTGACCATTATTGCGCAAATAGTAGAATTTGGAGGGGGGAAAAGGGATAACTTTTATTTGTTTGCAGAAAATGAAGCACAAAATCCCAGGTTTGGTATGGTCCAGAATATCCCGCCTCTACTAATGGAATGACCTTGCACCATGTGACAGAAATCATGTGAGGAGAGTACAGGGTAACTTGCCATCTTTGCTGAATATTCGACCCAACATGGAACTAATTAAGGCACCCACCATGTTTTGGGATGAAGAGAGAGCTATTTTCCGATTTGGCAATATAGAAATGACTCCTCTCCTGGAAGAAATAAGAGGTTTTGCCAAGTTACTATGGGATAGTCCGGGTCTACTGGTACCAAAAATTGCACCCCACGTGGTTTTATGAAGATGCTGGGTTTTAGAAGAACGACGAACTGGTTTGACTGAAGAAATCATACATCCCCTTTAAATTTCTCTATGAGTGGCATGGGCATAACAAATCATACCGCCTCCATCATGAGGAGTTAGCCATTACCTCTTTGGGATGGGTACACTGCCGGGTCTATGTCTTCATAGTTTGTTTCTTGGGTTTATTGATCTTTCTGATGCAAGGGGGAGAATTCACACTCGCTTAGCCATTATTGCCAGGACCTTGATGGAGGGTATCGAGGGGCAGAAATACACTATCATCCCTATGATCTTAGCCGAAATGTACTGTGCTTTGGATCGGTGCAAGCTTGGGTTCAGACACATCGAGGGTTGTGTTCTCTTACTATAAGTATGGCTGCTAGAACACTTTTAGAGGGGTGATTATGGCCAGGAGTTTCTACGTAGGCCACTGAATGACTAATATAGCTAGTCATCATTCAAAGGAGATGATATTCATTCCGGACAGGTTTGCAAAGCTCAGAAATGTTGTAGATTGGGTGCGTTTCTTCAGTAATTTGACAGACGAGCAAGTGCATTGGATGTTCGAGTGGTTCCCTAGTAGCGAGTACATCGTCTAAGGGAACCACCCAACTAGTACTGATTGGGTTTCGAGGCATATACCTCTACGCTCCTATAAGGGCGATGAGGCAAGATAGGAGACAAAAAGTCATACCTCAGGTTCCTAACATGGTTCGATATAAAGCAGATTTCAAAGGAGATGTCAACCCATTCAAGTTTGAAGCCCAACACATGTGGAATTAAAAGATCATCGTGGAGGGAGAGACTATTGAACCAGACAGGTACCACGCCGGTCACATGTACTACTATCTCTCATGGTTGGAAGATGACATAGCCGGGGACGTCAAACCAGGGGTCAATCTGAAAGATATGATCATAGATGAGGTGGCTGAGGCACAAGTCAAGAACAAAAGATACGTAAAAGGGTGTTCGAATCTGAAGCTAAGCATCTGGAACAACATAAGGTGGATTTGGAGGCGTTCATGGAATGGAAGAAGATTACAAATAAATCGACAGAGAGGTTAGAGCATCTAAGAGCAAGGATTGATGGAGCTATAGGGAAGGATGAGAAAGACGCTTTGGGATTGTCAAGGCATGGACTATGATGAAGGAGGGAAGCTGGCAATGGCTTACTTGCTACTCGACATGCGCGATCTAGGAAATGTGATTGATGGAGTCAAAAGAGCCAAGCATGGAGAAAGTCCTTCTGGGACCAAGTAGATTAGGAGATAATGTTCTTTACTACTTTCTAGATTAGATTTCGTTTGATTTCGATGTAATAAGGTTTAAAGCCATTACTGATTTTATAATTATTATTTCGATTTAGTGAAAGATTGATTTGGCTTATATTCACATTAACAGAATGACGTAACATTGGCATGAATTTTCTCAAAGTCTATGTGTCGCTTAGGCCTACCTCAGGCACAATGAGATCCCAAAATTAGGACGCGAATTATTTCATGACCTTACATGATACTTGCTTAAATATTGCAAATACTCTTTTACTTCATTTTATTGACTCAATGACCTTTTACTTTCTTTATTTTGATTACTCCCATACCAAAAGGTTGGTTTGTGCATTCTGACATCATCAGCATACCATACCAGATCCAGAGGTCCTCCTCCTCCACGTAGCGACCTGAAAAGCAAAGGAAAAGGTAAAGGAAGATGGATGATCTAAGTGGTAATCAAAAAGTCAATGCTACCATGGCAGAAAATGTTGAAACCTCAGATGAAAGAAGTACGCCAGGACAGAACGAGTTGGTCCTACAGTTGGAACAAAAAATCTTGGAGCTGCAAGGTGAGCTTGAGCAGGTCCGGAATCTCGCAAACCTCTCCCTTACTCTATATGTTCCTGACATCAACCATCAAAATGCAACCACTCAGAATCAAACACCACCTAGAACACCCAAGCCCAAAATCCACCACCCATATCTCCACAAAATCTCCCGCAACGTACCATTATCACAATCCCGCACCCCCTCAAAACCTTAACCACCACAAGTGCAAACCCCTCAACAATACCACCATCACCCAACCCTGTATTGCAAACCACCACTTATCACACCCCTCAAAACGTACCACAACTTACCCCTGATCCCCCTCAAACCTCGACCAATGATCACCAAATACCCATGTCCCAGGAACACACCAAGGCAACCCGATATACGTGGAAACCTTACCCCATACCCTGCAGAAAACCTATACATACCTGAACCAACTGAGAAGGACCTACTCATCTGAAACATGGCGGATGAGCTAAAGAAACTGATAGGGAGAGTCCAGAGTGTAGAAGGTAGGAAGGGTGTTGAAGGTTTGAACTATGAAGACTCGTGTATCCAACCAGATGTAGAACTATCGGAGGGTTACAAACCTCCCAAGTTTGAGACGTTTGATGGCACAAATGATCCTAAGGTGCATTTGAGAACCTACTGTGACAAGCTTGTAGGAGTGGGGAAAAATGATCAAATACGCAATCATGCGAAGTCTTACAGGTAATGCGTTATCCTGGTATATCAGCCAAAACCCGAAGAAGTGGGCAAACAAGGTGTCCATGCCATTCGATTTCGTGGACAAATTCAGGTTCAACACAGAGAGCGTACCAGATTTTTTTTATATCCAGAACCTCAAGAAGAAGCCAACAGAAACCTTCCGTGAGTATGCTACTCGTTGGAGATCAGAGGCCGCCAAGTGAGGCCACCACTAGAAGAAGAATAATTGAATAAATTCTTTGTCAGAGATCAGGATCCACAATATTATGAAAGAGTGGTGGTTATAGAGAATCACAAGTTCTCTGACATTATCAAGTTATGAGAAAGGATAGAAGACGGGATCAAGAGCGGTATGGTGACCAAATTTAAGGCGCTGCAAGCCACCAACAAAACCTTACATTTAGGATGTATTTCGAAGAAGAACGAAGTGGGTGCCGTGATGGTAGCCCAGGACCCTAAGTCTCCCCTTACTTACGGAACACCTCCACCCACATACCAAACCTCACCTCCAAAATACCAATACCATGCTACCACCTACCATACCTATAACGCCCAACCTGTATATTACCATTCAGCTCCTCCCGCTCGCCAAAACTACCCTAAACCACGACCAAACTTTGACCAAAGAGCTCCCAGACAAAACACCCCTATCGGTGAACCTATAGCCCAACTATATGAGAGACTAAAAGCCGCTGGTTACGTCACTCCTATTCCTACTGTTGTTGTTGAAAACCCTTCCCAGTGGGTTAACCCCAACAAAACTTATGCCTACCATTCAGGCATGAAGGTTTATACCATTAAGGAATGCCGCATGTTGAAGGACAAGATCCAGACGCTGATTGACACCAAAGCTATACAAGCAAAGGAGTTCGGCCGGATGTCCGCAACAACCCTCTTCCTGATCATAGGGCTGAGGGAGTGAATGTGATAGAAACTGATAAAGAATGGGATCGAGAGGGATCCATCAGACTTATTTGAGAGGGGGACGCTCCCAAAACATCTCCTGTCACCCTTTCATTGATTGTGGTGCAAACCCAGGCACCGTTTGAGGTCGAGGTAACTACGCCCTTTACTGTAATGGAAGCTCCAACATCGTCTTATAAGTCTGATGTTGCCTTATGGGATTATGTGGCAGATGCAAGAAGAAAAGGAAAAGCCAAGATGGAAGAGATAGGTTCTACTCAAGGAATGACCAGAACTGCAGAGTTTATACACCCTAGAATCTTGGAGGAACAAGCAAAGAGACCATATCTAAGCCACATGTCATGGAGACAGGCACTGTTGATCTTTGATGGAAGGTACAGACAAGGGAATAATTCGTTGTTGATCATCTGGACAAGACTCCCATCTAGATATCCATCTTATCGTTGTTGCAAAACTCAGATGTGCACAAGAATGCCTTGATGGAGGTATTAAGTGAAGCTTATGTGCCTGCCGGTATGACTAGTGGGGAGATGGATAATATGGTAGGACAGATACTGGAGAGCCACAAGATGACCTTCCACGAAGATGAGCTACTGCTGGAGGGATTAAGTCACAACAAAGCATTGTACATCACTGTGAAATATGAAGACAAGTTCATTGCCAGGGTTCTGATAGACGGGGGCTCGAGTTTGAACATATTCCCATTGAGTACTTTGAAAAGATTGGGTATAGGAATGCATGAGATACAGATGGGAAGTACGAACCTGAAGGCGTTTGATGGGTCTGAAAGAGCCATTATCGGAGAAATCAACATCGATCTACAGATGGGCCCGACCTGGTTCGACGTAGAATTCCAAGTGCTAGACATATCCGCTGCCTATAACTTGTTACTAGGACGACCATGGATACACGCAGCTGGAGCAGTCGCTTTTACCCTGCACCAGGCTATGAAGTTCGAGTGGAGTCATCAAGAGGTGATTATTCACAGAGATGGAAGTAACCCTATCTACACCAACCAGACTGTGCCAGCTATCGAGAATATGAGGAAATTGG
Source organism: Nicotiana attenuata (assembly GCF_001879085.1). Taxonomy (NCBI): domain Eukaryota; kingdom Viridiplantae; phylum Streptophyta; class Magnoliopsida; order Solanales; family Solanaceae; genus Nicotiana; species Nicotiana attenuata. The sequence goes on from NC_031989.1 coordinate 67,285,266, forward strand.
GAGCAGAAACATACCACAACATTGAGCAAGTAAATACAACCGAGAAGGATCGATGATGGAGCAATAAGATAGAGAGCCTACTGATGTGGTTGGAGTATGAATCAGGCAATGGTCTTGGTCCAAAGCTTTAAGGGATCACAGAACCAATACGACTACAATATCATAGAACAACCTTTGTCTCGTGTATGAATATACCGTGCAAGAATATTAGGATTGGATATCGCCATGGAGTGAGTCTTACTATCCATTGGAACAACCCATACCACCACTACACCAGACATTCCGCCAGACTGATGTGTTTTAGGATCCGAGGAAGATGAGGCTTTGGCCAATATGAGAAAGCTGTTTCTGGATGAGGAAGATATGGACTGCAGTACAATTTTAGAGGAGGAGGAAGACCTTACCATTCAGATAGGGAGACAAGGAGCTGTTCTCAGGAACTGGACTGTTGCACCATCTCGGGCTCGCCGAGTACCTGGGTAGCCTTGGTAGAATTAACATGATTTATTTTAAAATTGCTTTTGGGCATTTAAGACGTTTTTAGTATTTTGTTTTGAAATAATTACTCGAGACATCGAGTCGTACTTGTTGACAATTTTATGTTTTGTTAATGCATTATTGCTTTTAGTTTATTTATTATTATCTTTCTACATTCTTTTTTAGCATAATTATTACATATCCTGATGAACATACGACTGTGACATGTAACAAGATAACTCAACATAAGGAAAGTGATTCGAAAGATTTGGAAAATGATATAATACCTGAGGAAATTCTTAAAGAAGTAGAGAATTTTGAGAACAAACCAAAGTCCAATTTGGAAGAAACTGAGGCAGTCAACTTAGAGGATTCTGAAATAGTCAAAGAAACTCGCATTATTATTCATCTATCGCCATCCAAAAAGGAAGAGTACATCAAATTTCTAAAAGATTATGAGGTATATTTTCACATGGTCCTACGACGACATGACTGGGTTAAGCACGTCCATAGTGACTCACAAGCTACCTACTAACCCCATGTGTCCACTGGTAAAATAGAAGCTCAGGAAATTCAAGCCAGATATGAGTCTAATTATAAAGGAAGAGGTTACCAAGCATATCAAAGCCAAAGTCCTTCAGGTGGTCGAGTATCCAACTTGGTTAGGCAACATCGTACCAGTTCTGAAGAAGGATGGGAAGGTCAGGGTGTGCGTTGACTATCGAGACCTGAACAGAGCAAGCCTAAGGATGATTTCTCGTTGCCCAACATACACATACTGATCGACAACTGTGACAAGCATGAACTCCAATCTTTTATGGATTGTTTCGCAGGATATCACCAGATTTGGATGGACGAGGAAGACACAAAGAAGACAACCTTTATCACGCGATGGGGGATATATTATTACAAGATGATGCCTTTTGGTTTGAAGAACGTTGGGACTACCTACATGAGGGCCATGACTACTCTTTTCCATGATATGATACATAAGGAAATAGAGGTGCACGTAAACGACGTTATCATCAAATCTAAGAGAAGTTCGGATCACATACCAGACATAAGAAAGTTTTTTGACCGGATTTGAATCAATCTGAAGCTAAATCCTGTGAAATGTGCTTTCGGAGTCCCCACTAGGAAGTTGCTGGGTTTCATCGTCAGTCGCCGCGGTATTGAGCTAGATCCGTCAAAAATCAAAGCCATTCAGGACTTGCCATCATCAAAGAATAAGAAGGACGTGATGAGTTTTCTGGGATGCCTTAATTACATTTGCTATTTTATAGCACAGTCAACAGTGATATGTGAGCCGATCTTCAAAATGCTGAGGAAAGATGCTACGATGAACTGGACCAAATAATGTCACAAGTCTTTCGATAAAATCAAGGAGTACCTATCTAAGCCGCCCGTGTTGGTCCCACTAGAGCCCGGAAGACCTTTACTATTGTACCTATCTGTGTTGGATGGGGCCTTTGGTTGCGTCCTAGGGAAACATGATAAAACTGGGAGAAAAGAGCAGGCGATATACTATTTGAGTAAGAAGTTCACACCTAATGAGGCCCAGTACTCTTTGCTAGAGCGCACCTATTGTGCTTTGACATGGATAGCCGGAAATTGAGACACTACTTCTACGCATACACTACATATGTCATATCAAGTATGGATCCACTGAAATACATCTTTTAGAAACCCGTGCCTATGGGTAAGTTAGCAAAGTGGCAAATATTGCTAAGTGAGTTCGACATCATCTATGTGACTCAGAACGTGGTCAAGGGGCAAGCATTGGCCGATCACCTGGTAGAGAACCCCGTAGACGGAGAATATGAACCATTGAAGACGTATTTTCCCGATGAGGAAGAGTTGTTTGTGAGGGAAGATAATGCCAAAACATATGATGGTTGGAGGATGTTTTTCGATGGAGCCGCAAACTTCATAGGAGTGGGAATCAGAGCTGTTTTAGTATCAGAAACCAACATTACTCGGTGTCCGCCAAGCTCAATTTCCCATGAACCAACGATATGGTAGAATACGAGGCTTGCATCTCGGGACTCAGATTGGCCATCCATATGAATATTCAGGAGTTGTTGGTAATAAGAGATTCAGATCTACTGGTACATGAAGTACTTGGAGAGTGGGCTACCAGGAACACTAAAATATTGCCTGCCATACTTGTATTGTGTACAAGATTTGATCAAGAGGTTCACAAAGATAAAATTCAAACATGTTCCAAGGATTCAGAATGAATTCGCAGATGCACATGCTACCTTATCTTCCATGATACAACATCCAGACAAGAACTTCATTGATCTTATCCCAATAAAGATTCATAAGCAACCAACTTATTGTGCTCATGTTGAAGAAGCGTTCGATGGAAATCCATGGTTTCACGATATTAGGGAGTATTTGGAGAAAGAGGAATACCCAGGAAATGCTACACACACCCAGAAGTGCATACTTCGAAGATTGGCCAACCATTTCTTTTAGAGCGGAGGAATTCTGTATAGAAGAACTCCTGACTTGGGATTGCTGCAATGTGTCGATGCCAAGGAGGCATCTAGATTGCTCGAAGAAATACACGTTGGAACCTGTAGACCTCACATGAACGAGTTTGTTCTAGATATTAAGGGAAGGATATTTCTGGATGACTATGGAGACAGATTGCATCAAATATGTACAAAGGTGCCAGCAATGCCAGGTACATGCTGAAATGATACGGGTGCCACCCAATGAACTCAATGCAACGAGTTCACCCTGGCCTTTCTCTGCTTGGGGCATGGACGTCATCGGACCAATTGAACTCGCTGCTTCAAACAGACACATATTCATTTTGGTGGCTATAGATTACTTCACAAAATAGGTCGAAGCCGCTTGCTATAATGCTGTGACTAAGAAGGTCATAGCAGACTTTGTTTGGGATCGCATTGTTTGTCGATTTGGAGTACCTGAGTCACTCTTTACTGACAATGCTGCCAATCTCAACAGTGATCTAATGAAATCCATGTGTGAAACATTCAAGATCAAGCACCGGAATTCTAAAGCATATAGGCCGCAAATGAATGGAGTCGTGAAAGCTGCCAACAAGAACATCAAGAAGATATTAAGGAAGATGGTGGATAACTACAAGTAATGGCATGAGAAGCTACCATTTGCTTTGCTCAGATACCGCACCACAGTTCGTACATCAACTGGGGCAACCCCCTATCTACTGGTCTACAGTACTGAAGTTGTTATACCGTCAAGGTGGAGATTACTTCCCTAAGAGTTATACAGGAGGCCAAACTCAGTACAGAGCCGGTACAAGCAACTAGCTCTCATTGACGGTAAGAGAATGAACGTAGTGTGTCACGGTCAACTCTATTAGAATAGAATGGTAAGGGCTTTCAACAAAAAGGTTAGATCGAGGAAATTAACACCAGGGAAATTGGTGTTGAAGCGGATCTTCTTGCATCAGGACGAAGTAAAAGGAAAATTCTCACCAAACTGGCAAGGCCCTTACATGGTTCACCGAGTACTGACAGGAGGAGCACTTATACTTGCAGAGATGGATGAAGAAATATGGCCAAAGTCGATCAATTCGGATGCCGTTAAGAGTTATTATGTTTGAGTGTTTGAGATTATGTTTGCACTTTCTTTTGATGTAACCCGAACTATGTTTCACCTGATTCCCGTTTAGGAGGGGATACGTAGCCAGCCCTGTGGGTTTGATCATATCATAATAAAATCTCATTCTCCTCTATGATCAGGAACTGGGGCAAGTTTCGAGTTTTCGTCAATCTCATTACGTCAAGGAGAGCCAGGAAACGTATTGATGGGAGTATGCATTTAAACTGGGGAAGAATTTTGAGGAGGGTCCTCAAAATTCCGAGTTAAGAAGGTCGCGATGTTTCAAAGTGTGTCATAGTCTATGGTTTGACGAAATTATTTGTTTTATGTATCATAACATATTTTGAACAACTGCATTTATCACAAATGATTTATCACATATTTTTGAAAATTTCATTTCTGGTAGCCCATATGTTACCCAGGGTGACTCGAACATGACGTCAAGACAAGGAGCAAAGGACAAATGAAGAATCAAAATCACGGACCAACCTTTCCCCAAAACTTAGGATTTTTCTTTGGATGCAGGCAAAACGGACATAACGAGCACGTTTGCGAATATATAACAAGGCAGCTAACTTCACACCGATAGAGGCCAACATGCACAAGTGTGTCAAGATAAAGACCACTTTTTCTCTCATATTTAATCTTCGCTTTTCTCTGCATAGGGCTAAGCACTGCCCTCATTCTTTTCTTGAGGCTAAGCACTGCCTGCACTATTGCATAAATCTAACCGATGCCTTTCCTTGCATGAGACTAAGCACTATCTCCATCACATTGCATGAGGCTAAGCACTGCCTCCACTATTGCATAAGACTAAACGCTGCCTTTCCTTGCATGAGACTAAGCACTGTCTCCATCACATTGCATGAGGCTAAGCACTGCCTCCACTATCGCATAAGGCTAAACCCTGCGTTTCCTTGCATGAGACTAAGCACTATCTCCATTACATTGCGTTAGGCTAAGTATTACAAACTATATTGCATAAGGCTAAATGCTGCCTTTCCTTTGCATGAGACTAAGAACTGTCTCCATTAAATTGCATGAGGCTAAGCACTGCCTCCATTATCGCATAAGGCTAAACACCGCCTTCCTTCACATGAGACTAAGCACTGTCTCCATTGCATTGCATAAGGCTAAGCACTGCCTCCATTATTGCATAAGGCTAAGCACTGCCTTCCTCTACATGAGACTAAGCACTGTCCCTATTACATTGCATGAGGCTAAGCATTGCCTCCATTATTGCATAAGGCTAAACGCTACCTTCCTCTACATAGGGCTAAGCACTGCCCTCATCACATACAAGGCTAAGCGCTGCCTTGTCTCGTTATCATATATGACTAAGCATCACCTATTCCCTCTATCAAATGGTCGATATCGCCGCATCTTTGAATTTCATGTTTTGAACATCGCCACATTGTCCGAAGGCGTCAACTCTGAAGGAATCATCCTCATTGCCCAAAGACAACATGCCATGGCCTAAGGATCTCTCGAAACTACATATCATTATTCAAAGGTGGCATAGTCTAGAAGCACCATCCTCATGGCCCGAGGACACCATTTCATGGCCTGCAAATCCCTTATCGTACACTTCGTGGCCTAGGATGTCATGGTCTAAGGACATCATCCTCATCGTCCATAGACAACTCTCATGGTCCGAAAGGAATTTGCATCATGTTTAAATTTCCGCAATAACCCTATATATTCACGTGCATCGTGTTTCATGTTTTGCAGGTAACTCAGGAGGTAGCAGTTCTACAAAAGGGAGCAATTCTTGCTCCGATTTCCGTTTACAATGTTCACATCCATTTATTATCTCAATCGTAATCGATGACCGGCAATTGATTATCTTTGTTCCGTAACACCCCAAACATTTTTCTCAAATATCCGTAACATCAAATTCACATTCATAGCTCCATCGTAAATTATCCGTTACTCACGAAACGATCCTATCCAAGAGATCCTTTTTCAAAACACACGACCACTCTTATAACAACTCCATCGGTTTCGTTCACCATTGGATCTAAAACTACACACGACATGATTCCCGTAACACCAAGGATATGTAGGAAACTCAAGAACCAGGGTTCGACCCCCATTTTTCCAACACACATAATCCTTGCTCCTTTCGGACAAAATTGAATATCATTTTCTTTACCCGACAACTCTTTCATTATTTCGGGTAACGATGGGCAATTGTTGATACCCAATTTTGCCCTCACATTTATAAAGTATTCCATATAAGTATTATTTTTTCATTATTAACCAATTTACAAGAGTCATATAATTATTTTCTATAATTTTTAAAGCATTAAATATATTTTCTTGCATTTAAATTATTTAAATATTTGTTAATTATCCCTTCAAATTATTTTGGGGTGATTTAATCATCCAAATTTATTATTTATACCCACATGTATGTTTTATAACATTTTACTTCATTTAATATATTTACGTTTGCATTTCTTGAACTATTTACACATTTTTACAATAATAGCATATACTTTACAATTAATTGTATTTATCATTTTATTTAGGGTCAAAATAATTTTTTTATATTTTATAACCTTCAGGTATTATTTTAAATTATTAAGTTACATGAATGATGTTTTTTTTATATTTATTTAGCTATTTTATTAATTTATTTTTCCCTTAATTTCTTTTATTTAAAATTTGGCCCGAAATAGGCCAAATTTCGGACCCAATCCACTACCCCATACCCCAAAGCCTTAGCCCAAATAACCCCAAGCCTAAACCAGACGACCCCTTTAGCTAACCTGATTGGTACCCATTTTAGACGACCCGCCCCACTCTTTCCTTCTATCTCAGCCGTTGATCTCAGAAGTCAACGATCCATAAGCCATCCCATGTTTAAACTACCCAACCCCAAACCTAATACTCATTCCTCTAAGACAGCGGCTCCTAAACACTCTCCTTCTCCCTTCTTCAGAAACCCTAGCCGCCTCCCCCAATCTTCTTTGAATCCGATCAAATCATGGATTCCTTCTGCGATTTACTTCCCTTTTACGCGTTACCTCATTGTTACTTATAAGACTATGGTGTTACTTAGTACTTGTCCTATTCTTGGCAAGTACAGTCTCCGAATCAATGGAAATCGGCCTCACTCTTCAAGATTTGGACGATATTTCGTATGTATACGTCCATGGCAAAGCTATGAGGGTCCGATTCACCAAGATCTACGGCCAATTTTTGACCCTTGTCAAACTAGGGTTTTCCTGATTTCTTCTCCTAATCCGATTTTAAATTGATTTTGCATGTTCTTCTTTCCTTATTTATGTTCGATTGACTGTATTTCCTTATTTGTGTGTTTATTTTTTTACTACTATATAAACTCTCCTTCACTGTTTCCCTTCGAAAAAAAAGACTTAACAACTACTGCTACAACAACTACTACTACACTACTTATATTATTCTTTCACTCTCACTCATTCTACTATTCTAAATTTGATACCTAGGCCGGCTGGGAGCCAAGGCCACCAGAATTCAGTTGTTGCTCCTTTCTCAATGTGTGCACTTCTCGGGGTTCATTCGAGACACATGGGAACTCTGACACACTAAGATTCTGGGAGTCCTACTATTTATCACTAGTTGAAATGCTACTAGAACCTAATTTTCTTGTTTGTTTAATTTGTAACTGGTGAGTGCCTTGACTCTTGCAATTCTATTCCTAGTTGTGGTAATGCCCTGAATACCCATGTTTGTTCAACTTTTGTGAACATATATGATAAAAATATGTTGTTACCTTTGATTTCAATCCTATCTGCCTTGAAGTTAGCCTATGGTGTTGTATTCTCTAGCATCTAAACTTGCTTAAATCCTATACTTGGACGTCTGTTCACTATGTATAACTTTGACTATATTAAACCTGCCCAGTCTACTATGTTTACGCACACATGAGTTTCCTATGTTGGCTGCTTGCTTATATTCATGCCTTGCTCTGAATTCTTGCATTAAAACTCTTAGGATACTCGTTCATGCCCAGAATTTGCTACTGTACGCTTTCTATGCTAAGCCGTTCAGGCATAACTTGCTACTTGATCATGTCTATATGAATTCTGGACTCTTCAGACAAGCATGTTATTCTACCATTTGTGAACCCCAATATTCATTATAGTTGCCTGCTTTGCTACCACCCTTTTCTGTAGTCTCATATCTGCTTATACTAGGCTTTCTCGAGTTTAATGACTAGGAAATCTTTGATGTGCATAATTGAACTTGCTATATGTGATCAACTTGTATTAAGTACTTGCTTACTGATTGGTTGTGGTCCTGAGTTTGTGATACTGTTGACCCTAAGTTTCTTTAATAGGTTTCCTTAGTAGCACTTCTACTTTCCCTGAATTAGCCTACAATTCTTAGATATGTACTGTCTTGCATTCTATGTTCTTCTTGGGAAGGCTTTTGTGTATCTGTCCCAAAGGGAGTCTCATGAGCAGGTCATTGTCACCTGTTATTCTCCTTAGAATCAATTCCTGCCCCTTAACTTATGCTTAGTTTTTTGCTTTATGGATGCAGTTTCCTTTAACCAATCAGATGCATCTTAAGAAGTCTAAAATTATTTGTTAGTTTGAAAGTCCTACATATGTGCTCATGCTGTGTGATTGTAGGGTCCTTGTACATGCATGTCCTCCTATCTATTAGACGTCACCCCTAAGGTGATACTTAGAAAATCTTTCTACTGATGATTGTAATAATAGGAATCCTTGTGTCTTTGCCTGAACTCTGAGTTATTTGAATAACATGGTTTATGTCCCCATGTTCCTGTTGTTTGTTAATGGGTAAGCGAGACAATTGTCTTCATGTTTGGGGCCTGGCTTATTGGGCCGTGTGTGTTATTAGATCTGAGCATTGGTTAGACATGCTTGCGAGGCTGGGCATTGGGCCTGTTGGATGTGCAAGAGTAAGGCTAATGAAGGCCTAGAAGGGCACTACTGGGTTACTTTGTACTTGTGTTGGACCTGTAATTGTTGTGTTTGGGCCTGTAGTCATCCTATTAAGTCTTTAATTGTTTTAATATTCTATTTGGGCCTATAATAATTAGTAATAACGAATGATGGGGAAATTAGTGAAAAGGGGGTTGGGGTATCCTAATTCTTGCAGGAACATGTACAAAACCCATCCATAGGATTTAATTTCCTTGCTTGCTACTTGTTCTATGTGCCACATATAGAAACCATCCCTATAGAAAATCACACACTTTACTTAACTTGTCCAATACTCGTACACTATCCAAAAACATGTTGGTTCGAGTAAATGCTTTACCTTCTTCCATATCTACTTCTATGCGCTACTTAGACAGCGTGCCTATTGGAATCGAATGTCAATAAGTACTTGATTAGTTGTGTAATTGCAACATGATTACTAGATAACACGCCTATAGGATCACACTAATACATGTCTTTGCTCATCTAGATACCATGTCTATCGAGCTTTAATTGATTAACTAATCGATTACTTCTGTTACTTTACTACGCTGCCACCTAGATAACATGCCTATAGGAACAAATATGATAAAATCGAATTCAAATACCAACCATTAGAGAACCTTTCAATAGGGTACTGCTGCTCGTATAGAAAGCATGCCTATAAAATCAAACGCTGGTAATTCTGAGTTTTCAAATTGTTTTACTACCCCATTGCGCAAATAATTTAGAGATCATGTCTATAGGTTTTATGATACCTGTAATCTTCCAATTTGATAATTTGAAACAGTCGCACTGCCTGTAGGACGTCATGAACTGGGATCACATAAAAGCTATGAGGGTGTTTGGATTGGCTTATCTAAAGTGCTTATTGGCTTTTAAGAACTTTTTTAGTTTGTGTGGTGTTTGGAAATGATAAAAAGTGCTTAAAAGCACTTACTTTTTGGAAAAGTATAAAAATAAGCCAAAAGCCAAAAGTTGGGTATTACCAACTTATGGCTTTTGGCTTTTAGCTTAAAAGCTACTTTTTATAAGCCAATCCAAATACCCTCTATGTCTATAGTACTTAACGACTCTAATACGCCTTAATTTCTAAAACTGTCTACTGCCTAATGCAAAATCTGCCTGCGTGCATTTGTTGCTTATGTGTGGAGGTTAACTTGAGTCGTTTATTAATTTCATGTTTAGACCTACATGTTCTGAATGTGTGCCTAGTTTTATCATTTGAGCACCCTAAATATGTCTAAAACAACCCAAAATAATTGGTCCAAAGCCTTATGGGTCATAGGCATGGGACGGGCAGTGCACGCATAGGACACAACTTAAAATTGAACTAGAGCGCTTTATGTAAACAACTTTAACATAGTAATTGGGTAGTAGGAGATGATAATCTGTGCCAGCTGAATAACATGAGTGACACCTAGCCTATGGGAGTTACAAAGTACTATTTATGATGCACGGGATTGTCACGCCCCAACCTCGGGAGGCGCGACCGGCGCTCGATCGAGTGAACCCAACCGAGCAAGCCTTATCACACACTTCCTACCCCACTCTTCATGAATAAGATAACCATGTTCCCTTTTTATTAAGGCAAGGAAAGGTAGTATATTCTACAATGATAGTTCGTTCCATATTACAAGCTTAAACCATAGTTGAAGTTAATTTCCGGAATTCCCATAAAGTTACAATTTATAGAAGCAGGAGTTTATAATTACAACATATTTCATGAGCCCCACAAAACCCACACATGACCCACACATATGTCTACGAAGCCTCTAAGGATACAAAAGATGAGTACGACAATGCCGGCAACAAGGCCCCAGCTATACCTCAAAAATGGAAATCCACAACGACAAAAGATATACAATACAACCCCTGGAAGGAGGAAGGGGCTCACCAAGACTTTGAGGAGAAGGTAACCTGCTACGCGCGATCGGCACTCCGCAATGGAGCCACCTACATTCATTTAAAAATGTAGCGCCCCCGGCAAAAGGGACGTTAGCACCATGTAATAGTACTAGTATGTATAACTAAACACCATTTTACTAGAAAGAACTATCAAACAAGAACAAGAAAATCACAAGAGTAATTCAAAGGTTTTAACCGGACACCACATCATCACATAAATGAACCATACAATCTTCCACATAATTTCCATAACTCGATTTGGGGCATTTCTTCCATATACTCATCACTATTCTCAACACCACCGCTATCTTGAGCGGAGTCCGATCACGACCCGATCGGCTACGTCGCCTCATTCGAGACGTGTACCTCAGTCATCAATTCATTTCCCTTTTTCCGAATTTCAACATTTTTGCACATCACCACCGTGTTGCGGCATGGTGTCCGACCACGGCCCGATCGGCTAGGCCGCCTTACCTAGGCGTTGTTCCTTTCTCATTATTCATATCATTTGTTTCTTTACTTCACATATATCATATCCATTCATTGGCACTTAGGGCCACAATTATCACATCTTTTCCATTTTCAATGTCCATCTAGCAATTTGTGATCATAGGCACATACAAAAGCAATTCAAGTGGCAAACACAAGTAGGCTTTCACATAGTTAGCACGACTATCTCGGTTTTAATCTTGGCTTATAGCCCAGGCATGTCAACCCACAATTTGTATTCTTCACACATCTTTAAATATCAAGGATAGTTTATTACACACGTTAAGGCACATTCTTCATGTTGATATATATATATATATATATATATATATATATATATATATATATATATATATATATATATATATATAATTGCAAACCAATTCATATGAAATAATAATCGGTACATCAACGAGTTCTAGTCTTACCATATTTGCGTAAACGCCAACGGAGCTCAATTTCTAATAAAAGGGGGTTTTAGCCATACATACCTCAATATAGCTATCCTTAATCTTTAAAAAGTTTTCGGAACTCTTAGCACTTCGATCTATTGTGTAAGAATTACAAATTGAATCGAGAATTAGAGACGAGATTGAGATTCTAGCTTGGTTCGAGCATATCATCAAACACTAAAGGTGCATTGTGATCTTAGCCCCTTTTTGTGAGGAATTTCTATCATTTTATACTCCCAATTGCCTTCTTTTTAGTTTTCTGCCTTCCAATATCCTATGGTGTGATATGCATGCAAGAATTTTATTCTTATACTCATAAATTACTTCACTACTGACCCCTTATAGCTAAGTATAGAAATAAGAGCTGAGGTGATGAATCTTACCTCTTGGGAATGAGAATTTAGGTGTCTTCACTTGATTTTTCTTCAATATTTTAGCAAGGTTCAAGGAGTAATTTGATGGGAGACACTTTCCCTTTCTAAGACCCTCTCTCTCTCTCTCTAAAAGCCTCAGAAGATATGCTTAAAATGAGCTATAATATCGAATATATCGATAGGGGGTCGGGTTTAAAAATTAGAAAATTGGAGCCCCGAGTCAGGTTAGTGGAAATGCGGCCCGCAGAATGGACCACAAAAGTGCTCCCAAAATCTGATCATTCTGCCTGGGTTTGCGGCAGAAATGCGGTCCACATACCCGTTCTGCGCTCGCATAATGCACCCCAGAACTACCCTTTATAAAATTCCAAGATAATTACGACGACTATGCGGTCCGCATATCAGTTATGCAATCGCATAATAGACCGTATTTTTTACCTCAAATTTGACTAACACACTGACTCACTTTGCGGTAGAAATGCGGTCCGCATACTTGATTTGCGACCGCATTCTGGACCGCATAATAGCACTTTTCTGGAAAACTTTGATTTTTGATTTTACACGTTCCTAACACATATTCATAACTTGGCACTACGAGTATCTAAGTTTTGAGCACAAGTTTTCACGGGGCCTTACAGGGGTGATCCTTTAGGCTAAAGAACTTAGGACCCCCCTTCCTTTATATGTTTATTGTTCGCGCCTTGTTTCTTTGAACTTAGAATAATTAGGTTGTATCTTATAACTTCTAAAGACTTGTACTGATCATTTTGTATATAGTTTAATTCTTTCACGTGTGCGATTTTCTTTACACTTGTTTATGTAACGACCCGGTCGGTCGTTTTGAGGTCTAGCATGTCGTTCGGTAATCTGAGGCCTTGAGTAGCCTCAATTCATGTACTATGACTTGTATGTGTGGTCAGGATTTAGTTTCGGGATTTAGTTTGAGGCCTTGAGTAGCTTTAAGTTGGAAGAGTTGACCAAGGTTTGACTTTTGAGTAAACAACCTAGGAATAGGGATTTGAAGGTTCCAGTCGGTTCGTATAATGATTTCGGACTTGGGCGTACGTTCGGGTTGAGTATCGGGTGGTCCGAAAGCATTTCAGCGCTTTTTGTAGAAAGTTGGCATTTTGAATGTTTAAAAATTTTGTAGCTTTGGTTTGAAGTTGACTTTGGTATTATCGATGTCCGTTTGGGATTCCGAGACTTGGAATAGGTTTGTATCGTGATTTATGACTTGTATGCAGAGTTTGGCATAATTTCGGAATGTTTTGATATGATTCGGACGCGTTCGTCGAAGTTTGAAAGTTTAAAGAAGGTTTTGGTCGTCGATTTGTAGTTTTGATGTTGTTTGGTATGATTCGAGTCCTTGATCAGGTTTGTGTTATGTTTAAGGACTTGTTGGTGTGATTGGGCAGGGTCCCAGGGCCTCGGGTATGTTTCGGGATGGCTTCGGACCAAGTTTGGGTGATTTGTAACTGCTGGTGCTGGTGTCTAGTTTTCTTCTTTGCGAACGCGAAGGGTCTCACGCGTTCGCGAAGAAGGATTTTGGGGCTGCTAGGATTTGCCCATCGATTTTGCGAATGTGATGAAGGAGATGGGAATGTGGAGCTGAGGATGGGGTAGCCTACGCGAATGCGACTTGGAGGTCGCGAACGCAAAGAGGAAGGGGAGTTGGGGCATGTCAAGAATTAAGCCTTTGCGAACGCGGCTGATGGCCCGCGAATGCTAGGCAGTGGGATCTGAAGGCTCTGCAAACGCGGCCAGCTGGTCGCGAACGCGTAGAGTAAGATTCTGGAGGCAGGTGTTTTATCCTTCGCGATCGCGAAAGTGCTTCCACGATCGCGATGAAGGAGGGCCTGGGCAGAATTGTTTTACGTCGGGATTTTTGATCATTTCACTCATTCTCTCTTGGTTTGGGCAATTTTTGGAGAGCTTCAAGGGGAAATTTTCATCATTTATTGCAAGGTAAGTAGTTCCCGTATATTGTTAGCTAATTACATGGATTCTACAAGGATTTAAACATGAAAATTAGTAGAAATTGTGAGATTTTGAAAGAAACCTAGAAGTTGGTATTTTTGGATTTTGACCACGAAATTGGACATGGAATTGGGAATAAATCATATATTTAAGTTTTTAATGCTATGGGTAAAGTTTATCTTCGAAAACTTTCGAAATCCGGGCATTGGGGCCCGAGGGTTGACTTTGTTGAATTTTCGAGCGGAGTTGAGGGTCATTATAAATTGTTAAATTATACGCGTTGGAGTATATTTCGATTAATTTGCACGTTGGTTGACTAGCTTCGGATCGTGTGGCTTTGAATTGAAGAGTTAGAGAGGCATTGAAGCCGGTTATGGAACTTCAGAGCGAGGTAAGTCTCCTGTCTAACCTTGTGAGGGGGAAACTATCCCCTCCGTGACGTAATTGTTATGTGTTACTAGTTNTGATGTAATTGTTATGTGCTACTAGTTGTGGGTGCTACGTACGCATGAGGTGACAAGAGTCCATACTTAACTAAAACATGTTAATGTCCGGGTAGACTTAGGAATTTATATATATATATATATATATATATATATATATATATATATATATTAGGCCGAGCCTTATCACCTTGAGTTGTTGGCAAGTTATTTGAGAAACGGTAAAGGTTATATTCACTTTATGCTCATGTACCGTATTGTAAGCACGTGTCACGCGATTCGATAAGTTCCTTCCTTTCCGGTGGAGCGGGCCGAACGCCTCGACAGTATAATAGATTCATCTATGGTTCATGCAGCTCGATCCTCGCCAGTGTACACATTATTTTGGATCGAACTGTACGACCTGGGCATAATCGTGCGTTATATCACTAGCAGTCTGAATATTCACGAGATTATCCTTACCCTGGTACCCCACATTTTATATGGTAATTCCCTATCCGTTTGATATTGGAACTTGATACATCTGAGCTGTTGAGATAGATAACGAGACTGAGAAATTTATCCTTAAAAGAAATTTTTGGGAGATTATGTAACTTACAGTTTTACCCATTATTATTGTTGTGTTTCATATCGGCTTATGATTTATCATATTGCTTTATTGGACCTCTAGTAAGTGTCGATGTCGACCCCTCGTTACTACTTCTACGGGGTTAGGCTAGATACTCACTGGGTACGTATTGATTTACATACTCATGCTGCACTTCTGCACTAAATGTGCAGGATCTGACAGGTTCAATTGGTGGTCATCTTGGCGCGTAGGCAACTGATGAGAAGACTTTATGATGAGCTGCATTTCAGGCTATAGAGTCTCCATCGTACTATTTACTTTATCCTGTCTTTTTACATTTCAGACAAATGTTGTATTAATATTGTACTCCTTAGTAAATGCTCATGCACTTGTGACACTGGGTTTTGGGGGTTCCTACTGAATGTTCATTATTGTAGTTCACGTAATTATTATCAATTCACCTTGTAATTTATATTTTATACGCGAATTCGAAAATAAAATCACGGGTTTTCTATGAGAACCCGATTTTACTCTAGTTATTTACTAGGATTTATGATTCAAAAATAATAAAATGAGTAACTAAGTTGATTAATCAGTTGGCTTGCCTGACGGCGGTGTTAGGCTCCATCACGACCTATAGTGGATTTTGGGTCGTGACAGTTTACATTGTAGTTGAACATTTAAATTCCTTGTCTTCCTTCACTTACATGATCGCATATGACAATTATAATCCAATAATCTCACATAGCATAAATTTTAGTCGGGACCCACAGTTGTGGACCTCGAAGAGTGCTTAACACCTTCTCTTCGAGGTAATCTGATCCCTTACGCAATCTTTGGTGACGTAGATTAATTAAACAAAGTTATTTGAAATAGGTGCCCTAACGCACCTTAAAAATTGTTAGTGGCGACTCTTCTCTTTAATACTCATTTAAAAAAATTGCCACATGCTGAAACCTGTTTTCGCGAGAAAAAGGGGCGCGACATCAAATAACACTATGTAAGGTCTCAAATCATGAAATGGAAAGCTAGAACTCAAAATGATCTATCTGGTAGCTACATTCAGGTTGCACGCTGCAACAGTAATATGAATGGATCAGGTTGCATGATGCAATAATATTATTACTGGATCAGGTTGCACGCTGCAATAGCCCTTGCATATGGATCTGTTCCTATAGAGTCAGCTGATTACCCATGTTACTTTGGGCCTGTGAGTGCAGACACCCAAATTGGTGCTAGATTAGATACTTGGCCAGTGTTAGATATATAGATTTATGTAATAAAGTTTTGGTATTGGACCATGAGCATGTATTGGTAGCCTAAAATCATATATATATGTGTGTGTGTGTGTGTGTGTGTGTGTGTGTGTGTGTGTGTGTGTTGATTCACTCATATCCTTATTATGAAAAGAATGAAGATAACTGATTTTGTATTCTATCTCTTTGTCTGAGAAGCATGTCCAAATTCCAGATTTAATGTTTCTACTGGTGAACTCGATTGATGATATCATGATTTATTCCATGTTATAATTATGTTTCATATGCCTATTGAGTTGTTAATAAGTGTGAGTGACAACCCCTCACTACTACTTCTTCGAGGCTAGACTTGATACTTATTGAGTATCGTGGTTTTGTACTCATGTCAAAACTTTTGCATATTTTGTGCAGGTTCTGAGGCTGGTATTAGCGGCAACCTTTGATCTAAGTAGGAGTATTTCGTTGGAGACTTTGCATATCAAGTATATGGAAGAACATGTATGCTGGTAATAATTTCACTTGGACTTATGATGGAAAAAGAGGTAAGAAAATTCTCCAGAGACTAGACAAGTGTTTTACAATGATGACTGGTAAATAATCTTCCATATTGCTACTGTTATACATCTCCTTAGAACTGGTTCTGATCACAATGTCATGATTTATCATTGTGCAAGGTCAGATCCATCTCCTATTAAATATTTTTGATTTTTGAACTTTTAACTGGATCAACCTGACTTCAATAGGATTGTTAAAAAATGTTGGTGGAAAATGTCACGACCCAAAATCTCATCCCATTGTGATGGCGCTTAACACACCGGCTAGGCAAGCCGAAACATGATAACGAGGGCAACAAAATAACGTAATTCATAGAAATAGCATAAAGTTTGCGGTCTCATTATGATAAAATTGCCAATACAAAGTAAATTCCTCTAGAAACTGGTATGTACGAAGTGATGAGCTTCTACAACGGAATACAGATATGAAAATGAGCAATAAATACACTATCTGAACTATAACAATAGTATGAAATGAAAAGACAAGTCAAACTAAGACCAAGGATGCAACTCTACCTCGCCTCTAGTAGATAGTCCAACAAGCAACCTACTACTGATAACTGGTCCCAGCACCTGGATCTGCACAATTAAGTGCAGAGTGTAATATGAGTACAACCGACTCAATGTACTCAATAATTATCATAAATAAATACGGTAAGGTAAGAGAAGCACAAATTATTAATGATATTGCTATCACCTGTGCAGTTTCATCCTTTAAACCGGTATAGAACAATGTTGAAATCAAATCATCAAGTTTAGTAAGAAAACATCTATGTGTGTATGTGTACAATTTCTCAAATACTCTACTCAGACGATATTTTGGCATTTAGAGGTGATATGCAGTTAAATAAGATAAGTGATCAAGAAAATTGCAAGTAAAGATGACATGCAAAATCAACAAAACACTGGCAAGATTCCCCCATGATCGCAGCCAACTCCGCACTACTAAAAAGTAGCAAGAGATGGTCGCAATAGCTTTTACCCGATTTTGGGTCGGGATCAATATCCACAGAGAGCTAGAAATTGGAATCGAGTATCTATCTAGTTTAGGATTGCGTATGTGTTCCAAATTACACTTCTATTCATTTTTGGGGTTTTTGTTTACTTCTACTATTATCAAACTACAAATGGTAATTGCAACTAAATTATGCTAAAAGTTATAATGCTACGAGTAGTTCAAATAGGTTTAAAAGGCACTAGGGTAGTGACTACCGCCTAGGTGGTCAATTGACAGGTACTTGAATCTAAGGCATGCTTGACACGTTTGGGGAGTATGTTATAACCGTTGCACGACTTTAACCACTCTACACCCCTCGGTGGTTCGAGTCATTTTGCCCGAATTGGCTTTCTCAATACCAATTGGGTATGCAAATTTGCAAAAGCAACTAGGGTTCAATTCGGGTATTACTCTCTCGAGGTTTAACCCTTTAATTGGGGATATCAATCTCTTGAGTACGTCCCAATTCATTGTTGGACCAATTTCGGAGACTTAGACTCTCTTTCTCAAGAAGAGCTCAAGTCAACTCAACACAAACTAGTGTTTGCAACCACTAATTAAGAAATTAACCATGAAATTGGCCCAAATAACAAACACCCATAGTCAAATTAGCCCTAAAATACAAGACCCATCAGTTACTCACACTAGGGTTGAGCCACAACCCTAGCTTATGGGTCTAGCTACTCATAATTAAAGAAGAAAAGCAAGAAATAGATGAAGAAAAGCTCATACTAATTAATCACTAAGTTAAATACAAAGATTCAATGATTAAAAGTAGCTAAAAGTGCCCAAAATCGCATAGAAAAGTTGACCCACGAGCGCAGCTGATGTAAAAGAAGCTATTTATACTACGCTAAAAAATCAAGACAAAAATGCCCCTGCGGGGTTAGTGCGGACCGCACAAATGGACCGCGGTCCGCGGTGGGCTCTTGACTTCAAAATTCTTGCTCTCTGAACTTGGGCTCCGCGGACCGCACATAATGGACTGCGGCCGCGGAGGTTTCTAGGCGGTCCGCACAGAATGGACTGCGGACCACACAGGCTTCAAAACTTCATTCTTCATCTTCTCTGAACCTTGGCTATGCGAACCGCACATAATGGTAGTGCGGCCGCACTGCCTTGAGTGCGGATCGCACAAAACCTAGTGCGGCCGCACTGCCTTAATGCTTGAAATAACAGCTCTCTGAGTCTCCCAGTGCGGAGCGCACAAAGTGTAGTGCGGCCGCACTAGGCCTGCTTTGCTTGAGCTTGCCTTTCCTTTGTCACTTGAGCAAGTTTCACTCCTTTTGAGCCGATCTTTGACATTTTGTCACTTTGTTGATCAAACCTGCAATCAAGCACAACTTGTGAGCCTTTTGGGACTATTTTGTATGAATATTTGATCAAAGCATAAGCAAGAAGGAGTATAAAATGCGTCAAAATCTCTAGTTATCAACTCCCCCAAACTTAAGCTTTTGCTTGTCCTCAAGTAAACAAAATAAGACCCACCCCTTAAGAGAATGTCCAAGAAAAATTTCAGTTGTCCTAAAGTGACCTCAACTAGCCTCAATTGGGACTAACAATTGCCCTCAATACAGATGAATCATTAACAACATTTACTCTTTGAAAAACCATTGATCAAGTGCGACAAAAGAGCATCAAGAGTTGACTCGACGCATCAAAGAACTCTTTCAATTACTTTGGTCATTGTGGAACCCAAACTCACATATCATCAACTCTCCCTAAGCAATCCTCACCTTTAAGATAGTGGCACTCAGAACGAGGATAATGGGAATTCACTCATCTCTCTCAAGAAAAAGCCACAAGTCCGGCTCTAGGTACCATATGCTTGCCCCTTATGTGAGTATCCACTAATGTAAGCTTCATTCAACTCAAGATCATATAAGGCTTTTGTGGAGACATTGTGAAGGCTTTTGGTTCAGGGTAGGAAATGTTTTGGTCTAAGTAGATTCCATCTTCCCTTAAGCACTTCTTTTGATTCATTTGGCATCCATTCACTTGACTCTTTGAGTCATTTCACTTCTTTCTAAGGGGTTAGAGAAACACATTGTCACTCTTTCTTATGCATTTCAAACCTTTTCTTCTTTTTCAACTTTCCACACCTTTCATTCTTTGCTTTTCTTTGAATCCCTTTTTATTCTTTTTCATATTGAACTTTCTTTTTGTCTTTTTGCTTTTCTTTCTTTTTCATTGCCTTTCCTTTTCTTCATTTTTGTGCCTTTTTACCACTTTGTTGCAATCCTCATCTCTCCCCCCAAACTTATACTTTTGCCATGTGCTAAAGGAAAGATCGGGTGCCAAGAGAGGGTATCTTTTTAAAACGGGTATAGGCTTGTACCATGGTTATTGAAGGAAAAGGTCTAAGGCTCAAAAGGGTTAACTAGGGATCTTGTCATTGGTAGGCTATGGAATTATTCAAGCTATCATTTGGATCAAGGAGAGCCTATAATCATGTCTCAAGTCAAAATTCACTTATGATTTCGCCTCAACAAACATTCAGGGCAAGTTCTAGACCAATGGCTCGGGACATGGACACAGAGTCGGGGGCCCACAACGACCTTAGATAAGATTTAAGCTCACAATGGTCCCGAAAAACCACTTGATGATTATCGGCCAACACAAGAGTCTCAAGGTCACGACTTTCACCATCCTAAACACAACAAATTGTCTTTGACCATAAGGTCAAAGGCAAATGTGTTAGGCCCAAGTGAAGCTTTTCTCGAGGCACCCTTAACTATTAACTACCAAAAACAAAAAGAAAAACGGACTCAAACCCTTAAGAAGGTTGTCACGCCATCTATCATTGGGAAGAGCCACCCGGTTCACACAACACTCCACCTTTGGAAAGAACCGTGGCATTAAGAAAACCAAAGGCTTATTGCAAATTTCAAAACAAGAAGCTACGAATCACAACTAAGAAGCTAAAAACGTAAAATTTGCGACAAATAGATAGAATATATACGAAGAGGGAATTAGAATATACAATGGATGGATGAATATATACAATGTGAATTAAACTTTATATACACGAACCAAAGTAGAAAATAAAAATGCGATCAATGTAATGAAATATCAAAATTATATACAGACCAAAGATAAAAAGATAAAGAAAGCATAAAAAGTATCAAAAATATATACAGTCATCCGAATGAATCCATGAAGAAAAAAGTAGGGCCTACCCCCTCAAATGAAAGCTGGCATTGTCCCCAATTCTAACTAACCAAAATAAAGCACCAAAAAGATCATAAAGAAGGATATAGAAACTCCCTATGGCCTGTCTGTCTGCATAGGCTCCTGAGTGGTCCCTGGGTCCTCACTGTGCTTGGGAACCTCAGACTCGTTCCCTGTGGCCTGCTTCTCTGCTACTGGGACCTGGGCCTGGACCTGGACAGGATCCTGAGGTAGTGCATCATGTGGCTTACTGGAAGATGTCTCCTGTGGGTCTGCCAGCTAGATGACTGGATTATCAGCTCTAGGGACCATCTTCCTCCTCTTCGGAGGCCCCTGCGACTGCTCCGGCTGGGGGTGCTCTGCTGGTACTGGGTCCTGGAGCAATAAGTCTAAAGGCAGGTGATCTACCTTCAGTCTGTCTACATCTGCTCTCAGCTCCTTCACGGACTCCTTGGAAGCCCGTGTCTTCCTCAACTTCTTGTGCTCCCTAGCAAACTCCTTGAGAGCCTTGCTGTGTGAATCAATTGCCCCAGCAAGCTTCTTCTGGCTGTCGAGGATTTTCTTCTGGTTGTCCAACATCTCCTTAAGAGCATCCTCTATGGATTGTGGAACCTGTGGAGCTGGAGGAGCCGACTGAGCCTCAACAGTGGTGGTCAAAATGGACAACTTGGATGAGGCCGTCTGCATCCACTTGTTGATACTCATAAGCGCCTGGCTCAATTTGTGGGCAGTAATAGGATGGGCCCGGGAAGATGGAATCCCCGGTCCTGCTGAGGTGGATGGGCCAGCAGGAATGGCTGTGGATGTGGATGGACCGGGAGGAATATCTGTGGAAGTGGAGGTAGGCTGAATAGGAGCCACTACCACAACTGGCTCTTCAGACTGGCCAATTGTAGTAGTAGTTGTACCCTTAAATTTCTTGCTTTTGGGGTTATCATCTCCCTGCATGTTGTACCACGAGAAAGGGCCCTTCACTTTGACTTTGACATCGAAGGGCTTCTTGTCCACTTTCAAGTCCCGGAAGTACATAGTGAGGGTGCTGGGGAAAGGATAGTTTCGGTCATGCTCTGCACCCACTATAGAAATAATTTTGGACATCACATTCCCTACGTTGATGGGGTACCCTGCCATAATAGAAGCAACCAACACAGCTCAGTGGAGAGGTAGGGAGTTTTCAAGAGTGGTAGGGTCCAACCGGCTACAAACAAAAGTCTCCCACCCCCGTGCCTCAAAGTTCAGACTCCGTCTCAGAATACGGACTCCAGCAGTCAACCAGTCCGGGGTGGTACCTGGGATTGCCAGGTATTGTGCCAACCATGGACGGACCTCTTCACCCATTGCCATCTTTGCCATTTATAAGGTCTCATCCTCTTCATTGAAGCCAAGGTATTCGTTGAGGTACTTCCCTTCAAATAACACTTTCAGATTTCGAACCTTGGTCACTTTGGAGCCCTTTTTGATGTAGGCTACATTGCAAAAAACTCTTTGACCATGTGTTCGTTGGCATCCACACACTCTTCTAGAAAATGTTCCCAGCCCACTCTAGTCCTAAACTGTCTCTGCACGTTGGGGTTGTGGGGTAATAGGTCTCTATCAACGAAGCTCCTCTTCGGAATCAGCTTTCTCACCGGCCACCACTCCTGAAATTTGTGGTACGCCACCTCACTAACAAATCTATCTCGCCAAACCTCCGGCTTCCTTGTTGTATCAACACCCCCCAACCCTTGGTTCTCCTCCTTCTGCCACTTCCTCATCTCCCCCAACTTCCTCATCTCCCCCAACTTCCTCCTCAGCACCTACTGCACTCTCTCCAGATACTGAAGTTGTGGGAGAGGTGGAGTATTCCCCACTACCTGCGGCTGAGCCCTCAGACGACTCAGAAATGACATGTGTTGGTGCTTGGGCAGTGGGTGATGGTGGAGGAGTGTCTCTTAGCCTAGGTCTCTCCGGCCAGTCTTCCATGTATTCTGACACGGAGTCCGAAGAAATGTCCCTTGATGGTTCATACTCACTCCTCGAGGAATGGGAGGCAGCTCTGTCAGCATCTTTGATTAGTTTTCTGGTCCTTTTAATGTTTTCCCAAGCTTGGGGAGTGAGTTTTATCATTTTCTTCTTCCCTCCCTGGGAGGATTCTCCTCTACCCGGTTGTTTACCACGTTGTGTCACCATTGTCTGCAATTACAATTCAAATAACTTGTTAGTATTAGTAGTCTCAGATAAAACAGTGTTGCAGAACAGAATGAAATTGTTGCAGACATGTAGCAGAAAACAGCCCAATGCGGACCGCACAAAATGGTGTGCGGCCACACAGGGACCAGTGCGGATCGCACAAAATCAACCGCAGTCCGCACATGTGTGGGGTTCAAAAACCCATCCTCTGTATCTTGGCAGTGCGGAACACACAAAATCAACCGCGGCCGCACCGCCCAAAGTTCAGCTTCCCAGACTTCATCAGTGCGGTCCGCACAAAATGGTAGTGCGAACCGCACTGGAGCACCGCAGACCACACAAAAACGACTGCGGTCCGCACTGAGTGCCCAGAAATGGCACTCACTTAGGGTTCCGTAATTTTTGATTTTTAAGTCTAATTGACCACCTAAGTAGTGTCCCTAGATCATTACCCGGTTCATTAAACCAACTAAATATGCAGGAATCAAAAACCTAACTCATCTAACCTACACAATGAGGAAATATACGGGAGGAAGAAAAAGAAGGAAAAGAAAAACAAAAGAACTAAAGGAAAATAACAAAATGAATGTAATTAAAATGAATCTACGTTACCAGTTATGAGATGAGTGGGTTGAAAGAAGTCCAAGCAATCAGTTATGAGAAAATACGATGATGAACAGTGCTTTTTAGATGTTTGAGAATGAAGAGATCGAAAAGGGTAAAAGGAGGCCCTCAGGGACTATTTATAGAAAAACCCTGGGGCCCATTCTCACCTACCAGTGCGGACCGCACACAATGGACCGCGGTCCGCACTGCCCTGTTTTGTGCAAGTTTGAGAAGGCAACACTCTGCGATCCGTATAAAATGGACTGCGCCCGCAGAGCTCCAGTGCGGACCGCACAAGATGTAGTGCGGCCGCACTGGCAAACTTCAGAGAGGCTACATTTTACCCTCACCAGTGCGGTCCGCACAAAATGGTAGTGCGGCCGCACTGGAAACTTCAGAGACCTGTGCACTGTTTCAATTATGTCCTGTACTGCATCAACTCAATCCTATAACATCTCACAACCAGTTAGCCCAAAAATCAATCCTACACTACAATGAAAATCAAATAAAAACAAGAATGAAAAACACATGGGTTGCCTCCCAAGAAGCGCCTGATTTAACGTCGCGGCACGACGCATGTTACCATCCAATCATTTGAAATGCACAAGAGCCACCACATGGCTATCATCAAACTTCCCCAAATAATGCTTGACTCTATGCCCATTCACTCTAAAAACTTCACCATTTTTGTTCTTAAATCAATAGCACCAAACGGGGTCCCACACACTACTTCAAACAGCCCGCTCCATTTTGACTTGAGCTTTCCCGGGAACAACCTTAGTCAAGAATTGAATAAGAGCACCAAATCTCCCACCTTGAACTCCTTGCCCCGAGTATATTTGTCATGAAGGTATTTCATTTTATCCTTATACAGGAACGAACTAGAGTTGGAACCTAAATTCATCAAGCTCATTGAGTTGCTCCACCCGAAGATTAGCAGCTATATCCCAATCAAGATTTAACTTCTTCAAGGCCCACATGGCCTTATGCTCCAACTCCACTGGTAAATGACATGCTTTCCCAAACACCAACCGGTACGGCGACATACCAATTGGAGTCTTGTAAGCGGTCCGGTAAGCCCATAGAGCATCATCTAACTTTTTAGACCAATCGGTCCTATTGGCATTGACGGTTTTGGACAAAATGCTCTTGATCTCCCTGTTAGACACTTCAACCTGGCCACTTGCTTGAGGATGATAAGGCGTAGACACTTTGTGGTTGACACCATACTTGGAAAGCAAGGCATCAAAAGCTCTATTACAAAAATGCGATCCTCCATCACTAATAATTGCCCGAGGCGTGCCAAACCTTGTGAAAATGCTCTTCTTTAGAAATGCCACCACACTCCTAGCTTCATTGTTGGGCAAGGCCACGGCCTCAACCCATTTTGAGACATAATCAACCGCTACAAGAATGTAAGTGTTTCCACACGAGCTTACAAAAGGGCCCATAAAATCGATACCCCATACATCAAAGATATCAACTTCGAGAATGGTGTTTAGAGGCATCTCATCTTTCTTGGAAATCCCGCCCGCTCGTTGACATTGATCACACCTTTTTACTAGGTCACTTGCATCTTTGAACAAGGTTGGCCAATAAAAACCACAACTCAGAACTTTTGAAGCCGTCCTCGCCCCTCCATGATGGCCACCATAGGGGGAGGAATGACAAGCCTCTAGAATGCTAAATTGCTCCTCCTCAGGTACACACCTCCGGATCACTCCGTCGGTGCAAATCTTGAACAAGTATGGCTCGTCCCAATAGAAGTCCAGACTATCCCGTTTGAGCTTCTTCCTTTGGTTAGAAGAGAGCTCACACGGGATGATGCCAGTCACAAGGTAATTAGCAATATCCGCAAACCATGGCATATCACTCATCGACACAGAAAGTAGATGCTCATCGGGAAATGCATCATTGATCTCTAAGACATCACACAGCCTTCCTTCCTCCTCCAAGCGGGACAAATGATCCGCCACTTGGTTTTCACTACCTTTCCGGTCCACTATCTCCAAATCAAACTCTTGCCCATCGCATCAGTCTAGCTTTGGAGTCTTTCTTTGTCATCAAATATCTAAGAGCTGCATGATCGGTGTGCACTATGACTTTGGCTCCCATAAGATATGGCCGAAATTTTTCCATGGCGAACACAATAGCCAACAATTCCTTCTCAGTCACCGTGTAGTTCCTTTGAGCCTCATTCATAGTCTTGCTCGCATAGTACACTGGATGAAACATTTTGTTCACTCTTTGACCCAAAACTGCCCCAACCGCAACATCACTCGCGTCGCACATGAGCTCGAAAGGCAAGCTCCAATTGGGTGCGGTAATGATCGGGGTGGCGGTCAACTTATGCTTAAGAAGTTCAAAGGCTTGCATACATCTCTCATCAAACACGAACTTTGTATCCCTTTCTAGCAACTTCCATAGAGGATTCACTACCTTCGAAAAGTCCTTGATAAATCGCCGGTAGAACCCCGCATGCCCAAGAAAACTCCTCACCCCCTTGACAGAAGTAGGGGGAGGAAGCCTTGAAATCACCTCTATCTTGGCTTTGTCAACTTCAATCCCATGCTTTGAAATTTTGTTGCCCAATACTATGCCCTCCTCAACCATGAAGTGGCATTTTTCCCAATTTAGCACAAGATTGGTGTCTTCACACCGGGCCAAAACTCTATCCAAATTGTGCAAACACTCATCGAATGAATCACCCACAACACTAAAGTCGTCCATGAACACCTCTAATATATCTTCCACCATATCGATGAAAATGGCCATCATACACCGTTGGAATGTTGCCGATGCATTGCACAATCCAAAGGGCATCCGAGAGAAAGCAAAGGTGCCATATGGACAAGTAAAGGTTGTCTTCTCCTGATCCTCTGGAGCTATCAAAATTTGATTGTACCCTGAATAACCGTCCAAGAAACAATAGAAGGCACGCCCAACAAGGCGATCAAGCATTTGGTCAAGGAAAGGAATCGGGAAGTGATCCTTGCAGGTCACCTTGTTCAGCTTGTGGTAGTCCATGCACACCCTCCAACCGGTCATTGTCCGGGTTGGGATAAGTTCATTATTAGCATTGGTCACCACGGTCATACCACCCTTCTTCGGCACACATTGCACCGGAGAAGTCCATGAGCTGTCAGAGATAGGATACACCACGCCGGCATCTAACCACTTGATCACCTCTTTTTTCACCACTTCTTGCATTGCCTCATTGAGCCTCCTTTGATGTTCCAAGGAGGGTTTTGCATCATCTTCCAGAATAATCTTGTGCATGCAGCCGAATATTGGCTAGAGTCCATCCAATTGCCTTTTTCGCTTTTGAGCACTGCCAATGTGGCCTCTACGTGCATTTTAGTAAGACAAGAGGAAAGAATAACTGGTAAAGTTGAATTAGAGCCCAAGAATTCATACCTGAGGTGTGGAGGTAATGGCTTCAACTCCAACAACGGGGGTTCTTCAATTGAAGGTTTTGTTGGTGGATTTTTCTGTTTTCAAGATCCAAAGAAATTTTCTAGGCTCATAGGAATAAGAGCCCATTCCATGTAAAGCATTGACGCACTCCACTCTGCCTGCATTATCATTGACATCCATATTCAACAATACGGCTTCCAATGGGTCCTTAACATTGATCATTGCACTTGTGTCATCAATTATCACAGCCGTGACTAAATCCACAAATGAGCACACTTCGGTACAATTGGGCTGCTTCATTGACTTGCACACATGAAAGACGACCTTTTCATCACCCACCCTGAAAGTGAGTTCCCCTGCTTCCACATCCACTAGAGCCTTCCCCGTTGCAAGGAAAGGTCTCCCTAATATGATCGGGACCTCATAATCTACCTCACAATCCAAGATCACAAAATCAGCTGGCAAGATAAATTTGTCCACCCGGACGAGCACATCATCAACAATACCCAATGGTCGCTTCATAGATCGGTCTGCCATTTGCATCGCATGGAAGTTGGCCTCGGTGGCCCAATACCCAAAGTCTTGAAAACTGAGAAGGGCATTAAATCGATGCTCACCCCAAGATCACATAAAGCTTTAGCAAAGTCTGCACTCCCTATAGTGCAAGGGATAGTGAAAGCACCGGGATCCTCTAACTTCGGGGCCATTGAATGTACTATAGCACTAACTTGTGGGTCATCTTGATAGTTTCACAGTCCATTGATCTTTTCTTTGTCACCAAATCTTTCATGAATTTAGCATAGCCAGGCATCTGCTCTAAAGCCTCTACCAAAGGAACATTAATGGATAAGCTCTTTATCATGTCAATGAACTTTTTGAATTGATTCTCATTTTTCTGCTTGGCTAGCCTCTGAGGATAAGGGGGAGGTGGCCTAGGCAAGGGTGCCTTGGCTTTTGGCACAACCGGCTCCGGCATGTCAATTACGTACTCCCTAGACGGGTTCACGGCCTGTTGAGTTTCCACCTCAGTTTCATTAATGTCAATCCTCACTTCATTGTTAACATTGTCATCAACCACATCTTCAACTACCAAAGGAACTGCATCTTCTTGCAACTCAACATCATCATCAACAACTTGCTTTTGTTTCGAGGCATTCACATCACCGCCTCTCCCACTTCGTGTTGTAACCGCCATGACATGATTGTTCCCACCCTTTGGGTTCACTACCGTATCACTTGGTAGAGCACCCTTCGGGTGAGTATTCAATGATTGAGAGATTTGGCCTAATTGCACCTCCAAATTTCTNCATCCGAGAGAAAGCAAAGGTGCCATATGGACAAGTAAAGGTTGTCTTCTCCCGATCCTCCGGAGCTATCAAAATTTGATTGTACCCTGAATAACCGTCCAAGAAACAATAGAAGGCACGCCCAGCAAGATGATCACGCATCTGATCCAGGAAAGGCAATGGGAAGTTATCCTTGCGGGTCACCTTGTTCAGCTTGCGGTAGTCCATGCACACCCTCCATCCGGTCACTGTCTGGGTTGGAATTAGTTCATTATTAGCATTGGTCACCACAGTCATACCACCTTTCTTCGGCACACATTGCACCGGAGAAGTCCATGAGCTGTCAGAGATAGGATACACCACGCCGGCATCTAACCACTTGATCACCTCTTTTTTCACCACTTCTTGCATTGCCTCATTGAGCCTCCTTTGATGTTCCTAGGAGGGTTTTGCATCATTTTCTAGAATAATCTTAGTGCATACAGAATGCGGGGCTTATTCCCCGAATATCAGCTAGAGTCCATCCAATTTGCCTTTTTCCGCTTTTTGAGCACCGCCAATGTGGCATCTACCTGCATGTTAGTAAGACGAGAGGAAATAATAACTGGTAAAGTTGAATTAGAGCCCAAGAATTCATACCTGAGGTGTGGAGGTAATGTCTTCAACTCCAACACTAGGGGTTCCTCAATGGAAGGCTTTGTTGGAGGCATCTTTCCATTTTCAAGATCCAAAGAAAGTTTCCTAGGCTCGTAAGAATAAGAGCCCATTCCATGTAAAGCATTCACGCACTCCACGCGGCCCGCATCATCATTGACTTCCAAATTCAACAATACAGCCTCCAAAGGTCCTCAACATTGATCATTGCACTAGTATCATCAATTATCACAGCCGTGACTAGATCCACAAATGAGCACACTTCGGTACAATTGGGCTGCTTCATTGATTTGCACACATGAAAAACGACCTTTTCATCACCCACCCTGAAAGTGAGTTCCCCTGCTTCCACATCCATTAGAGCCTTCCCCGTAGAAAGGAAAGGTCTCCCTAATATGATCGGGACCTCATAATCTACCTCACAATCCAAGATCACAAAATCAGCTGGCAAGATAAATTTGTCCACCCGGACGAGCACATCATCAACAATACACAATGGTCGCTTCATAGATCGGTCTGTTATTTGCAATCGCATCGAAGTTGGCCTCGGTGGCCCAATACCCAAAGTCTTGAAAACTGAGTAGGGCATTATGTTGATGCTTGCCCCAAGATCACATAAAGCTTTGGCAAAGTCTGCACTCCCTATAGTGCAGGGGATAGTGAAAGCATCGGGATCCTCTAATTTTGGAGACATTGAATGTACTATAGCACTAACTTGGTGGGTCATCTTGATAGTTTCACAGTCCATGGATCTTTTCTTTGTCACCAAATCTTTCATGAATTTAGCATAACCGGGCATTTGCTCCAAAGCCTCCACCAAAGGCACGTTGATGGATAAGCTCTTCATCATGTCAATGAAATTTTTGAATTGATTCTCACTTTTCTGCTTGGCTAGCCTCTGAGGATAAGGGGGAGGTGGCCTAGGCAAAGATGCCTTAGATTTTGGCACAACCGGCTCCGGCATGTCAATTACGTGCTCCCTAGACGGGTTCACGTCACTTTGTGTTTCCACCTCGGCATCTTGAATATTGATCCTCACTTCTTCATTCACATTTTCATCAACCACATTCTCAACCACCAAAGGAACTTCATCTTCTTGCAACTCAACTTCTTCACCCAAAACTTGCATTTGTTTGGAGGCATTCACATCACCGCCTCGTCCACTCCTAGTTGTCACAGCAATAACATGATTGTTTCCTCCCTTTGGGTTCACTACCGTATCACTTGGTAGAGCACCCTTAGGGCATGTGTTTAGAGACTGAGAGATTTGACCTAGTTGCACCTCCAAATTTCTGATTGAAGTATTGTGAGAAGCCAATTGCGCATCGGAATCCGCATTCTTTTTCATCATTTGTTCGAACATCATTTCAATTCTACCCATTTCATTGTTGGATGAACTAGGACCCTGGGAAGGAAAAGGTGGTGGATTGCTCGGTTGTTGGTACATTGGGGGCCTTTGAAAGCCTTGCCCCTGATTTCCTTGGTTATTGTTCCACCCGCCTTGGTTGTTGTTATTTCCACCCTAATTGTTGTTGTTGCCCTAGTTTCCTTGATTGTTGCGGTTGTTATTTTGATTTCCCCAATTGTTGTTCCCTTGATGTTGATTGTTCCAATTATTGTTGCCTTGTTGTTGGTTACCCCAATTGCCCTGAGATCGCCATTGTTGTTGTTGGTTGGAAGACTTTCATTATTCACATATTGCACCTCCTCATTTTGCTCATCATAGCCATCATCTTGAAATCCATTACCATCATTGTCAAATTGCTCCGAATTCCCTTGGTTCTGTTGACCTCTTCGCCTTCTTTGGTTCACTAGCATGTTAACACCCTCCATAGAATTCACTTGGCGAGGATTTTAGACTTGTTGCAACTGTGCCTTTGCCAATTGGTTCATTGTAGTTGTAAGTTCTGTTATAGCCTGTCCATGGTCATGTAGTTCTTTATGCAAATGAGTAACCGTGGGGTCACCCTGAGGCACATTGGCTCGACTTTGCCAAGCGGAGGATGTGTCAGCCATTTCATCAAGAATCTCACAAGCTTCATCATAAGGCAGCTTCATGAAATTACCCCCAGCCAATTGGTTCACTATGCATTGGTTCGTTGTATTGATGCCCCGATAGAAGGTTTGTTGTATCATTGCCTCGTCATATCATTGTTGGGGCATTCTTTCACCATAGTTCTGTATCGCTCCCAAATCTCATGCAATGGTTCGGTAGGCTCCTGCTTGAAGTCTAAGATCTCATCCCGTAGTGCTGCCATGTGTCCCCGTGAGAAGAATTTGGCAATGAACTTATCCGCCAACTCATCCAAAATTGTGATGGAATGGTTGGGAAGTCGTTCAAGCCAGTCCAATGCTTTCCCCCTAAGTGAGAAAGGGAAAAGCCTCAATCTAAGTGCATCCTCGGACACATTGGTTTGCTTGCTCCCCCAACAGGTATCCACGAACCCCTTGAGATGTTTGTACGCATTCTGAGTGGGAGCACCTGTGAAATACCCACACTGCTCCAATAATGTCAGCATCACGTTGGTTATTTGAAAATTACCCGCCCGAATCCGAGGCGGGACAATAGCACTCGCATAACCTTGGTTGGGAAGAACTCTGGGAGCCACTCTTGGAGGTGGCGGAGGAGGGTCTGGAATATTGTCATTTGCATTGGCCTGGTGGCCTCTACGTTGTCCTTGAGGTACAAGAGGCACCTCTTCTTCTCCAATGTATCTACCTCCTCCCCCGCATTCACATTTCCAAGAGGGTCATTAGCATTCAAAGCCATATTGGTACCTGAAGTATTGACACACACAAACTAGTAACAAGAAGGAAAGAAGAACAAAACACAAATCTAACTAGATAGATAGCCAAAACCGTTAGCTCCCCGGCAACGGCGCCAAAAAGTTGATCGCAACCAACTCCGCACTACTAAAAAGTAGCAAGAGAGGGTCGCAATAGCTTTTACCCGATTTTGGGTCGGGATCGATATCCACAAAGAGCTAGAAATTGAAATCGAGTATCTATCTAGTTTAGGATTGCGTATGTGTTCCAAATTACACTTCTATTCATTTTTGGGGTTTTTGTTTACTTCTACTATTATCAAACTATAAATGGTAATTGCAACTAAATTATGCTAAGAGTTATAATGCTACGAGTTGTTCAAATAGGTTTAAAAGGCACTAGGTAGTGACTACCGCCTAGGTGGTCAATTGACGGGTACTTGAATCTAAGGCATGCTTGACACGTTTGGGGAGTATGTTATATCCGTTGCACTACTTTACCCACTCTACACCTCTCGGTGGTTCGAGTGATTCTGCCCAAATTGGCTTTCTCAAGACCAATTGGGTATGCAAATTTGCACAAGCAACTAGGGTTCAATTCGGGTATTACTCTCTCGAGGTTTAACCCTTTAATTGGGGCTATCAATCTCTTGAGTACGCCCCAATTCATTATTGGACCAATTTCGGAGACTTAGACTCTCTTTCTCAAGAAGAGCTCAAGTCAACTCAACACAAACTAGTGTTTGCAACCACTAGTTCAGAAATTAACCATGAAATTGGCCCAAATAACAAACACACATAGTCAAATTAGCCCTAAAATACAAGACTCATCAATTACCCACACTAGGGTTGAGCCATAACCCTAGCTTATGGGTCTAGCTAATCATAATTAAAGAAGAAAAGCAAGAAATAGATGAAGAAAAGCTTATAATAATTAATCACTAAGTTAAATACAAAGATTCAATGATTAAAAGTAGCTAAAAGTGCCCAAAATGGCTTAGAAAAGTCGACCCACGAGCGCAGCTGATGTAATACAATATCTGATACCATAAAAATGAAAAAAGAAGCTATTTATACTAGGCTGAAAAATCTGGACAAAAATGCCCCTACGGGGTTAGTGCGGACCGCACAAAATGGATCGCAGTCCGCGCTGGGCTCTTGACTTCAAAATTCTTGCTCTCTGAACTTGGGCTCTGCGGACCGCACAGAATGGACTACGGCTGCGGAGGTTTCTAGTGCGGTCGGCGCAGAATGGACTGCGGACCGCACAGGCTTCAACATTTCATTCTTCATCTTCTCTGAACCTTGGCTCTACGGACCGCACATAATGGTAGTGCGTCCGCATTGCCTTCAGTGCGGACCGCACAAAACCTAGTGCGGCCGCACTGCCTTAATGCTTGAAATAACAGCTCTCTGAATCTCCCAGTGCGGACCGCACAAAGTGTAGTGCGGCCGCACTGGGCCTGCTTTGCTTGAGCTTGCCTTGCCTTTGTCACTTGTGCAAGTTTCACTCCTTTTGAGTCGATCTTTGACATTTTGTCATTTTGTTGATCAAACCTGCAATCAAGCACAACTTGTGAGCCTTTTGGGACTATTTTGTATGAATATTTGATCAAAGCATAAGCAAGAAGGAGTATAAAATGCGTCAAAATCTCTAGTTATCGCCTCACTTTTCCATATTCATTCCAAACCACTAATCAATATTCCCAATAACCGCGTCTACACCATCTAGAGAGAAACATGAGAGGGTGACCCTATGGGGATGGATCCGTATCCACACACTGCATGAACAACTCATGTGCTGCACAGACAACTCACATGCAAATAATAGAACCCGCACGGACAACTCACGTGCTGCACGGACAACTCTAATAACATCAATATCTGGATCCGCATAGACAACTCACGTGCCAACAACACAATACGCCCGGTATGGTCGCAGGAACAACTACACAATCTGCCCGTTGTGATCACAGGCACAACAACACGATCCGCCCGGCATGGTCACAGGCACCCAATCCAATCATATCACACAGGAGCAAGTAAACAAGTAAACATATATGAAACGAGTGAATATCAAATCTCATGCTCCCGGACTGGTATAAAATGCAAAAGTGTTGGCATGTGCAAGTGTACTATCATAACTCGAACCGGAAATTTCATCAAAGAATAATATTTAGCAGTTCATTCCGGGATTAAGCCCCTATGTAGCCGCAAAAATGGCTCAAATAGTTCACAACAATGTCACAAATGTGTGATGCATCATAGCTTAAGGTTTAACAATCAAATTCTAGGCTTATAAGATCCTTAGCACAACCCGAACATGAATAAATAATCCTGGTGCCCGCACATGGATTCATCCCCATGCATGTGCGCCCAATAGCACGTAGCTATCACAACAATTTAGGCAACTAGTGCCTAAATCGAGTTTAGATAAGATAATTACCTTAAGCAGAACAAATCACTCTACTAGCAAGCCCTTCCCACGCGTATCGATCTCCGTAAGGCTCGAATCTAGCAAAATATAACGCAAGGCTATCAATATAAGGTATAGGAATAGATTTCAAATGATAAAGCTAAGATCTTTAACCAAAGTCAAAAAGTCAACCCAAAAGTAAACCCCAGGCCCACGTCTTGAAATCCAACAAAATTTACAAAACCCGAACACCCATTCAATGGTGAGTCCAACCATAAAAAAAATTTCAAATCCGACCTCAATCGCCTCTCAAATTCCCAAAATTCGATCTATGAAGTTTCACAAATTTTCCCCAAAATTTTCAACTCAAATCACTAGTTGAATGACAAAAATAACGATGGATTCATGTATATTAGCCAAATCCGAGATAGAATCACTTACCCCATAGATTTCCTTTAAAATCCCTCAAAGAATAGCCACAAACCGAGCTTTCTAAGTCTAAAAGATGAAGAATGAACTTAAACCCTCGAAGACCCCTTATCTGCCCAGCGATTTTCGCTTCTACGACCAGGAGGTCCGCTTCTGCAGAACCGCTCCTGTAGAAAATAGAGTGCACCTACGCATCCCACTCAAGTCCCACCCCTCCTCTTCTGCGGAGGTTCACTCGTATCTGCGCACGCGCGCCTGTGGAGAAAACAACGCACCTGCGATCATGCCCGCTCCTGCGCTTCACTACATCGCAGAAGCGACCTCGCTTCTGCGGAGACTTTTCTCGCTTCTGCGATCCCAGTGCTCCCACTCACTTCCGCACCTGCGCTCATGAGGTCGCACATGTGGCGCCGTATCTGCGGCCATTCCCACCGCAGGTGTGAGTGCACCAGAACTGGGGAAGATCAATAACTCCTTAAGTCCACAATTCATTCCGATTTCAGCCGGAATCACTTCCGAGGCCCCTGGGAACCCATACAAACATACAAACCCATCCTAATGAACTTTCGAATTACCAACTTCCCTAACCAATGCCGAGACATACCAAATCAACTCCGACTGACCTCAAATTTTGCACACAAATCATAAATGATAAACAGACCTATTCCAACTGACGGAAATAAAAACCTAACCCGGTAACCACAAAGTCAACTCTCGGTCAAACTTCTCAACTCTCAAAACTTTAACTTTTCCAACTTTTGATAATTCAAGCCAAAATCATCTACGGGCCTCCAAATCAACACCCAGACACAATCCTACGTCCAAAATCACCACACGGAGCTATCGAAACCATCGAAACTCTATTCCGGAGTCATTTACACACAAGTCAATGTCTGATAAACTCTTTCAAC
The DNA here is from genome assembly GCF_001879085.1 of Nicotiana attenuata. Taxonomy (NCBI): domain Eukaryota; kingdom Viridiplantae; phylum Streptophyta; class Magnoliopsida; order Solanales; family Solanaceae; genus Nicotiana; species Nicotiana attenuata. The sequence goes on from NC_031989.1 coordinate 67,321,125, forward strand.
TTAAACTTCCAGCCTTGGGATCAACTCATTTCGAAACATTCCCGGATTAAAACAAACCACCCCGGTAAGTCACCTAACAACAAATGAATATAGAATAAGTAATAAATGGGGGAATAGGGCTACAATACTCAAAACGACCGGCTAGATTGTTACAGAGAACCTTCATGGTAATGTTATGTATAGTCTTTATCAGAAGCTCAAGAACCCGTCATATTGTCTCAAAAAATGGTCCACAGAAACCGTTGGCGATGTATTTGACAAGGTAGAAGAACTAGAACCACAAGTTAAGGAACTGAAAGCCATTTATGAACAAGATGATAGTGAGCAGAACAAGGGCAAACTTCACTATCTATATGCTCAACAGGTTAAGTGGATTAATATGCAAGACTCTATCTTTGGACAAAAGCTAATATTAGATGGGAGGAGGGTGAAAACAAGGCCAAATACTTTCATAGTGTTATTATAAAGAAGATGAAAAGATCCTCCTTTATAGAATTAAAAATGTAAATGGACTTTGGATTCAAGGTAGTGAGAGGATAGTTGATGCTACAATCAATCACTTCAGTAAGCTTTTCTCACACATAACAATAATACAGATATGAGTTTCCTTAACAGGATTGATAGGATTGTCACTGAGGAGGACAACCAATTCTTTCTTCAATATCCTACCAATGAAGAAGTTAAAGAAGCTGTTTTGGGACTTTACCCAGATAGTGCAGCTAGTCCTGATAATTTCTGTGGTAGGTATTTCCAAGTATGTTAGCATATTATTGCAGAGGATGTTTATGCTATGTTACTAAATTATTTAAGCCATACATGCTTGGTTTTAATTTCTAAAGGTGTATCTCCTTCTACCTTCTCTCATCTTAAATATGTTAGTCCAATAAACTATTTAGCATGCTCCCGAGACTTGTTTGAAAACCAAACAAGTTTTATTAAAGGGAGACTAGTTACTAAAAATATCTTCTTACTCCGGAGATTTTTCAGGGTATTAAGTGTAAGAATAGGGGGAAAATATGATAATTAAATTGAATATGGTAAATGCATATGACAAAGTTTCATGGATTTTTCTTGTTTCTGTCCTCATAAATATAGGGTTTGCTGAGCTTTTTATTGAAATTATCCAAAGGCTTGTTTCAAACGTATAGTACTCTGTCCTCGTTAATGGCACTATGCATGTTTTCTTCCCATCTTCAAGGGGCTTAAAATAAGGGGATCCTTTATCCCCTAGTCTTTTTTATATTGCTACTGAAGCCTTTACTAAACTTTGAATCACCTTCATGACAAGGGCAAGTGCATTGGCCATTCTATGAATAACAAAGGTCCTAGAATTAATCATCCAGCTTATGTTGATGACTTAGTTATCTTAGTCTCTAGTGATAAATACTTTGTCAAGAAGGTCATAAAGACTTTGACAAAGCATGAGGAGGCCTCAGCTTAAGAGATTTACAAGGATAAGAGCTTCTTTTTATCTCCTCCTTATATTTTTTAGAGTAGAAGGAATATGCTGAAGAGAATTACTGGCTATCAATACCAATCTTTTCCATTTAAGTATTAAGCATATACTATTTACTCTGGATAGAATAAAATTTGTTACTACAGTAATATTGCCAAAGAGGTTATAGCTAATATTGGAGGTTGGCAAGGTCATTTACTTTATCCTAGGGGCAAAGCTATTTTAATTAAGAATATTTCCAATCTCAGACACTTCATATCTTGGTTGTTGTTGCTCCTCCTAGACCATCCTTAAACAAATAGAGAGCTACTTCTCTAGCTTCTTTTGGGGCAAATCAGAGAATAAGAATAAATAACATTGGAGTTCATGGAAAAATCTCTGCAACACTATTGATGAAGGAGTAGTTAGCTTTAGAAGCTTGATGACTTATATGAAGCTTTTTTTTACCAAAAGATGGTGGAGTTTCAGAGTGAAAATAACTTTGAGGCTCAATTTATGAGAGTCAAATACTTTCCAGGAGCCACCAGCTAAAATTCTGGAATCCAAACACTCTACTACTTGAAAAAATTTCATGCACATTAGAAAAGACATTGAGCCTTATATTATTTGGAAGATTAATGATGGTAATATATACTTTTGGTGGGATAACTAGACGGATATTGGTCCTTCGGGAACCTTTACCCAAGGTAACAGAAAATCTGGCAACCTGAAGCTCAATGAGTATAATATTGAGGATAATGGCTAGGATATTAACATTATTTTTTATCGTGTTCGCAGTAACCTTTTAAATCACATTATCAAGATTCCTATTGGTAATAATCACATCAGGATATAGCTATATGGAGTGTCACCTTTAATGGTATCTTCACATGTGCCTCTGCATTTGATAGTAGCAGGAAAAGAAGGGATGAGGATAATATTTGGAAGGATGTCTGAAAAAATATACTCCTTTTAAGATTTTTTTTTTTTTCTTTGGAGAGCCATAAAGGGTAAATTGTTAGTAGATGCTAAGTTGCTCGGACACGGGTGCAGATCTAGAGGTCGGATCATTCGGGATATAAATTCTAAGATACGGGGATACGGATACGGGTGCGGCAATTCGGCTAAAAATAATTCAAAAAAATAAAAATATAAAATATCTCTAAATTATGAGATATTTATGGAATACTTACGTATAGCTTGTAAAGTGTGAATTTCTTTTTTATTCTCAAGTTGTAGATAAGTAAAGGATTGATTTCCTAGATAAGGTATGTTATTTTCTTCAAATTTACCCTAGTTTTGGTTCTGATTTCAGAAATCAAATAGCATTTCGTCTCGAATTTTTTCATCCGCAGTGGTCAAAGCACCCAAAATTATTTAGCTGGATCTAGTACGGATGTCATACCTACACCCATGTATTAGTGAAAAAAAGGCATGACACATGGACCATCAATAAGATGACAGGTTGCATTGAGTTAAAGAATTCAAGAAGGAATGGGAGAAACACCATCGGGATTTCTCCAGGAAAGAAACCGGCTCTGACAGCTGGAAAGAAGAGAAATAGGAATGTATAAAGACCACTAAAGAAGGAAGGTGCACGAATCTGTCTTAAATAAGGAAGGGAAATCGACATATAATTGTGGTTACGAAAAATCCTCAGTCATAAACGCTTCCGTTACGATTATATATAGAAACGGGTAATCAAGGCTATTAATGCTATTAATTAGCCCGAATTAAGTATGAAATCTGTTATAATTGTATACTCCTATATAAGGACTTAGTCCTCATTGGTAATGTCATTGGATTATTATTGAAAATATATGCAATCATTATTTACTTTATTCAAAAATTTCTAACTGCAATTTTGGGAGTAATTATCAATCTATTTTGTATTTTCATTCCATTGTCAATTATTTTCATTCTTTGCTTTATTCTTCAAATTACTGGGAAAGTGAAGTAAATCTTGGTTATCAGTAACCCGATTTCTTCATAATTTTGACTTTGACCGAGAAATCTATTTTTGGATTAAACAAATTGGTTCCGTTACCGGGAATCTTATAATTTGTTCACTTTCCAAACTTCATCTTCAACGATCAAATATGTCAACCGCTAACGAGAACAACCATATGAACCAACAAGGTGGAACTCCACCACATCACACACCTACGGGGTCCCCTCATCAATCCCATGAAAATTCACCTGAAGTTCTACTTCGCGCACTGATGGTCAGCATGGAGATGACCAAACCGTGGAGCAGGATGCTTTAAAACAATTGATTGTAGAACACGTGAATAGTGCATTGCATGTTTTTGTCAGAGGATTACCTAACGCGGCGCAAACTCCTCCGCCAATTAATACAACAACTTTGGAGAACCCTCATTCGGGGCTTGATAACTCTGGAAGTGGAGAAATCCCAATGAATCTCGCTATGGAGGGTCAGGTACACCAAATAATTATAGTTTACAATGTTTAGTGCTAACTTTGTAGAAACAGTTGAAAGAGCAAAATGAGCTTATAGAGCAAATACCTGGCGTGCCTCCCTTAATCAAAGGTATGGATATGGACAAATATTCACAGCAGCCCTGGAAGTCAAGTGCAGCACCTTTGCCAATTCCCAAAAAGTTTAAAATGCCTGATATTCCCAAATATGATGGAACGACTGACCCTCGAGATCACGTAACCGCGTTCATTACCAGCGTGAAAGGCAATGATTTAACCAAGCAAGTGGAGAAATCCCAATGAATCTCGCTATGGTAGTTCAGGTACACCAAATAATTATAGTTTACAAAGTTTAGTGCTAACTTTGTAGAAACAGTTGAAGGAGCAAAACAAGCTTATAGAGCAAATACCTGGCGTGCCTCCCGTAATCAAAGGTATGGATATGGACAAATATTCACAGCAGCCCTGGAAGCCAAGTGCATCCCCTTTGCCAATTCCCAAAAATTTTAAAATGCCTGATATTCCCAAATATGATGGAACAACTGACCCTCGAGATCACATAACCGCGTTCAGTACCAGCGTGAAAGGCAATGATTTAACCAAGCAAGAGATCGAATCAGTTTTGGTTAAAAAGTTTAGCGAAACGCTCACAAAAGGAGCGCTAACATGGTATTCTCTCTTACCTTAAAATTCCATTGATTCTTTTGCTGAGCTTGCCTATTCATTTATAAAAGTGCATTCGGGGCTCAAAAAGTTGAAAATAAGGATGCAAGACATCATCAAGGTTAAACAAGGGAGTACAGAATTACTCAGGGAATTCGTACATAGATTCCAACGAGAGAGGATGATGTTACCGCGAGTACCCGATAACTAGGCGGCTATGGCATTTGGGAGCAACTTAAATGAAAAAAGTTCAGAAGCCACGAGGAGGTTTAAAGAAAGTTTGCGATAATTTTCTGCAAAAACTTGGAACGATGTGTACAATAGATACAACAAAGAGTTGCGGATAGAAGAAGATATGGTTGCACAGCCAAGGTTTGAAGAAAGACCACGTTCGAGATGCTCATAATTAGAGAGAAGGTCCGTTAAAAAATAGGTACGAGCCATACATAGGACCTGCGGGGCGAGACTCTCAATCTAAATAGAAGGATGCATGATTTGATTCAAGATCAAAACGAAAAGATGCGAGTTCTTCATCCAGGTTCAAAAAGGAACGGGATGCCTGAAGCAATGATTCCTGTACACAAGCAACAATAGGGGATTATATCTTTAATATTAGCACCTCCGAATTGGTGGTTGTTTTAAGAAGTATGGAAGATAAGGTGTGATGGCCGAAAGAAATGCGATCAGATCCAAATAAAAGAAACCCAGATTTTTTGTGCGAGTTTCATAATGATTATGGGCATAGAACAGCAGATTGCAGGCTTTTGCAAGGAGAGGTCAAACATTTATTGAAGCAAGGCTATCTTACCGATCTATTCAGTGAGAAAGGGAGATAATCATACATGAAGAACAGATAAGAGCCCCCAAAACCTCCATCACCAAAGAGAATAGTCAACGTCATAACTGGAGGAGATGAGGTCAATGGAGTAACATACACAGTCGCGAAAAAGACATCAAAAGTTACTGTCACTCATGGAAAGTGAGTCCGCCAAGTCTTGGATAGCAATAGTATAACATTTGACGATGAAGACGCGGACAGCTTGATGATTCCTCACAACGATGCACTAGCAATATCCCTACTTGTACATGATACTAATTCGAAACGAGTTTTGATTGATCCAGGTAGCTCGGTGAACATTTACTGAGGGTGGTAAATGAAATGCAAGCTAATGATAAGGTCATACCAAAAGCATGTTCCTTGTCTGGGTTTGATAATTCAAGCATTGTTACGAAACGGGAAGTAGTACTTGCCACATTTGCAGAAGAGGTCATAAAAGATACAAAGTTTCAGGTGATAGACGCAGACATAGCCTATAATATAATCTTGGGAAGACCATGGATTCATGATATGGATGTTGTCCCTTCCACGTTGCATCAAGTTATCAAATTCCCTTCACAGTGGGGAATCCGACAGATCCGCAGAGATCAACAAGCTTCACGAAGTATTAACTCAGTAATAATTGCAAATACAGTAGCCAATGATGCAGATACGAGATAGCAATCACAAAATTCAGTTGAGGACATTGTTGTTCGTACCTCAACTAAAAACACACAAGGGTAGACCGATGTCGATTCAAGACCTGATGTGATTCAGGAGCCGGAGGAAAATGAGAACATTAAAACCACCACGGAGGAGCTCGAAGCTGTAACACTATTTGTCCACTAGCCAGACAGAAAAGTTTACATCGGAGCAAATTTGAGCCCAGAGATGAAATGTATTGAATGAGGATCCATTACACCCACCTGTCAAACAAAGAAAAGGAAGCAAGGGTCCTTCAAAAATCAAGTGATCCAGGATGAGGTACAAAAATTTTTAAAAATTGGTTTAAGACGAGAGGTAAAATACCCTGACTGGTTAGCCAATACCGTTGTGGTTCCAAAAAAGAATGGAAAATGGCGAGTTTGTGTAGATTATACTGATTTAAATAAGGCTTGTCCTAAAGATTCATTTTCTTTACCGCATATAGATCAATTAATTGATTCTACTGCAGGTCATGAGTTTTAAAGTTTCTTAGATGCATATTCAGGTCATAACCAAATCAAAATGGACCCTCTAGATGAGGAAAAAACTTCGTTTATCACAGATAATGGGACTTACTGTTACAAAGCCATGCCATTTTGGTTGAAAAATGCTGGAGCTACATATCAGAGATGGGTGACTAAAATGTTTGAAGAACACTTGGGAAAAACCATGGAGGTCTACATAGACGATATGTTGGTCAAGTTAACACAACCGGGGGGTCATTTTCAACATTTGTTTGAGACCTTTGAGATTCTCCGCAAGTACAGCATGAAGTTAAACTCGGAAAAGTGCGCATTTGGCGTGGCTTCAGGTAAGTTTATAGGTTTTCTTGTTTCTAATAGAAGTATCGAAGTAAATCCTGCGCAGATCAAAGCTATCAAGGAAATACCAGATATACTCAGAAGCAATAAAAAGTGCAAAAATTAACAAGCAGGATAGCAGCTCTGGGAAGATTTATATTAAAGTCATCAGAAAAAAGTTTTAAATTCTTTTCAGAAGTAGCGATAAGCAGGGGAAGTTTTAACTCATTTACCTCGATGTGTCAGAAGTAGCGATAAGCGCGGCATTGGTACGGGAGAATAAAGGTAAACAATATTCAATTTATTATGTTAGTAAATCTTTACTAGATGCTGAGACACGGTATCCTCACCTTGAAAAGTTTGCTTTAGCTTTAGTTATGGCATCAAGAAAGTTACGACCTTACATTTAGTGCCATCCTATTTCTGTTATAACTACTTTCCCACTAAGGAACATATTGCATAAACAGGAATTATCAAGTAGATTAGCTAAATGGGCAATAGAACTCAGTGAGTATGATATCATATACCAGCCTAGAACTGTAATAAAATCGCATATGTTAGCAGATTTTGTAGCGGATTTTAGCTCGAACCTAGCTCCTGAAATAGAAAAAGAACTACAAGTATTCATCGGAGCTAATCTGGGGAATTGGACCCTATTTACTGATGGTTCCTCAAATGTTAAAGGAGCGAATTTTGGTATTGTTTTAATTTCGCCCTCGGGTGAAGTCATAAGAAAAGCAATAAAATGTTATCCAATCACTAACAATGAGGTAGATTATGAAGCTATGATTGAAGGCTTGGAACCGGTACGGGAACTTGGTATCGAACAAATCGTGATCAAAAGTGAATTGCAACTGGTAGTTAATCAAATGCAGGGGACTTACGTGGTGAGAGAGACACGAACGCAGCACTACCTTGAGAAGGTACGAGAATTGTTTAGACAATTACATACATAAAACTGTGAAAATACCCAGGGAGGAAAATGCAGAAGCAGACGCGTTCACATCTCACGTCTGTCGCAGATGCAACAAATTCAGAAAAATGCTTTTTTGGTACATTTGTTTCATTCAGCACTCGATCAAACCAAGAGTGAGGTAAATTTCAATAATTTAACTGAGGATTGAAGAAAAAAATTTGTGAACTTTTTGCAGTACGGTATCTTGCCCGAAGATAAGAAGAAATCCCAATCGTTACGGCTGAAAGCTGCCCGATACTACTTAATTTGCGGAATTTATATCGTAAAATGTTTGGTGGACCTTTAGCACGGTGCCTCGGACAATCACAAACAGAATATGTAATGAGAGAAGTACATGAGAGGCATTGTGGAAATCACGCCGGGCGAAGATCGTTGGTGAAGACATTAATAAGGGCAGGATACTATTGGCTAAAAATGGAGGAAGAAGCAGAAAGCTTCATAGCGAAGTGCGATAAATGCCAACGTTATGCCAATAACATGCATCGATCGGCGGAACTATTGCATTTAGTTATTTCACCATGGCCCTTCATGAAATGGGGCATGGACATCGTAGGGCCTTTGCCTCAAGCTAAAGGAAATGCACGATTTCTGTTAGTTGTAACGGATTATTTCTCAAAATGGGTAGAAGCAGGTGCCTTTAAATAAGCGTGAGAAAAAGAAGTTATGGATTTCATTTGGAGAAATATTATATTACAATTTGGAGTTCCAAAGGAGATTGTATTTGGTTATGGCCCACAATTTATAGGCGCGAAAGTCACCGAATTCTTCCAAAGTTAGCAAATTAAACGAATTACTTCCGCACCTTATCATCCATCGGCCAACGGACAAGCTGAGTCGACAAATAAGGTTACCATCAATAACTTAATGAAAAGATTGGAAGAATCAAAAGGCAAATAACCAGAAGTATTACCAGGGGTGCTATGGGCTTACCGAACAATGGCAAAAACTAGTACGGGTGAGACTCCATTTTCACTTGTATATGTTCGGTGGAGATACGTGAACCAAGTACGAGGTACACGCATGCCACTGAGCAATAAATGAGGAAGAGTTGCGAGTAAACATTGATTTGATAGAAGAAAGGAGAGAAGCGGCATCAATTCGAATGGTGGCTCAAAAGCAGATGATTGAATGATATTATAACAGGAAAGCCAATTTGAGGTACTTCAAGATTGGGTACTTCGTCCCCAAAAAGGTGTTCCGGTCAACAAAGCGACAATGCAGGAAAATTAAGTCCAAATTGAGAAGGCCCATATCGGGTTAGGGGCATTGCTGGAAAAGGAGCATACGAATTGGAAATGATGGATGGCAAGGTGTTACCATCAAACTAGAATGCAGTCTATCTGAAGAAGTATTACTTTTAAATAAGGTTAATACCCACGGTCAGGTATCACGCAAGTTCGATCTTATTTCGTTCATTTGAATTTTACTAATCATTTTAGATGATAGGCAAAAAGCTGGCCCGTACCAAATGATGATATTAGACCCGAAAGACATGCGGAATACTGAAATATTCCCGGTATAGGTTACAACTTTTCAGATGGAAAAAAGGTTATGTAGTCATCATCTAAGAAGTTACCTCCGAGTCATATTTTGTATTTTCCTTTTCAGGAAAAGGACCCAAAGAAAGGAGTGAATCCAGTGTTCAAGATTTCATATCATACTTTCATGCTCCAACACTGTGGGGACTATGCATATACAAGGTTATACAGAAAAGAAAGATGTATACCAGGGGCTTAGTTCAACCTGAATTAAAACCTTGAAGAAACCCTTGAAAAGTTTTTAAAGGAGTTCAAACTCGCAAAAAGGATGCAAATATTCCCACGAGCTTCTAGGTTAAGGCCATAAATTTAGTCACGGGAAGATATACCCGAATTTGTAAACCCGCTACAATGAAAGCAGTTATGAAAATATTGTACGAACAGTTATGAAAACGATGTACAAAATCATTCATTTGAGAATTCAAAAAATAAAACTTCCTTAAATTATTTCTTTTTTCAAATCTACTTCATGTTTCATATCTTTTCACCAATATAAAGATGAGACGTCATCTTCATCGGTGTCGTTAATATAAAAGGTCCCTCTTTTATAAAACCTTGTGCATATTGAAGTCACAATCTATTAAAGAATTATAAGTGCAATAATAAGCTCAAAAATTAAAAGAGGAGAAAGCATAATGTTTGGCAAAAGCAATAAATATATTTATATCATTACGCCAAATAGCAGGGGCGTTAAAACCTTCTAAAAATTGTACAAAAAGAAAAACACAAAGAATTCCAACCAAAAACCCCTTTCAGCAAAAAGTCGGGGAAAGGGGAGAGCTAAGGAGCATCATAAATGGGAGAAGAAGGATCAACATGAGGAGAAGAGGGTTGAACATCGGCTTCACCAGGAGCAAGTTGTCACGCCCCATGTTTTCGTACATAAGAGTACGTCGTAAGTCAATTGATGTAAGCTCTTAAATGAAATTATCTCTGAAAAGTTTACAAAGTTAGTTAATCATGTTAACGTGGAGGTTAAAAATATTTAAGATCAAGAATACCAAGTACCAAGAGGGTTTAAAGGCTTAGAAGCTAAACGAATTGAAGAAAATAAGTTTCGTCGAAAGTCGACAAGTTGGAATGTTATAACATGTACTTTTAGGGTGAGACTAGGGTGCTTAACATTATAAAGAGATTTTGTTATGACTTATTTTATTAGTATGATAGTCATGTGTTATATTTTAAAGTCAAGCGAGTTGTGGAACAAAAGTTGGAAAAGGTCATCACGAGTTACATTCATAAATGTGTTGAAAATTAGGTCAAATATAGCTCAACATTTCTCCCAATGTACTTAGAATTACGGGATGATCTATCTACCTAATTGAAGATCTACCAGTTTAGTTTCCAACGGATACCGTTCATAAAACATTGGAGTAGAGAAATATTCGTATTTTGCGAGATTGTGCAGGCTGATAGGTGACAAGTAGGTGCATCACCTACTTGCCAAAAGGAGAGGCCTCAATTAAGTCGGCCAAGAGGGTACTTTTAAGAGATAATAAACTCATTCACTTAACTAATATTTCAGACCATGAAAATCAGAGTGAACCCCTTCAACTCCTCCACAAAAATCCCACACAAACCCTAGGTTATTTCGGATGTTACGATGTGATTCTAGTGTCGAAAACCTCGTACAGCTTGCTGGTTTCTCTTTATCCTTCTTGTAGTTACATTGGGGGACTGATTTTTGATGAAGAAGGACTATGTTTCATGCGTTCTAATCATTCCAAGGTAAATTTATGCTTCTTCTTCCATTATCTATGCTCATACGTGTTGTAACTCGATCGTAAAGACTAGACCTAGCGAGTTTCGAAAGAGTGGTATGTTGTTTGTTGTTGCGTCACTTTTGACTGGTTGTAAACTTGTTTTTAAGTTGAATTCATGGCTATTTTATTGGATAAGAGGCTTAATTATGTATTTTTGGTTGTGATTCTCAATTTGAAAGAAAAGACAAGTCGAAATGTGTTTTAGTAAACTGAAAAATCAATTTTGAGTTGCTGAACTTATGGGACTGTTTTGTGAGCTATTTCGTGTTGCTCTGGGTTTCCAATTTTTCTACTATTTTTATGAAGTTTGGTAGGAAAAAGGGCGTGTATAAATACTACATAATGTCAGGGTGCTTGGCTGGTCGTTCGTCATTACATTTTTAAGGTTGTTTGACACTACTTTGGTTGTCGTTTTATGTATGAAGTGATTAGGGTGTGTGGGCTATTTTGTGGTATATTGTGATGGAGATAAGGTTGGAACATGTTGCATACATTTTGTTATTTTTGTGTTCTTGTTGTTTTTGTTGGTATATAGTATTGGTGGAAGGCCTTGTTATAGGGGAGATGCTGCCCAAATTTACGTAAACGAGCTACTAGTGTAAGTTGCAGACTTAGCCTTTACTCAACACTGATTTTGAATCTCCTTATACTGTGGTAGATTGAGTTGAGTTGTTTGAAGAATTGCCTGGAGGTTGTTAAGGACTCAACGGAGTTAAGGTAATTTAAGGCTAAACCTTTCTTTCATTTTGGCATGATCTAGTAACTACATGTGTTTGATAACGAGACAAAAAGAGAAGTTCATATTCCTTAATTTATGTACATTGTCCTAGTCTCCTAAGTTATAGCATTATCTCTTATCGGGACTTCATATTCAATTTGGTTTTGTCTTCTTTCAGCCAAGACAGTAGAGAGTCTATATATATACAGTATTACGGTATTTTCACCACCATCGAGCTATAATCGATGGGCAGGCCCTTATTGGGCAACCTCTGATCAGATGGTAAGTTATATACTGAGCCTACTGTGGCCGAGCGCCTATGAGCGAGCCCAGAATGGCCGAGATACAGAGCCTAGTATGGCTGATAGCCTATGAGCGAGCCTACTACAGCAGAGCAGTTACACATACCGAGCCTTATAGGGCCAGACAACTATTTTACTTACTATATTGAGAGAGTTGAGTCAGTATCAGCAGGTAAGCATATCTTCAGATTATCTTTGACTCCCAGTTACTTTCAGTTATTATATTATCAGTTCAGTTTTATCTTTCAGTTATTTTGTTGTCTTACATACTCGGTACATTATTTCATACTGACGTCCCTTTTACCGGGGACGCTGCATTTCATGCTTGTAGGTCCTGATTGATAGTTGGACAGACCCTCCCAGCAAATAGAGTCAAACATCAGCTTGGTTGGTAAGCTCTATTTCCTCGGAATTACCAGGTCTAGACCTTGGAGTCCATTTTATATATACAGGTTTGATGGGTAGGTCGAGGCCCTGTCCCGACAATGGTACAATTCAGTTATCTTTAGAGGCTTGTAGACGAGTCCTGTATATTTTGTATATCACTAAATGTTCATGGCGGCTTCGTCGGCCTGCACAATTATATATATCATTTTTTGGGTATGTTTACCCACAGATGAGAGAGATGTTATTTTTAGATAATTCAGAATATGGCCTCATCGGCCTAAGTTGAGGCTTACCCCTCCAGAGTTCACAGTTATAGAGTGGGACGCTCGGGCCGAGTATGGCACCGGGTGTTGGCCACGCCTCTTCAGGTTTGGGGCGTGACAAACATGGTATCAAAGCAGTTCTGTCCTAGGGAGTCTACAAGCCATGTCTAGTAGATCCTTGTTTATAGATGTGTTGTGCACCACATTATATAAATATGAAGCTACAAGGCATTTAGGAGTCTGTTACCCTTCTTTCAAATCCAAATCGTGCTATAAAGCTGAGTCATAAGAGTTCAAGCCATGACTTATGTTTGCTAATGATATAGAGATGCTTACAATTAGAAAAATTACAGTTAGCTAGAAACCTAATACAGCAGCAGGCAAGGGCACTAGTAGAGAGAGAATTCTTGACAACATGGCCCAGATTGAGGCCCTATCAGATCATGCATACCAGATGTGCAAATTTCAGGATTAAGGCCCTAAGATGTGAATATCAAACACACCCCGTGAATAGCAGGCCATAAGAGTATCATAAGGTAAAAGCATAAGTTTGAACAGGTAACAGAAACAAGGTGAAGGAGGGTACGAGGTACGCAATCAGTGAAGATTATCAGTATTTACAATTCAGACAGAGAAATATAAGCATTTTGAGTTACCTTCAATAGTAATAGAGGTATGTACAATTGGCCACACCTATCTCAATTATGCCCTGCAGAAGCTAACAAATATAGTTTAAGAGAAGGATGGGATATCAGGATCCAGTTGGGGTTAGAGTAACCCAAAATGGTGGATAGATTGTTAGCGTTAAATGACATTTCTGAAGGATATTTCAAACATGGTAATAGTTTCCTTGGGAGAAACCCAGATGGTGCACCTAGAATAGTACAGTTAGATATGAATACTAGAAGGTTCAGAAAAATTGATAAGGTAGGCACTGGCATCCTAGAAGGGATAAATAAGTATGACTCCGGTCCCTAGTAAAGAGAGAATATTAGGCGCCCCAAGAGCTAGTGAGATGGATCAAGGGGAGCTAAAGTGAAAGAATCTTTCGTTGAAGTTTTCAGACAAGAAGAGAGTAAATGAAGCATTACGAGTAAGATGTGATAAAAGAGTGGTAACGGTAAATCATAATATGACAGGATGACATAGTCTATAGTCAAATAAAGGAAAAGACAAGAGGTGACAAGCCTTGAGACTATAAAAGATTATAAGCCATAAAGTCATATCCTCATTTCGAGAATTTGAGTTGGCGACTCCAACGTAATTACCAGAAGGCTAAGTTAGACCCCCCGGAGTAATAGAAATCAACATATTCTAATTCTAGTAAACAAAAAAAATCGAACATAATACAGAGACCGAAGTATTTGATAATAGTCGGCATCGTGAGAATTTCAAAAATCATGTTCCGGAAATGATAGAATGGACAACAGAAGAATAACCTTTAAAGGTCATTCAGAAAGACGCTTCCTAAAGCAAGCACTGTGAGCGGAGTTAAGCTTAAGGGACTAAGTGTGCTAGTTACACTAGACGTCACCCTCGCGCGTAAGAAATTCAGTTATCCCTAGTACAAGAAGGGTTAGTGCAAGGCGAGTAAGGGTTATCAAAAAAATAAATGGAAAGACGCCGATGATGAAGAGGTAAAACATCTCCATGTAAAACTTCAGAGCATGAAATTCTAGTACTCCCCTAAAGGGGGAAAGATTGTGTGATATGGTATTAAGTCGGAGTTAAGTGGTCCAGGTAACTATAGAATGGTAAAGGAAGAATACAATAAAAATGTGAAAGGGATGAGACTGTGCTTATTCAGATCCTACATATATGTTAGAACCCCAAAACATTATGCAAGCACGACGCCAGGGAGAGGTAGTAAGGGTTCCCGGCCAGGATGTTATTGATAAATAATTGTTAATGGATACATAATGAGGTAGTGCGAGTGGTAAGTCAAAACAAAGGACATAACTTAAGAGAGAGTACTCCGGATATAGATGTGAGAATGGACCAACAAGCAGTTAGTAATTGATTCAGGAAGAGCCTAGTTATGGCTAGAAAAAAAGAATACAGATAAATTAGTAGATCGTGCAAGATAAACCTAGTAAACCCCAGCATAGGGAATTCAATCTCGCAGATACGACATCGTAATCCTTGAGATATATTCAAATGGGAGTTGAGGTAGTTATAGTTGCCGTAAAAGTGTTACGGAAATAAAAGAGAGTGCCAGGGGCGAGACAAAAAAAATTTGAGTTCAGAAGTAACCCTACACGAACAAGGTTACAGAGGTATGTAACTAAGGATATTTATAGGTGAGTAAGGACATAAAATTTCGCCAGGTATATAATGTGATAAGATCAAAACTTTACAAGAGTCAGAGAGTCTTCTCTAAATACTACAATGAAAGACTACCTCAGGAAATAAGGAAGAAGGCTTCAAACTGAGCATAGTGACCTAAATAAATAATGGTCTTGTAACAACAGTCTCACTACAACATCGTATGCACTCTATAAGAAAGTGGTACCTATTGTGACTAAGGAACGGGAAGTAAACTCCAAAGTAATATTCAAGATCATATGAGTTGCACAAAATTCCAATATAAGTGGGCACTAAGATAAGCCAAGTATTCATGCAACAAGTGGCAGAACGACCAGAAAAAGTAGTTTGCTTACTCGTAACAAAAGCTGAGAAGGCACGAAAGGAATTATTCGATCAATGACACAGAGTTATTTACGTTATGAACACACTTAAGATTTCGTAGTGTTATCCATGCAACATATATGTTGACAATGATACAACTATAGGAGACTCAAGTATAAGTTAAAAGAAAGAACTGAGTCCACGTCACAGACAAAAGCTTGAATTGATAGAAGGTTATATCATGGATGTTCCATAGCGTCCACGAGGGGCTAAAGTAATAACTAATACCCTGAGCTGCAGATCGGAAGATAAAGTAAGCCTACTTAAAGGCTAAGATAGAAGAGGAAACTAAAGAGTTACATCAGCTAAGTGAATTAGGAGTCTAATTATTAGACCACGATGAGTATAGAAATCGTGATTCAGAACATTGTAGAATCACTCTAAATATCAGAGGTACAAAAGAGATAGTAAAACGGCCATATTCTATAACAGCTCTATGATAAAGCTAGTTAGAAAAGTACCATCCTCATAAGGAGTAAGTATGAAGCTCTCACTGGATTGTATATGCACTATAGGTGCAAGTATTATAGTAGAGCTTCAAGTTGTGGATGTGAATTCCAACTATGTTGAAGGGTAGTTATGAAAGAGACAAAAAATACGATGCTAGATTTAAAGGTAAGTAAGGTAAAGGTGAAGAAGGTACGAGATACTCAAGTGCAGAAGGTTGTGAATAGTCCAGACTTCAAATAGCGGGTTAAAAAGCATTGTGATTCAGTATCCATAAATGATACTGGTGTCGTCAGTAGCAGATCTTCCACCTTATGGTTTCCAGGTACTGAGAGGTCTAGTTAACAGAGTAAAGAAGAGTTAGAGACAGCGTGATGTCTCGCTTGAGGTTCCAGAATAATATAAGGAAATCTATGGTGCTAGCAAGTTATAGGAAGGTTGAGAGTAGTATAAATAGATATGTGTAGGTCGCAAGCTAAAGTATAGTAAAGCAACAAGGTTTTAGGTAGACAGGAGTAAGGATAAGAAAAGGTAAGTGAGAAGGTGATGAGAATAGGTAAGTCGTTGGGATTAAATCCATCACAACAAGAGAGCTGATGGTTTCCATAATTTATAAAAAGCTCAGTATAGCATGAGTGAACTCAGAGGAGTTTAAGACTAGGAGAATTTAGAAGAGATGGAATGTTGCCTTAGTGGTAGAATAAAGGTGTAATTGTGATAGATAAGAGGATGACATTTAGGCCTTTGATTGGGTAATGATTCAAACAAAAGGGATTTCATGAATTGTACGGGATTAAAATACCCCATTAGGTGAATCATGTTGGGATGCTATGAAGTATAGTATTGCCCCTAAGTGGATCAGGCAAATAACTTCAGATGTTCCCCGATGAGACGTGAGCCCTAGTGACAATATATTGCATAAGAGGTTTTAAGTGATCAGTGGTAGATTATAGATCAATATTAAGGTGAATCAACAATAGATGGATGAATGTTCCAAAGTGTGAGATGGGATTAGGCTATCATACTTAAGATGAATAGTAATAAGGAAGCATTAAGGGACTTAAATTTTTATATATAGGATAAGCAGCGAGAGAGTAACCTGGAGTTAGGTATCAGACCTTGGTCATAATAAATCAAAGTAAGTGTTATGGTATAGTATAAACTACCTGGATATAGTAAAGCCATAAGCATAGCTAACCGAGGCTATGAAACAAGATATAGCAATAGTCGTAAGTTCGACAAAGTACCGAGCAAAAAACTTTAGTACACCTATAGATTCCCAAATGGACAGCTTGTCATAGTTCTGTATATGTTCACAAAGTGAGGCCTAGAGATTGGCTAAAATCTGAAGAAAAAGGAGAGAAGAGTCACATAGGCGCACATATAAGGTAACGACCCGGCCGGTCGTTTTGAGAATTTAAGCTCCGTTCAGAGGCGTAAGGTCTGGAACAACTTCATAATACGAGTATCGACTTGCGTGCATGGTTGAATTCAGTTAACGGATGATTCAGAGTCAAATTGGAAGAAGGAATCTAGTTTTGGGAGTTTTAGCAATGAGAATTTGACTGGAATTTAACTTTTGAGTAAACGGCGACGGAATGAATTTTTGATGATTCCAACAGCTTCGTATTGTGATTTTGGACTTAGGCGCATGTCCGGATTCAGATTTGGAGGTCCGTAGGGTAAATTGAGGCATTTCGGCGAAAGTTGGAAAAGTTGAAGTTTGGAAAATGGAAAAGTTTGACCCATAGTGGACTTTTGCGATATCGGGATCGGAATGCGATTCCGAGAGTTGGAACAGCTCCGTTATGTCATTTTGGACTTGTCTACAAAGTTTGGCGTCATTCCGGATTGATTTGATAGGTTCCGGCACGAGTTTATAAATTTGAAGATTTGAAAGTTCATAAGTTCGATTTATGGTTTGATTTGTTGTTTCGGCATTGTTTAATGTGATTCGTAACCTCGATAGAGTCCGTTTTAGGTTATGTGACTTTTTTATGTGTTTAGGAGGGGTCCTAGGGGCCTCGGGTGTGTTTCGGATGGGCTTCGGGTCATTTTTCCCTATGTTTGAACTGTTGTTCTGCTATCTGGTGTTTCCTTCTATGCGATCGCATAGGCATAGCCGTGATCGCGTAGTATAATGTTGACCTGCCATATTTTCCTTCATCGCATTCGCACAGATAGGTTCGCAATCGCATAGTGTAGCTCGAGGCCTCAACATTTTTCCTTCTTTGCGATTGCATTGTTTAGTTCGCGATTGCGTAACACAAAATTTGGACAGTAGCTATTTTCCTTCTACGCGATCGCATCAGTTCTTCCGCGATCGCGTAGCACACTTTGGGCCAGCAACTATTTCTTCTACGCAATCGCGTCTATTCTCTTGCAATCGCGGTGCTTAAAAATCTGGGCAGACAGAATATAATTCCAAATCGAGGGTTACATCATTTTCACCATAACTTGACTTGTGGAGCTCGGTTTTGAGCGATTCTTTGAGGGGTTTTCACACAAATCGATTGGGTAAGTGTTCTTCACTGAGACTTAAATGTATTACATGAATTAGTCTTTGTTTTTATCATTTAAATTGTGTTTTTAGTTAGGGAAAATGTTGGGTTTTGAAGAAACTTTTCAAAACGAAATTTCATGATTTGAGGGATAAAATGGTATCGGAATTTGGTAATTTTTATATGGTTGAACTCATATTGGAATGGGTATTCGGATTTTGTAAAATTTGTCGGGTTCCGAGGTACGGGCCCGGGGGTCGACTTTTGGACCGATTTTTAGATTTTGTTAAAGATTGAAACTTTAGGATCCGGAATAGTTTCTTATGTGTTTTATTTGTGCTTTGAAGTTAATTTGGTTAGATTTGAGACGTCTGGAGATCTTTTCACCCGAGAAGTGCATTCTTGAGTATCGGTGTGTCATCTTTGAGGTAAGTATCTTGCCTAACCTTGTGTGGGGGACTTCCCCTTAGGATTTGAGTCTTCTATGTTGATTGTAGTTCGTGTACGCGAGGTGACGAGTGCGTGCTCGGACTTATTTGTGGAAAAATTGACCTTTTAGGGTTCTTAGGTCTTTATATTCACTGTGTAGGAATGTGTTCTTGACATGACTGAGTTTCCTATTTATTTGTTTCACCTCTACATGCTTGATTGGAATTAATTGCTCCATGATTCACTCTTATTGCCTAATTGACTCCTAATTGAGTTGACTGAAGAATTTCTCCTCACCTATTGTCTTGCTATCTTTTCATAGTTGCTTATCTTATTTGAGAATTTCATTACCCCTTCTGAAATTGTTTAGTCTTAAGTGAAGCTAAGATCATCCTCCCTTAATTGAATTTTCGAATATCCTCAAAATTTGTCCAACCTTAAAAGGAGTTTAGATGATTTATATCTTGTTGACTTGCCTTTATTTGGGACTACTTGACTCGTGTTGATTTCCTTGTTATTGACTTGTATACTGTGGGATCGTTGCTACATGTTGGTTTTCCCCGTGGTTGAACTGTTCCCTTTATGCCAGCATTCTTTTCTGTGGTTATTTCTTTGTGAGTTGGTTCTACCGTTTCCTTGTGATTTATAGTCCTTGAGTTGATTTACTTGTCTTACCTTGTATTATTTTCATGCTGTGGTTATATGTATTGTGGTGATGTACGAGCTTTCTATTATGCTGTAACTGTTGTTTCTATTGGTTGTGCTGCGTATTTATTTTAGGACTACGGGAATACACCCGGGAGATTCCCCTGCACATATATTGATTTTGGCTGTAGTGCGTGATACCAAGAGATCCCCAGCACACATATTGAGGATACCAAGAGATCCTCGGGATACCAAGAGATCCCTAGTACATATATTAAGGATACCAAGATATCCTCGGGATACCAAGAGATCCCTAGCACACATATTTACGTTTGGGACTACGGGACGTTATCCTGGGAGATCCCCTGTTAAAATCATTGTGTATTGAGCTGATGTTTTCATTGATCCTATCCTTGTGTAAACATTATAGGTGTTGTCCGCTCCATTCCTTATACTTACTAGTTGGTGCGAACTATGTTAGGACACTTGCACAAGCATACACGTGGTTAATCACCCTTATCGGGTAGGAGGCTCTTTGAGATTTCTGAGTATAGACGCACCCCTCGTTTATTTTCCTTCCATGTGAGAATAACTCTTCGGGCACGTGAGTTGTCAGTATGATTATGAGGTGTGACGAGGGCACAGGATGCCAAGTGTTAGGGTTCCGGTATTGAGGACCGTATTGTATGATTATGAGATGAGGTGTTACAGGGTGACTTATATTCGAAGGATATTTATTGAAAAGGTTATATTCGAAAGGTATTCATTATTAGAGGACTATTTCAGAAAAATGTTTGCTTGAAGAAGTATAATTCGAAATGCTTTTATCGACTGAAAGATTTGACTAATTGATTGAAGTTGTTGGCTATGACCTAATGTGAAAGCTGCTGTAGTTGCTGAGTTATGATCTGTCCTTACTGTATTTGTGGATTTCGAATTTGGGTTGTATTTTTTGTTCACTTTTATGAGCTTTATTATGGTTTTTCCACTGTTACTTACTGTTTCCTTTCATTATTGTAGTTACTGTATTGTTAGCAATATCGTTTAGCCTTCATTTAGATATCACATTTGGTTGTTTCTATACTAAAATTTGTTCTGCTTATTAGACCAGTGGGTGTCTTGACTGTTCCTCGTCACTACTCCACCGAGGTTAGTCTTGATACTTACTGGGCACCACTGTGGTGTGCTCATACTACACTTTTGCATATTTTTTGTGCAGATGTAGGTATTGTTCGCTAGTAGCTGTGCGGATTCTTGCCGAGGAGACTCAAGGTAGCCCTGCTGCTGCGTTCGCAGGCTTTGGAGTCACCTTCCTATTTTATATTCACATTGTTGTACTTATTTCCATACGGTTGTGTTTAGAAGTTGTAGCGAAACTCAGTAGAGCTTATGACTTGTACCACCGGGTTTTGGGAAGTTGTTCATTGTATAAAGGATTTATCTCAGAAGAATTCTAGCTGTTATTAGTTATTGTTGTTATTCCGCATTTTAGTAGGCTTACCTAGTACTTAAGACTAGGTGCCATCACGAAACCCAAAGGAGGGAAAATTGGGCCGTGACATATAAGTACAGAGTTGTACAGGCTGCATGACATAAGGTGGAAACAACTACGAGATTGGAAGAATTCCGACCATAATTCGTGGTGTGAGAAAGAGGCCTAAAGGGGGGAATGCCCTGGCCTTTGGATTTATTCGCATAATAGTTGCCTAGATAGAAAGGACAATAGTAAAGTATTTATATGATCTATAGGTTATGAGACTAATAAGCGCATCCGAGGGGGGAATGATGTCACACCCCATGTTTTCGTACGTAAGAGTACGCCGTAAGTCAACTGATGTAAGCTCATAAATGAACTCATCTTTGAAAAGTTTACAAAGTTAGTTAATCATGTTAACGTGGAGGTTACAAATATTTAAGATCATGAATACAAGTACTAAGAGGGTTTGAAGGCTTAGAAGCTAAACGAATTGAAGAAAATAAGTTTCGTCGAAAGTCGACAAGTTGGAATGTTATAACATGTACTTTTAGGGTGAGACTAGGGTGCTTAACATTATAAAGAGATTATGTTATGAGTTATTTTAGTTGTATGATAGTCGTGTGCTATGTTTTGAAGTTAAGCGAGTTGTGGAACAAAAGTTAGAAAAGTTCATCACAAGTTACATTCATAAATGTGTTGAAACTTAGGTCAAATATAGCTGAGTATTTCTCCCAATGTACTTAGAATTACGGGATGATATACCTACCAAATTGAAGATCTACTAGTATAGTTTCCAATGGATTAAACCGTTCATTGATACAACATTGGAGTAGAGATATATTCATATTTTTGCGAGACTACGCAGGCTGGTAGGTGACAAGTAGGTGCATCACCTACTTGCCAAAAGAGAGGCCACAATTAAGTCGGGCAAGAGGGGACTTTTAAGGGATAATTAACTAATTTATTTCACTCATATTTCAGACCATGAAAATTAGAGTGAACCCCTGCAAATCCTCCCCAGAAATCCCACACAACCCCTAGGTTATTTCGGGTGTTACGATATGATTCTAGTGCCGAAAACCTCGGACAGCTTGCTAGTTTCTCTTTCTCCTTCTAGTAGCAACGTTGGGGGACTGATTTTTGATGAAGAAGGACTAGGTTTCGTGGGTTATACTCAGTCAAAGTTAAATTTACGCTTCTTCTTCCATTATCTATGCTTATACGAGTTGTACCTCGATCGTAAAGACTAGACCTAGCGAGTTTCGAAAGAGTGGTATGTTGTTTGTTGTTGCGTCAATGTTGGCTGGTTGTAAACTTATTTTTAAGTTGAATTCATGGCTGGTTTTAATGGATAAGAGTCTTAATTATGTATTTTTGGTTGTGTTTCTCAATTTGAAAGAAAAGACAAGTCGAAACGTATTTTAGTAAACTGAAAAATCAATTTTGTGTTGCTGAACTTGTGGACTGTTTTGTGGGTTGTTTCGTGTTGCCTCTTTTCTACGGTTTTTATGGAGTTTGGGAGGAGAAAGGGTGTGGAGAAACACCACATAATGTCAGGGTGGTTGGCTGGTTGTTCGTCGTTACATTTTTAAGGTTATTTGACACTACTTTGGTTGTCGTTTTATGTATAAGTGATTAGGGTGTGTGAGCTGTTTTGTGGTATATTGTGATGGAGATAAGGTTGGAACATGATGCATACATGTTGTTATTATTGTGTTCTTGTTGGTATATGGTATTGGAGGAGGGCCTTGTTACAGGGGAGATGCTGCCCAAATTTACGTAAACGAGTTACTAGTTTAAGTTGCAGACTTAACCTTTACTCAGCACTGATTTTGAATCTCCAAATGATGTGGTAGATTGAGTTGAGTTGTTTGAAGAATTGCTTTGAAGGTATTAAGGACTCAACAGAGTTAAGGTATGTTAAGGCTAAACCTTTCTTTCATTTTGGCATGATCCAGTAACTACATGTGTTTGATAACGAGACATAAAGAGAAGTTCATATTCTTGAATTTATGTACATTGTCCTAGTCTCCTAAGTTATAGCATTCTCCCTTATCGGAACTTCATATTCGGTTTAGTTTTGTCTTCTTTCAGCCAAGAGAGTATAGAGTCTATCTATATATATATATATATATATATATATATATATATATATATATATATATATATATATATATATATATATATATATATACAGTATTACAGTATTTTCACCACCATCGAGCTATAATCGATGGGCAGGCCCCTATTGGGCAACCTTAGATCAGATGGTAAGTTATATACCGAGCCTAATGTGGTCGAGCGCCTATGAGCGAGCCTAAAATGACAGAGATACAGAGCCTAGTATGGCCGAGCGCCTATTTGCAAGCCTACTACGGTAGAGCAGTTACACATACCGAGGCTTATAGGGCCGAACAAATATTTTACTTAATATATTGAGAAAGTTGAGTCAATATCAATAGGTATGCATATCTTCAAATTATCTTTGACTCCTAGTTACTTTCAGTTATTATATTATTAGTTCAGTTTCAACTTTCAGTTATTTTGTTTCCTTACATACTCGGTACATTATTTCGTACTGCCGTCCCTTTTGCCGGGGACGCTGCATTTCATGCCTGCATGTCCTGATTGACAGTTGGACAGACCATCCCAGCAGACAGAATCAAACATCAGCTTGGTTGGTAAGCTCCACTTCCTCGGAGTTACCAGGTCTAGACCTTGGAGTCCATTTTATATATACAGGTTTGATGGGTAGGTCGAGGCCCTGTCCCGACCATGGTATAGTTCAGAGACATGGGTTTCATCATCTAAACCACGCGTCTTCTAACACACGATTTTTTAACCAAGGAACCTTCTTTGGCATCCTCTTCATCATTAGACCCACGGGCTTCAGTTTTTTTTTCTCTTGGAGGAAGAAGCACTCAAAATCCGTTCTTGTACAGAACTTATAGAAAGCCTGGTTGTTGGAACAGATGCGGGACTGGTGCCACGAATGGAAAACCCTAATAAAAAAGGGGGTGATGAAAAAAGTGATATATTAACAAGTAAAAAAAGGAAAGAAAACACGAGAATAAAAAGTACCACGAGTCTTCACTTTCCAACCAAATTTCTGTGAAAGAAATTTCCAAGATCTTTTGTCCATGGGAGTAGCAGTAAACATTTTTTCTACCCAAGTACGGTAGTCAGAAATTTCTTCGAAGACTCCATGGTTGCTGAAAAAATAATTATACGATTATGTAAGGGAACTCAAGACATCAAAGAATGAAAAAGAGGGGGAAAATGAACACTTACGTGCAAAGTTCCATTTTTCTGGAAAAGGCATGTTTTCTTCACCCACTAATCCACTAGTAAGGGCAACAACAAACTGTGTGCACCAGCCACGGTCACGATCATCCTCGAGGCTGACTAAAACCCTTTTACTTCTAGCCACGAGAGAAAAGACACCTTCACGAAAGAGTTTTGGAGAATAAAGGTGAAGTAAATGACAGAAGGTAAAAGGAGCGGAAACTAATCCGACAAATAGCAAAGGCAAGCAACTGACCTCCACATGATAGGACCGATTTGACCAAGGCAAACATTGATATAGTGATAGAACTCAATGATCACTGGGTCAATGGGGGGGGGGGGGGTTTAAACCCTAAAGTTAAAGGATAGGCGTAAACAAAGGAAAAACCAGCATGGTAAGAAGTGATTCTTTGGTTTGCGCCAGGAATCAGAACTGGGAAATATGGTTTTCAATGGCATTCACGTCGAACTAAAGAAAGAAGTCCTGGAGTGATCAAAATTGGTTAATGTTCAACATGATTAAGGGAAAAATATATAAGAAACTTGATTTTTCATGGCTTCATGGTCTGACACAAAAGAAAACTCTTGAGGAACAATCTCAGAAACTATAGGCTCACGCATTGGTTCTGATCTCTACTCTTAGAAGAAGATCTAGGGGTTAAAGAAGCTTTAGACCTAGAAGGAGATAGCTTGACAGATCTACATTGAGGAGTAGAACTGCGAATGAATAATGAACCAAGACTGCGGAGTCTACCACCTCTCCTACTCCTAGTAGGGGCAGTAGAAGGAGCAAGTTCATCGACGATCACGACCTTACGAGGATCTGGTGTTGAAGAAGACATATTTTACAAAGAAAATACAGTGGAAAGATAGAGGAGTATGATGCAAGGTTAAGGAGGTGAATGCAAAGAAGAAGGAAGAGGATTTCAAAAATTAAGCATGATGAAGTATTTAGAAGAAGAAGCAATTGTCATCAAGGTTGGTCATTATAAACTGTCATGATAGAACCGGAGATGAATGCAAAGAAGAAGGAAGAGGATTTCAAAAATTAAGCATGATGAAGTATTTAGAAGAAGAAGCAATTGTCATCAAGGTTGGTCATTATAAACTGTCATAAAAGAACTGTCACTTTGTGGTTGATGCAGCTGTAGAAAAAATCCTAAAAAAGCACCGAGAAACTGCAAAACCAATCAGGGTAAGCCACGTGGCTTGGGCATTAAATAAACTTGACGTACGCCACATCGATTCTGAAGAAGGCATTATGATACTCGAGAAACGGTGGCAAATAATTCCCTCCATAATACTTACCACTTCCCGAATATTTAGTTGAGAATATTCAAAAAGCGGGGGGACTATCTGTATTAGTGGAGAAAAAGCATGACACGTGGACCATCAATAAGGTGACAAGTGGCATTAAGTTAAAGAATTCAAGAAGGTACGGGAGAAACACCCTCAGAATTTCTCTAGGAAAGAAACTGGCTCTGACAACGGGAAAGAAGAGAAATAGGGGCGGAATGTATAAAGACCATTAAATAAGGAAGGTGCACGTATCTGTATTAAATAAGGAAGGAAAATTGACATATAATTGTGGTTACAAGGAATCCTCAGTCATAAACGCTTTCATTACTATTATATATAGAAACGGGTAATCAAGGAAATTAATGCTATTCATCAGCCCGAATTAAGTATGAAAACCGTTATAATTGTATACTCCTATATAAGGACTTAGTCCTCATTTGTAATAGCATTGGATTATTATGGAAAATATATGAAATCATTCTTAATTTTGTTCAAAAAGTTCTAACTGCAACCCAATTTCTTCTTGATTTTGACTTTGACCGAAAAATCTATTTTTGGGTTAAACAACCCATACTAGTGTCGTGTCGACACAGATGCGGAACCTAAACTGCCATGTCGGAGCAACATAGAGTAGATGAAGTCATTAAGAAATTTGGAAATAATATTGTGTCCAAATGCTCTTGCTACAATCATCCAAAGAAAGTAACTATTGCTCATATTCTTCTAGATAGTAATATTGCTTTTTTAACTTGGAATTCTTTACAGGTCCCTTAGGTATCAAAGTAGACTTTTATTTAGTTGCTCACACTATCAGGGAATGGAAGACCAAAAAAAAATATGAATAATGTACAAAAGGCACTATTTCAGATAGTTTTAATATTCATTTGTTGGGGACTACGAAAGATAGATGTTCTGTCATGTATGGTAATTTTATTCCTTCAATTGCTAAACTAAGACACTCTATTTTGTTTTATTTGAAGGTATTCATGAAAAGGAATTACTATGGAAATGAGATGGATTTGGCATCAACTATGCCTTCACATGGAAGCCTTCAGGCCAAGGATCGACACTAGAGCACTTCTTTTAGGAAAAGCTGCCTGAAGGATGGTTGAAAATAAACACTGATAGAAGTAGAAACAACTGTACTAGAACCTATACTAACAATCGGTCAGAAGTTCAAGCTGCACTCTATGGCCTCAATTGGTGCAAGAACCTCAACCTTACTAATTGTTATTTTGAAATGGACTCTCTCATGGTTGTTAATATGATCAAAGGACATTTTAAACCCCCATAGGAACTGGCTGATGATATCAACCAAATGAGGCATGTTATACATAAGGGCCTAAACTACCCAAGAGGCGGATCCAGGATTTTAGCAGGATGAGTGCACTATTAAGAAGAGATGGATTCAGAATAAATTTTACGAGTTCAACCTTTAGTTCTTACGATTGCGTGCCTATTGCACTTTTGGAATTATAAGTTCAAATTATTATTTTTAAAAAATAGTACTTTTCTTACATCTATATACATGTTGAAAATATTGAGATCAATTGAATCCATTGGCTATTTGCTAAATTATATACTGCTACTAGTTTTAATATACATATTTTGTTTAATCATATAAGATTTTATAGCGAAAAGAAGACTAGGAATCTCAATGTGTGAAAATTTTGAAAGAATAAACCAAACGAAAAAAGAAATAAAAAGAAAAAGTACTTAATTAATACGCAAAATATAACACCAGACACGCCCATCTCCCATGGGCGTCTACTTCTATAAAAAAAGGAAAACACAACAAGATTGACATAAGATTTAAACTCACAACCGCACCTACAGAGGTACACCCAATAATCATCACATCATATAATACTTTGAGCATGGGTACACACACATATATTTAAATATTTTTGAAAAAAAAAATAACATTACTATACATGATCTAGGGCGAGGAGCATGGGGTCACATGCCCCATGAAACCCCCCTAAATACGCCTCTGGACTACCCCTATTGTTTGTTAAATGGTTTACTAGTACCCTCCGTCCATCTATCCGTCCGAAAAAGCACACTACGTTAATTCTATTAACTAAAATACCCCCACGTCTAACGGCAGAATTGATGGGCCTTTCATTTAATGAAGTGGCAATTTTTTACTGGGCCTCGTAGCATTTTTATCCAAAAGCCAAATATGGGTCTTAGCTTTTCAACTCACTCTCCTTCTTCATTATTTTCTGTTTACTTATCTTATTTCTCACTTCACAAGTCACCGCCCCACCAGCACAGTATCATTGCCGCTACAATTGCACTTCTCTCTCTTCCCTTCAATCCCTCCCTTTCCTCCAAAATTCCTACTCTTTTCCTCCAACTCCTTTACATCACGAGTTAATCTTCAAATTTTCAGTAAATAACATCAAAATCTTCGTGTCTCCGATTTACGATTGAAGATTTCTTCAGCCAAAATTTCATCTACCAAAATACAAATCGAAATCCAAATTTCAAGTCTAGCCCTTAGTGTATCACCAACAATCATTTTTGAGACATTAAGTGCCGCTTGTGTTTTATTGGAGTGATTTAAGTGAGTTGAATGAGAATCGGACTGAATTGAGAATTACGTAATGGGCATAGTTTGAAGATTATAAAGGTTAATGATATGGGGTTTGTTAATGGGATTGAAATTGTGTATCCAGATTTGTATTATGATAAATGACTTGTGGTTCATGGATTTCAAAGTGTGATGCCGTTGCTTGTTGATATTGATGATGAAACGGGTAAGAATTTTAGGAAAGCTGAAAGTAATAATGCAGTGAAATTTGATGTTTTCATGGTTTGTTATCCGGGTCAAAAAAGTTATAGTAAACCCAGCTTATTATTACTCTCTATGCCATAGGGTCGGATCAGGTAAATGGGTAAAAATAAACACATCTATGGCTTTTGGATGAAAATGCCACGTGGCCCGGTAAAAAATTGTCACGTCACTAAATGAATGACCCACCAATTCTGCCATTAGACGTGGGTGTATTCTTGTTAATAGAATTAACGTTCTGTATCCTTAATACAAAGGTACAACATTGTTATCGGGAACGAATGAAACTGCAGATGCCTTAGCAAAATACGGAGCCAGTTTACAATTTCCATCAGATGCTCTAAATCTTTTTCAAGTCATGGAACTTCCTATCGAGTTTTGAAGGGCTTTCAGAATGAAAAAAGCTCAGGTTCCAAATTTTAGAATCAGACAAGTGAAGAGGGAAACTAACACCAATGATGTATTTGATTGCAATTAGTGTGGCCTCTTTGTATATCCTTCATCATATGGATCAGGAAGTCAAAACTTCCTACACTCTCAGAGCTAACGGCCACATTGTTTCCTTCCCTTATTGGAATCTTTGTGAACTTACCAAAACAATTAGGTGTAGTGAACCTAATTCGCTCTATGTTCCAGGAGAGGCAAGACACTAGTTCCCCCTCCTCCATATATTTAGCTTTTGGATTTTGATAATATACAGGCAATTAGGGGTCATGCCTTTTAATTTTTTTTTTTTTTTTTTTTAAGGTTCATTACTCGAAGAGGGCACTATTGAACCACTTTATAAGCAATGACAGAAATAAATTCGAAATCACATTTTAACGAAAGGCAAAGTTATTTCAAAATCGTATAGTTCAGGAATAGTTTTGATCCTTAGCAGTAATAACAAAGAACTTCCTTTTCTTTTTCTACTTTTATGTTAATAATTAGTTACCCCACATTCAAAGTCTATCAGTATTGAAGAAATCAGTTGTAAGAAAAAAAAAGCATAAAAATAAAGTATTATTCAAATTTCAATAATGATACAATAAGAAAATTAAAGCGTAATTTCATTGCAGGAAAATAACATGCATGGCCACCAACTCTTAGCTTAACTACAGAGATACCAACAAGATATCTATCAAATGTCGATTAAATACTTATTTAAGGGGGAACCAAGTGCCCCAAAGTGAATACAACAATTTATTATTTAAATTTCAATAGAGTCCACCAGTAAGGCGATAATGTGAGGTTTGAGAACTTTTTCAGGATGAGTGTATCCATTTTGATTGTGCTTGTAAGTGACATCAATAATGCGGGCAAGATTGAGAATACGAGTAAGAATCTTTCTAGAGACAGGAGTTGGTCGAAGAATTCCTTCGTTTACATCTTCCATGCAATCTCAGCCATTTCTTGAAAATTTTCCATTGCCTCTTCCGTTGATACGTTATAATCCCTCATGTAGCACTCAATTCCAGTTGCTATCTAACCTCTACTCTTCTCAACCTGGATTGGCAATCATATTGTAGGAGCAAGTATGAATTCAACTTATACATTGCTTCATGATTCTTTAAGCTTAGTGAAATTTCAAAGTTTATATTTGATGCAATAATGCATACCTCATAGGTGGCTATGTCATCAATGACTCGACACAAGGTTACATTGGCTTCAAGAATTTTAGGGTTCTTGTCCAACCATTCAATATCTTCCTTGTTAGCACACTTCATCCCCAAGTAGGATGTAGTAGTAAGCAAGTAATAAGTGCTAGTAGCTAATGCATTGCTCAAATACTCAGAAACAGGTGGCATATATCCTTCAATAAACCATTTTGCTTCCACAAAATAGTTTCTCACGATTTCTTTCATCTATGAAAAACAAGCAAAGTCACTCAACCATCACTACATATTCAAAGAATAAGTTTCATTATAAGAGGAGAATAAGTCACGAGTCATACTCTTTCTTTGGCGTAGTGAACAACAGAGGATCTGCCATCATTTGACAATTCCTTCTCATAATCGTTGTAGAGATCCAACAGTGCTTTATAACTGATTTTCATGTAATCCGGGAGCCGATTAATTTGGCTAATATCCCACCTAATAAATGAAAAGAATATGGATTGATAAGTTAATCAATTTTACAAAACATATAATGTTTCATACGAAGAAGGAGAAATGTCTTGCGTTTAACGTCTACGTTTATCGTCTCGTATTATAAATTGTAGGAGAAGTAAATCATACCTCTGTATGGCATCAGTGTAGACCTCAAGTTCTTTTACAATTCCATAAGCATCAAATGTATCATCTACTATTGAAATCATTGCTATAGTCATAGCAAGCATGACACGAGCCTGAGAATATTGAGGTTCAGAGTAAACGCCCACCGTCCAAAAGTAGCATTCAACTGCTCTATCCCTAGCATATGGAAGTGTCGTCACGAAATCCAAATCTTTCCACCACCTATAAAATAAGTAACAATATATATCAACTTCTGAGAAATTACTATGAGCAAAAAAAATTACTATTATTACGAGGGTACCTTGAAACTTCACTGAGTTCTTGTTTGTTTAACATTTGAAGTACATTGAAATCCAATTTGGCAAATCGAAGCAAGATATCATTCTTCAGTTCCTCCTCTTCATAGATGGAGATGAAGTAACGTGTCTCAACTCTTGGAATGCTCTTATGCAGAGATTGTTCGAGGGCATGTGTCACTTGCTTACTTAGAGGTGATTTCAAATGTGGAGCTGCAGATTCAAGATGAGCAGTAGAGAAGGCAAGCGCCTCTTCTAAGATGTCCTCTCCATGAGTCCTTACATGTGAAGCTTCGTATAAGTTCAACAGACCCTTGACATCATCGCTAAGAGACTCCTTGAATTTGCCGTTTGCATCTCGGAATCTGCTGAGAATTTCTGGTTCAAGTTGAAAAGAAAAGATTAATACACTAGAGGTGTAAGTGGACATATATTAATTAATTAGATACACGTAACAACAAAATAAGTAGTGCATATTATATTACTTGGAGAGATATTGTAACCATGTTGTCTGAGGAGTCGAAACTGAAGGGACAAAATGCATAAATCATTGTATTCAAGACCCTCGAAGTTGGGATCAGTATTGTATATTTGGTCCAACATGTCGTCTATTTGTTTCTCAAAGTGATAGGCAATTCCAAGACGTTCAACAATGTCTATGAGATTCAACTTTTCAGCCAATGTTAATGTAGTAGTAGTAGTTCCAGAAGCCGCGGACATTAACATACTCCTTGTTTGTTCCTTCAATGTTTCAATCTCTTGAGCATACTTTCCTGCAACCTGTAAACGGATATATTTATTATTATGCAGCATCACAGACTAACTTCCTGATGATACAACAAGATATATAAATACCTGATTGTCGAGGGAGAATGAATGGAAACGATCACCCCAAAGACTTGGAGAGAAGTCTGCAACGGGGCGAACGATCTCCTCCTCTTCGTAGTTACTGAGTACTGCAGCAGCTGGGGCCATTTCTAATCTTAGCTGATCGAGCTGTATGTATGTTTGTTTGTTTAAGAGAACTGAAGGAAGTAATATTGATGGAAATGGAAGAGAAGGAAATGTATATTTATAATGGTGAGAGCCTTTGATTTGTCTCAGCCATCTTTCACTATTAGAATTTTTGTTTTGTACGTTGCTGTTAGTCAGCCTGCGGCTGCACACACTGCTCTGTAATACTCACTATATATGGCAACATGCTTTTTTCCTTTCTAGATTTAAAACTTATCCAGTGACCGCCGGTGGCGGAACCAAAGGAGGATTCAGAAATGTGCTTAATTTTCAGGACTATATTTTTTTCAATAATTTAATTATTCTTTTAAAAATTCACACAAACGCAAAGGAACTAACGTAATGCTTTTCTTTTTTACGCAAAAACAACGTTAAAGTTCGTGCTCCGCAATTAAAAAGAAAATACATATTTTTTTGGTTGAAAAAAGAAAGTATTCTTTCTACAACATGAAAAAAGTACTCATTTTGTTGAAATGAAAAAAAAAATCCTACATCATGAAAAGAAAATATTTTGTTGAAATGAAAGAAAATACGTTTTACTACATTATTTTGTTAAAATGAAAGAAAATAATTTTTCTACATCATGAAAAGAAAGTTTTTTTTTAGTTGAATGAAAGAAAATACTTTTTCTATTTCATGAAAAGAAAGTATTTTTTTTGTTGAAATAAAAGAAAATACTTTTTTACATCATGAAAAAAAATACTCGTTTTGTTAAAATGAAAAAGAAAGTACTCTATCTACAACATGAAAAAGAAATACTCTTAATAATATTTCTATTAAGGTGGAGGTTGGGAGTAGGGGGAGGGAGTGGGGTGGGGTGGGGTGGGGTGGGATAGGGGGTGGGTGGGATGTGGAGGGGCGGATTGGTAGGGATGAAGTATACGGTGGGGAAAGTTCTCTTCATTTGATAGGGAAA
This sequence comes from Nicotiana attenuata, assembly GCF_001879085.1. NCBI lineage: Eukaryota > Viridiplantae > Streptophyta > Magnoliopsida > Solanales > Solanaceae > Nicotiana > Nicotiana attenuata. Next base: position 67,353,941 of record NC_031989.1, read on the forward strand.
ACAGATTCCTCCAATTGGAAGAAAATGAGTTCATGAGAAAAATATTTTTCAAAACATTTAAACCAATCAAATATAAAAAAAAAATTAAAAAATATTTTTCGAAAAGTATTTTCCTTCGTACCAAACACACCCTATGTGTATTTAATTTTGACTTCAGGTAGTCCAATTTGTTTTATGGGTTACTCAATTTAATTTATATGATATCCATATGTAAATTTTTTTAACTAACCTGATATGTACTGTAAATATGTCCCTAGTATGTAATACTCTTATATGTAATATGGAAACGTGCTTTTTTCCCTTCTAGAAGTAATGTCATTTCTTTTTTATCCCTTGTTGCTTTATTCTATTCATTCTTTGGCGTCTGTCGGGAGTCCGTTAGTCCGCGTTAGGTATCCTAGTTTCAACTATGAAGTATGAAGTATGAAGATGACTATTACATAAAATATTACTTATGATTCATTGTATGTGTGCATTGTCTTATGTGCGAATCCGTTTTATAATTATTTTACGTGATTTCTAAGGTTGATTCGTGGTCCACTTTGATGGCACTAAGAAATTTGGATTTCGTTTGGGAATTTTCAAATAAATAGCTAACCAACATTAATATTTATTTTTTCCTAGACAGTAAACATAAGATATATACTAATTATATACAACTATACACATTATATATGAATTATGCATAATTCATACACATTCGATGGCTGTCTTTAATTTATGCTACTTAGCAACTCTAACTTTAAAATATACGGAGAAAAATAAAGGGATGTCCAATAACCAAAAAAGGTGTTTATACTTTTCTAAAGTACTAATCTTTGGATGCGCGTGTACTTCAGCTCCGATGAGTAAATTCAGAGGCAGAGTCAGAATTTGAAACTTATGGGTTCAATATTTTAATTCTTTTAAGTTATTGGATTCTAATTACACTACTAGAAATTACAGCTATGGCAACCCTTCGAAAATCGTTGCAATAGATACACTATGGGACGGATTTGGACACGTTCCTGGATTCAACGTTACAATAGGTCTATTGGAACAGTTATTTGCAATGGTTTAAAAACTGTCTCCATATATAGGGATATTGTAACGGTTTGGACTACTACCATTGTTCTATGTATAGGAACGATTTTCTTTTCTGTTGGGGGATTATAAACCGTTCTGGTATAATAATACAACCGATTTTAAGTCTATTGCAACGGTTTTCGTGATATATTGCAATGGTTTTTGTGATATATCAGAACAATTATCAGTACCCTATTGCAACGGATATTATAACATATTGTAATGGTTATTAGGGGTCGCTCTTATTATTTGCTAGGTCTATTTGAACGGTTATATTCTCTATTGCAATAAATTATAATTTCTGATACTTATAGAAGCAAAATGAGAAATATTTTCCTATATCCTATGAAATTTTTTACACCATAACTTATATAAACCACGAAATAAAATTAAAATATCCAACTAGAATTATCCGTATACAAAAACAAAATATGAATACATTGTTTGATCAATAATTCAAAAGTCAAAAGATGAGTTTGCATACAAAAAGTTCTAAACTAAAATATCCTTAAACATAATAACAGAATGATCAACAACACTCAAGTAAGATCTTCGTCACTGCTTTCATCCGCAATCTCTGCACCTACAAAAGACAATGAGAAATAATTAAACAAAATTTTTAGGATAATTGAATCACAAAGTAATTGAATGACCAATTCGATAACTCGAAAATTTTCAAACTCTTTAAATTCTTAAATTTTTCGGCAGAGTTTACTTTGTAAATATGATTTCTCCAAAATTTTCAACCTGCTCAAAATATCATTTGTAAATACGACTATTCCAAATTTTTCAACCTGCTCAAAATATTATACAATTTTCATGTAGAACCTAAGATCCATCCACAAATCACAAGATGAGTAGCTGTACTTTAAGCAATACACAACAAATCAGAATCTGCAACAGACAAGATTTGAACAAAAGTCATTGGACTCAACCGAACCCGTATCCTGAGGGCTAGCTCCGCCCTTGAGTGAATGATTTTTAAAATTCACGTAAATATTATTAAACATTTTGTTTGAGTTAAAATTGGAAGTGGAATTAGATAAATTAAATTTGAAACTTTTGCAGTTAGAGCGCGAAAGAGATTGCGTCATGTCTTAGTTTTGGTGTGGGCATCGGTATGGCTGTGGGAGTAGTATTTTCCTGTCACGACCCAATTTTATAATAGGCTGCGATGACGCCTAACGATACTAGGCAAGCCAACTGTGAACTAGCCACATGGTTTCCTCTTTTTAACAAATTTTTCCAAGTATCTAAACTTTCCTTATATTAAAAGATTTGAGAAATAGTGAACTTAAAATAAATAACACGATAGCAACTGAGTGCAATCATAATCATAGAATAAAACCAAAACCACAAGTCTATTAGTATGTGCCAATACCTGGTTTCACAAGTGTGTGAGCATTTAGTAGAATATACAAAAGAATACTAGTCTACTGTCCGAAGAGAAATAGACAGAAAAATATAGTTAAAAAAAAAAGACTCTGGCTGCTGCAGATCGGTAAAGTCACCTCGCTCGCTGAATATACTTGCGACGTGGTTAAGTATAAATTTCTTAAGTTAATCGTAACATCCCTCAATTCTTCAAAATAAAGAAATTCAACTTGAAACTCTTAAAATCCATAAATCCTCAACCCCAGCTCTATTCCAGACAATTAACAAACATAATCAAGTAACGGGGTCCACAAAGCATGGTGTAAGCCTAAACATACCCGGGCATAAGCATGAATAGTAGCTATGTACGAACTCTCGTAACTTCGTGCATACGTAGCCCCCACAAATAGAAGCACATATTAATTAAGTTCACCTATGGGGTTAATTCCTTCTTACAAGGTTAGAAAAGAGACTTACCTCACCTCAAAGCCTACTTTCCGGTCCAAGATAGTGCCCAAACCCTCAATTTGGTGCCAAACGACTCAAAACTAGTCAAATATTATATAAAGTAGTCAATACATGCTCAAAAGTTCATATCCTAACTATCAAAGTGATTTCCCAAGCCTATTTGCAAAATTCCTAAAATTCACGCTCAAGCCCACGTGCCCGTATTCCGAAAATTTTCGAAGAAAGTTGTTACTCATAACCCCTTGAACTCAAATATGTGATTCACTTAATTCCATAATCAATTTAGTGGTTAAATCTCATTTTTATCAAAAACCTAAGTTTTCATCTAAACCCTTTATTTTCACAAATTTTTACATGTTAATCTACCCATAATCTATGTATTTAACTCATGTTGTGTAGAAACTACTTACCTCAAGGTGTTAGGTGAAAACCCTCTTCCAAAAGCTCCAAAATCGCCAAAGAGATTAAAGGAAATGAGCTAAATGATCTAAATCTCGCAATTAATAAGCTATTCACAGGTCTCAGATGTCGCATTTGTGACACCTGGTTCGCAAATGCGAACTTGGGCTTATGCTGCCAAGGTCGTAAATGCGACCAAGGAGTCGCAAATGCGACCAAGGAGTCGCAAATGCGACTAAGGAGTCGCAAATGCGGACGCTGTGGAGATCTCAAATTCGACCAAAGTGTTGCAAATGCGAACGCTGCCTAGGTCGGGCTTCTTTGCAACTGCGAAGCTCTTCTCGCAAATGCGAACAAATTCTCGTATTTGCGAGACCTGTAACTACTGCCAAGAAACACCAGGGAAACTGAAGTTTTCTCATCCTCCCGAACATCCGAAACTCAACACCAAACACCCACACGAGTCTTAAGATATCCTATGAACTTGCTCGCGAGATTGGAACACTGAAGTAACATCAAGAACCACGAATTGGATGCCAAAACGCAGGATTAACTCATGAACTCAAAAACTTCTAAAAACACTTCCGCGCGTCCGATTCCTATCAAATCAACTCTGAATGACGCCAAATTTTACGTGCAAGTCTTAAATGATATTAAGGACCTACTCCAACTTCCGGAACTAGAATCCGAACCCAATATCAAAAAGTTCACCCTCGGTCAAACTTTTCAAAAACTTCAAATTTCTAACTTCCGCCAAAAGACTCCGAAACGACCTACGGACCTCCAAATCCACTTCTCAACGCGCTCCTAAGTCAAGAATAACCATACGGGGATATTCCCTAGCTCGGAATCCCAAACAAACGTCTAGAATGTAAAAATCCTCTTCAACACAAACTTATGAAATTAACTCAAAATGCCAACTTTCACTATTAGGCACCAAAACGCTCCCGGATCGTCCAAAACCCGATACGAACATACGCCGAAGTCCGAACTCATCATACGAACCTATTGGCACTGTCAAATACTCATTCCGAGGTTGTTTATTCAAAATATTTACCGAAGTCAAACTTAGCCTTTTAAGCCAACCTTAAGGAACCAAGTATTCCGATTTCAACCCGAACCCTTCCAAATCCCGAACTAACCATCCCCGCAAGTCATAAAATAGTAAAGCACGTACGAAAAGTCTTATTTAGAGGAATGAGATTCTAAAAAGCAAAACGACCGACCAGGTCATTGCATTTCCAATTTTGGCTTCCTATTATTTAGGACGCTCGTAAAAACCCAAAAAATCTCTTAATGTACCAAAATCTGCATCTTTCTACTATAAAAGTATTAGAAGAACACACTCATTCATCTTATTACGCCTACTAAACTTAAATAAAACATCCTCATAAAAAATTCTTAAAAACTTTCTAATATAACTTCGAAAATAAAAGTACGTGAACTCCACAATGATGTGTTATAATGCATTAATCTTGAAATATATGCCTATAAACACCACAAATAAATTAAAAATTGGATATAATATCAATTATTTTGGTATTATAGTCAAAGTTCTAAAAATATGCATGAATTCAAAGTTCAAGTATTAATAAAAATATGTGCATGCAAAATAAAACAGTTGATATTAACGGGATCACTATTTTCTTTTGGCAAATCTACAGGAACTAATGCCAAAGTGTTATTGACATTATCCTCTTGCTGATGTGTTTTATCTTCATTTTTCCCTTGATTTTTGAGTGAAGATTTTGAGCTAGAACAATAACATATTAAAAGTTAGACCAACTTTGGTACTATTACATAGTAATAAAGATTTGAACATATTTACAATGTAATAGCTTTTTGACAGATCAATATAGGGAAGAAATATGTGCAGCACACTGTGGTTTGAATCTGCCATGGCTTATCTATGACACTGTTGTGGATGATAAAGTTTCCACAATAGGACCAATCTCCCACTTTCATATCCTAAGTCACAGACTTAAGAATCTGCACTTTCTATCAATTAGAACTCGTATAATAACCTTTATAATCTATTTATTATCTCTTTTGATACAAACTGGTGGTTAACTTTTTATTTTCTAGTTTACTGGATAAGTTTCATGTTTACTGATATTAAGTCTTAAGTCATTTTGTGATGCTCTAGAAGATGTGCCAAATAGGGTGGGAATGGCTTGTCAAGGAGCATTGTTTAACATATGATTTCATAACTATTTATTAACATCTTATTATATTAAGTGGCTAACCATATTTTTCGGCGTGTTCTCAATTTAGGAAAAAAGTGCAAGAAACTCGGTCAATAGGTCTAAGTTGAGTATGCCTCATCGTACGGGTAGTAAGCCAATTAGAGAGATCCTTTATGAATTGGTGAGTTAATCTTGCAATTCTGTTAAGAAATCACATCCTTGTTAAAAATATTTCTTTGACTTGTTTATTTTATTGTGAAAGGAGGTAAAGATGGCAATCCACCAGATGTGGCTACTATCTTTTCTGAGACTCGTTAGAAGGATATCAAGATTGTTGAACCTGAAACCAATGAAAAATATGTATGTTTGTTGATAAATTTCATTTTACATCATTTCTTTACTGTGTTGCAGTATTTTAATTAAATTATCTTTTATTTTATAGGCTAAAGTCCAAGAAGTGGTGCAATTTGAATCGTCTCTTACAAACATTAAGGTTGTAGAGAGGTGCTTTGGACCTCAACGCAAGAGTCATGTAGTTGGATTTGTTGGTTTGATAACCGTTTAAGGGTTGAAAGGTGGTAACTCCTCAAAAGCTACATTATTAGAGAAGTTGAATGCTACTAAAACAGAAAATGAATCACGGACGCCTGGAAGAGCTAGAGAGTAGATATGATGTGTAAGACAGTAAATACGCACAGCTTGCAAGTGCAGTATTTGATCGGACTTCATCACCATCTTCAACTTAGCAGTAGATTGAATCATTTAATAGGTTAGTAGATTAAAATCCTATTAAAGTCTCTAATAAAATTATTGAAATGCTCATGTGGAAATTTTTGCAGCACACAGTAAAGGGTAATTAAACAAGCAAAGAAAATGTCCCAGCTCCTTTTCTTTTCATGCTCTTCCTCATTTTACCTTTATCAGACATAGATTAGTAAATGAAAGAATATAGCTTAGACTAAATGCTTATATCATTATATAATTTGCTAGTATTAAGCTATTTTTGGATTAGAAGATCTCCACATCAATTGGTTACTTGAAGGAGATTTTTCCTTCCTAATATGGGTGAAGGAATATAGCTTAGGCTAAATGCTTATTTCATGCATGTAATTTGCTAGTATTACTAGGCTAGTCCAAATTCTTTTTGGTTGAATTGGAAATTTCAGACTAATGTGAAAGCCAGAAAGTAATACTAAAGTTTTTGGAATGAACACTTAATAGACAGAATTAGTTACAACCTCTAAACCAAAAATATACAAAGGATAAGTGATAATTAACAATTTAAAAGAGAAAAAGGTAACATTTGTTCTATTAAAAACATACATGAAAAGAGAACAAGTTTTTAATATTCTTTCAAGACATATCTAGTGTTCGCATAGAAAACACTTTTCAAAAGAACCATTTACAAATTAATAATAAAACTCGATAGCACACACCTGTTGAATATTAACATCTCCGCTGATAGAAAATAGGCTAAGAAAATTATCCAAATGCATGTGGAATTCTCTGAAAATGCTTATTATATAAGTATGTAGTTTGTAGAGAAGGTTGTTGTTGTTGGTTCTTCAGCCATATCGTACTACTCAATGAACCTTCTGTTGCAAATTGTGTGCTTGATTTTTCACTGTAGAGGTCTTAAGTTATTTGATGACTGTGGATTGAATTGCCTGGTTAAAATTGTGTGCAAATATTCAGACCAATTGATAACTTCAGGATCAACTTCTGATGTATGCAAATATTCAGACTATTTTGGATTCTTGACTACACCACAAAGGCTTCTCCATCGCCGTAGCATCTCATCCTCCGAGTGCTTCGGCTCCACTCCCCCAGAATTATCATTCAAATAGCTCTCCAATTTTGTTCTTCTTTTTCGTTCTCTGCTTATATGCTACAAATATAAAAGTTATATAGACAAACTGTCACTTACAAAAAAGAAAGGCAGCACATTAGAACAACAGTAACGCGATGAAAAAAGAAAAAGAAAGGAAAGTTAAATGGGCATAAGAATAAGTTTCCAAGACATTGTTATACAATTTGGGGGAAGAATATATTTGCAAAAACAAAAGTAGATTGTGTATGAAAATTGTGTACACGTCTTTTTATAATTTCCCACAATCTGCTTCTCCCCATGAGAAGGCATTGTTATTCAAAGAAAGAATAGTTTTTTTGCAATTGATCAATACTAGTCATCTGATCGTTGTATTATTTCAATTTCTTGTTTATGGTCATTAGTGTATACTTTAATGGATCTATGTTTCTTCATTAGTTGTTTATTATTTATTACTAAAGTGGCATACACTTATGTTAACAGATCAAATATTTGAACTCCGAAGAAGCTGTCCTTGAAGAAAGTGTAGAGTAATTTCAAGTACAAGAGGTTTATATTTTGTTAGGATGGTTTAAAGCGACTATACATATGCTGTAATTTTTTTTCTCTTCTTAGGAATTATTAAAAATGGTGTCATATGATTTAGATTGGTTTCTGGTAAATATGACACTTTACTTCTTTGTATTGACAAAGATACCAAGTATTTGGTTTATTTTAGAGTGTTATTGGGTGTGTATGAAAGCATATAAATAATTATTTCTATACATCTAAATTAAATTTTTGTACTTATACTTGGTACAATTTTACATTGGCAAAGAAATGTGGTCATTGAAGCTCTTCAATGATATGTTTCTCGAGCAGATAAATGGGCATTAACAAAGGTAAATTTTGTTCTTAAAAGTAATACAAATAATGAAGGAAATATTGGTCGCTAAAAGCACTTTCAATGACTGAATTAGTTGTCATTGAAGATTTTTAACGACTAGATAACAATTTAACGAAGGGAAAATCCGGTCATTAAAAAGGATGTATAACGACCGGAAATTATGTCGTCGCTAAAGGATCTTTAACGACCGCATTGTAATCCGGTCGTTAACTTTTAACGTCGGGGCTTTTAACGACCGGTGACGGCCGGATTTTTTTGGTCGTTATTAACTTATAACGACCGGATTTGAACTTTTAACGACCATATTTCCCTTCGCTAAAGGCCTATTTTCTTGTAGTGAACGGTGTTGTTAGAATAAGCGAAGTTTGACGACTAATCTGTAAAATTGTAGCTTCTTTCATAGAAGTATTTGGATGTATAATTTCAAACAGAAAAGAATTTATATAAAATAAATTTGTGTATAGATCAAATAGACAAAAAAAAAATTATACCAGCTAATAAAAACTCTTAAACAAAATAGAAGTCCAACAGCTCGTCTTTCACCAAATATTTTTTTATGAAAAATTAGTCCTTCAAAATTTTTACCAAATAATAAAGAGTCCTAAAAAAAACACAAAAAAAACGTGAGTGAGAATTAGCCTAACATAGCGAGTTGAACAAAGAAGCAAAAATTAATTAACTTTCCTAGACTATTAATAATAGGAGAGTAATTAAATAACTATTCCTAAATTATAGAAAAATTAATTAAATGACTATTCCTAAATATTAATGAAATATTCAAATAACTATGTTGTCAATGTGAACTCTATATTTTAAAGCGTAAGAAAAAAAAAAAAAACTAACAACATTTCGCTAAAAACTTTCGTGCTTTTAATATAGCATAGATAGCTATAGATATAGATAAATTATAAAATCATTTTCAGTTTTCAATTTTTACCTAGTTCAATGAAATCAAAAAGACCACCCTGATGCATTTTACTTGCTACCTGTACATTTATTTGCTTCGGATTGCATGTTGATCGGCTTCTAAAATAAGAGAGAAAAATTGGAAAAATCAAATTGAGGTATGAGAGAGATAATTACGCGTCTTCAGAAAGTCCGGTGTCCAAAAAGTACCAAAACTTTGCCGAAATTTTGAAAAAAAAAAAAGAAGAAAAAGAAAAATTGTTTCAAGAAAAAATAATATTTGGTGTTGTTTTCTATCGCGCCAAAACTGCCCAAACTACGCAAGTTTGATTCTCACTGGATGTGGGATACGTAGGCAACCTTCACCGGGTCCAACTCCATTTTTGCAAAAATAACCCAAAAGTATGAAATGTTGCTATAAAATTAGGTAATGCCGTTCTTGTCTAAATAGCCAAAATGCCCCCTAAAGGGCGCCGGAAGGCTGCTTTTGCAAGAATAGCCACCTATGGTCTTTTCTCAAATTTTTGGCTGATTAGCAAACACAACCCTAAAATCTTCTTTCCTGAGGTGCTGAAGGGTCGTATTTGCAAAGGTGTTTTTGTTTTGAATTGTAATGTCACGACCCGGAATTCTCACCCTCGGGAGTCGTGATGACGCCTACTAGTGGGAGCTAGACAAGCCAAACCTTAATTGCCTTTTTAACAAATATCAACAATCACATGCAAACGATAGAATTTAATAATTAAGCGGAAGTCTTAAATTAAAGAAACTGAATAAAAATGCAGAAGTACAACATAAGCCTCTATCCAAGAACTGGTGTCACAATGTCACAGACTATCTAAGATCTACTACATACAAGGTCTGAAGAAAAATACAATAAACTGTCTCTGAACAAAAGATAATGAAACAGTGAATGAAGATAGAGGGAGACGCCAGGGCCCGCGCCTGCAGGTCTTCCTTGGGTCTCCGGATGGACTGAAGGAAGCCCTCCAACTACTGATGCTGTCCTATACCTGGATCTGTGCAAAAGAGCACAGAGTGTAGTATCAGCACAACCGACCCCATGTGCTGGTAAGTGCCTAGCCTAACCTCGGCGAAGTAGTGACGAGGCTAGGACCAGACTACCAGATAAACCTGTGCAGTTCAATTATATGTATATACAACGGAAAGAAATACAGGAAATAAACAGTCAATAAGGAAGGGAGGGACATGCTGTGGGGAGGCAACAATTACAAATAGGAAACCTCAATATAAAGATAGAAGCAGCCCAAGAATTTAGAGCGAACCAAGAAACGAATATCCAAAATAAACACACTTGAATCAACAACTGTTGCTGCGCGCAACCCGATCCTAATATATAACAACACTGTTGCGGCGTGCAACCCGACCCATAGATATCATTGTTGCCGCGTGCAACCCGATCCTCAAATATCATCGTTGCGGCGTGCAACCCGATCCTCAAATATCATTGTTGCGGCGTGCAACCCGACCCATAGATATCATTGTTGCGGCGTGCAACCCGATCCTCAAATATCATCGTTGCGGCGTGCAACCCGATCCTCAATATCCATAGGTCGCAATTCTTTCCACATCATTGCACAACAATTAGAAACAATCACCAAGGCATGAATAATACAAAGAAGTCATGGAAATCACATATAGGGCCCACGGTCATGCTAGACACCAATGTATAGATACTCGTCACCATGCCTATACATCATACTCGACAATTAGCAAGTAGCAAATAAGACTCTACTCCTATTCCCTCAAGCCAAAGTTAGACCAAACACTTACCTTGAATGCTCCAAACTCAACTCAATCCTCTAGTATAGCTTTACCCCTCGAATTCACCACCAAACTGCTCGAATCTAATCATAAATTACTTGAATGTATTAACAAATGCTACTTGAATCAATTTGAATGCATGAAAATAAATTTTCCAAAGTTTGTTCAAAAATTCCCAAAATGCCCCCGGGCCCACGTGGTCAAAACCCGAGGTTCGAACCAAAACCCGATTACCCATTCCCCCATAAATTCAGATATATAAGTTATTTTGGAATCGGACCTCAAATTGAGGTCCAAAACCCCCAAATTTAGGAACCCTAGTTCTACCCTAAATTCCCAAATTCCTCCATTAAAATCCTTGTTTTGAAGTTGAAATTATGTTTAAGGATGTTAAGGAGTATAGAAAATCAGTTAGAAATCACTTACCAATTGTTTTGAAGAAGTAGAATAGTTTGGAAAATCGCCTCTTATGTTTTGGGTTTTGAAAAAGTGAAAATTAATTGAAAATCCCGACTTTATATACTGTACTGAAGACCCGGCACGGACCGCACAGAAATGCCCCGCGGCCGCGCCGAGGAAGGGTGGGGAAACCCCTCTCTGAACCTTCCAGCGCGGACCGCGCTGATATGGCACGCGGTCGCGCTGGTTGAATTGGGAGTCATTGGCCCTCTCAACCCAGCCACGCGGACCGCGCAAAAGTGCACCGCAGCCGCGCGGCTGCCAGCACGGACTGTGCGAAAATGACCGCGGCCGCGCTGGGGGCCTGCAACACCTGGACCTGCAACACCTGATACTTTTAAGTCTAAGACCTCCCGGGACCTACTCAAAACTCACCCGAGCCCTCGGGGCTCCAAACCGAACATACATATAATCTCGAAAACATACTCCGGACTCATTCGTGTGATCAAATCGCCTAATTAACATCATGAATCATCTATTTGGATCTCAATACCCATGAATTTCTTTCCAATTCCCATAAAACATTAAGTTAAGCTTTTCCAGCTCAAAACACGTCAAATGACGTCCAAATCTAACCAGACTTTACAGCAATTGCTTAAATCATATTTAAGACTTGTGCCGGGCGTCGGAACAAAAATACGAGCCCAACAACACAGTCTTCTAAACAAATAACACTTTCAAATTCTTTAATTATTTTCAGAAAACAATTTCACACAACAATTCATTTCTCGGACTTGGGACCTCGGAATTTGATTCCGGGCACACATCCAAGTCCCAAAATTTCCTACGGACCCTCCGGGACTGTCGAATCACGAGTCCGGGTCCATTTGCCCAAAACGTTGACCAAAGTCAAACTTAATCAATTTAAGACATCAAATTTATTATTTTTCTCACAAATTCACATTTAAACTTTCCGGTTACGCGCCCCGACTGCGCACACAAGTCGAGGCAACCCCCAAGTGAGGTTTTCACGGCTTTGGAAGTACAAGGTGAGTGGGAAATACGGTGATGACCCTTTGGGTCGTCACATCCTCCACCTCTAAAACAACCGTTCGTCCTCGAACGGACAAAAGAAAGAAGTACCTGAGTCGGGGAAAAGATGGGGATAACGGCTCCGCATATCAGACTCGGACTCCCAGGTCGATGCCTCAGGAGGCTGACCTCTCCACCGAACGCGAAGAAAAGGAAAACTCTTCGACCTCAGTTGTCGAACCTGCCGGTCTAGAATAGCTACCGGCTCCTCCTCATATGACAGATCCTTGTCCAATTGGACAGTACTGAAGTCTAATGCATGGGTAGGATCGTCGTGATACCTCCGAAGCATACATACATGGAAAACTGGGTGCACGACTGATAAGCTAGGTGGAAATGCAAGTCTATAAGCCACCTCTCCTACTCGGTCAAGAATCTCAAACGGACCAATGTACCTAGGGCTAAGCTTGACCTTCTTTCCCAACCTCATCACGCCCTTCATAGGCGACACTCGGAGCAATACTCGCTCACCAATCATGAAAGCTACATCTCGAACCTTAAGGTCTGCATAAGTCTTCTGCCTAGAGTGAGCTGAACGAAGCCTCTCCTGAATAATCTTGACCTTATCTAAGGCCTCCTGAACTAATTCTGTACCCAATAACCGAGCCTCTCCCGGCTCAAACCATCCGACTGGAGACAGACATCGCCTACCATACAACGCCTCATATGGAGCCATCTGAATGCTGGACTGGTAGCTGTTGTTGTAGGCGAACTCTGCTAAAGGCAAAAACTGGTCCCACGAGCTTCCAAAATCAATGACACAGGCTCGGAGCATATCCTCCAATATCTGAATAGTCCTCTCGGACTGGCTGTCCGTCTGAGGATGGGACGCTGTGCTCAACTCAAACCGTGTGCCCAACTCTCGCTGAACTGCACGCTAGAAACGCGAGGTAACTGCGTACCCCGATCCGAAATGATAGATGCCGGCACACCATGAAGGCGAACAATCTCCCAGATATAAATCTCAGCTAACATCTCGGATGAATAGGAGACTGCTACAGGAATGAAATGCGCTGACTTGGTCAGCCTATCAACAATAACCCATATCGGGTCGAACTTCTTCCGAGTCAACGGAAGTCCAGTAACGAAATCCATGGTAATCCTCTCCCA
>NC_031989.1:67367910-67387033 GCF_001879085.1 Nicotiana attenuata
CTCGGGCGACCCTTCCTGGGGTCAACCTGATCATCAAGGCTGCAATAGATGAGAACTCCTCCCACGAACCGACGATAGTAGCCTGCCAATCCCAAGAAACTCCGAATCTCTGTAGCTGATGCTGGTCTAGGCCAGTTCTTGACTGCCACAATCTTCTTCTGGTCAACCTGAATACCCTCTGCTGATACGACATGACCCAGGAATGCAACTGAACTCGACCAAATCTCATACTTCGAAAACTTTGCATATAGCTGACTATCCTTCAGAGTCTGAAGAACCACTCTGAGATGCTGCTCGTGCCCCCTCCTGGCTGCGGGAGTATATCAATATATCATCAATGAACACTATCACGAATGAATCCAAATAAGGCCTGAACACTCGGTTCATCAAGTCCATAAAAGCTGCTGGGGCATTTGTCAACCCGAATGACATAACCAAGAACTCACAATGCCCGTACCGAGTGCGGAAAGCTGTCTTAGGGACATCGGATGCCCTAATCCTCAACTGATGGTAGCCAGATCTCAAATCAATCTTTGAAAATACCTCGGCACCCTGAAGCTGGTCGAACAAATCATCAATCCTCGGCAGCGGATACTTATTCTTGATTGTAGCCTTGATCAATTGCCGGTACTCAATACACATTCTCATCGAACCATTTTTTTTCTTAGCAAACAACACCGGCGCACCCCACGATGAAACGCTGGGTCTAATGAAACCCTTCTCAAGCAAGTCTTGCAACTGTTCTTTTAACTCTTTCATCCCCGGCGGGGCCATACGATATGGTGGAATAGATATGGGCTGAGTGCCCGGAACCAGATCAATGCAGAAATCTATATCCCTATCGGGTGGCATACCCGGCAGGTCTGAAGGAACAACATCAGGGAAATCACGAACAACGGGCATAGAATCGAGAGAGGGAACCTCAGCACTGGAATCCAGAACATAAGCTAAATAAGCCAGACACCCCTTCTCAACCATACGCCGAGCCTTCACATACGACATGACACTGCGGGTAGAATAACCTGGAGTCCCTCTCCACTCTAAACGAGGCATACCCGGTAAAGCTAAGGTCACAGTCTTGGCATGACAGCCCAAGATAGCGTGGTAAGGTGGTAACCCGTCCATCAGCAATATAACACTGAAATCATCCATGTCCAGAAGAAGCAAATCTACACGAGTCTCAAAACCTCCAATAACCACTATACATGAACAATGGACGCGATCCACCACAATAGAATCACCCACCGGCGTAGGCACATAAATAGGGTCACTCAAAGAACCACTAGGCATGACCATATACGGCGCAAAAATAAAACCGAAGCTTCTCTACCACAAACCAGAACAGTACCTGCACCTCCACCTCTAGCATCTCTACCTCCACCTCTAATGCCTCTACATCCACCTCTAGCATCTCTGAGCGGGTTGGACGAGTCCCTCAATGAACCTCCTCACTCTCCCTCACGGGGGGAGAACTATGAGAAGAGCATGACAAGCCAAGTCGATGAATCTGATCTCGAGTCAAAGCTGGTGACCTAACTGGTCTGTGCTGTTGCTCAGCTGAAGAACCGGTACATGACCTCGCCATTCGTGAAGGGACAAGAGTAGAGGTTTCAATTTAGCATTTTAGAAACAAAACCACACGACAAGAAAGAACAAATGTGAAACTTTTCCTAACTCTATAGCCTCTGGGGGATAAATACAGACGTCTCCGTACCGATTCCTCAGACTCTACCGAGCTTGTCTGTGAACTGTGAGACCCATGTAACCTAGAGCTCTGATACCAACTTGTCACGACCCGAAATTCCCACCCTTGGGAGTCGTGATGGCGCCTACTAGTGGGAGCTAGACAAGCCAAACCTTAATTACCTTTTTTAACAAATATCAGCAATCGCATGCAAACGATAGAATTTAATAATTAAGCGAAAGTCTTAAATTAAAGAAACTGAATAAAAATGCAGAAGTACAACATAAGCCTCTACCCAAGAACTGGTGTCACTGTGTCACAGACTATCTAAGATCTACTACATACAAGGTCTGAAGAAAAATACAATATACTGTCTCTGAACAAAAGATAATGAAAAAGTGAATGAAGATAGAGGGAGACGCCAGGGCCCGCGAACGCCTGCAGGTCTACCTTGGGTCTCCGGGTGGACTAAAGGAAGCCCTCCAACTACTGATGCTGTCCAATACCTGGATCTATGCAAAAGAGCATAGAGTGTAGTATCAGCACAACCGACCCCATGTGCTGGTAAGTGCCTAGCCTAACCTCGGCGAAGTAGTGACGAGGCTAGGACCAGACTACCAGATAAACCTGTGCAGTTCAACTATATATATATACAACGGAAAGAAATACAGGAAATAAACAGTCAATAAGGAAGGGAGGGACATGCTGTGGGGAGGCAACAGTTACAAATAGGAAACCTCAATATAAAGATAGAAGCAGCCCAGGAATTTACAGCGAACCAAGAAACGAATATCCAAAATAAACACACTTGAATCAACAACTGTTGCGGCGCGCAACCCGATCCTAATACATAACAACACAGTTGCGGCATGCAACCCGACCCATAGATATCATTGTTGCGGCGTGCAACCCGATCCTCAAATATCATCGTTGCGGCGTGGAACCCGATCCTCAAATATCATTGTTGCGGCGTGTAACCCGACCCATAGATATCATTGTTGCGGCGTGCAACCCGATCCTCAAATATCATCGTTGCGGCGTGCAACCCGATCCTCAAATATCATTGTTGCGGCGTGCAACCCGACCCATAGATATCATTGTTGCGGCGTGCAACCCGATCCTCAAATATCATCGTTGCGGCGTGCAACCCGATCCTCAAATATCACGTGGTAGGCGTACCACACGATCCCATTTCATAATACTACGTGGTAGGCGTACCACATGCTCTCATTTCATCAATCACAATATAACAAAATAATTCCGGCTGGGGGACAACAGTGTATAACTTCCCGGCAAGGGAACAACAACATAATAAATTCCCGGCAAGGGAACAAAATGTCAAATCAAATGTCCCGACAAGGGAGAAACATCTATAACCGCACTGGTCCCAACATCTAACTACCGCAGCTACTACCGATCCTGTTGCAACATCTAACTGCCACAACTATAATCAGTCCAGTTACGACACCTATCTACCACAACTATGATCAATCCTATTACAACATCTAACTACCACAACTATAATCAAACTTATTGCTACACCTGACTACCTCAGCTATAACCAACCTATTACAACACTTAACTACCTCAGCTATAACCAACCTATGACAACACTTAACTACCTCAGCTATAACTATAGTCATCACTCAACACAAGGAAGCATTAACCTAAGCGTTCGTAATATCAATTAAGAGCACAGTACAAGGGAACCACAATTCGACAATGGCCCGCCAAGGGACAACATAATGATCTTTTCTCTCCTCACTTTTACTTCACAATTCACTTCACAACTCGAGCCAATTCTCTAGAGGTTCAATTATCACTTATACTTTCGCAACACGCTATACAACTGGAGCCAACGCTCCTCAATATCCATAGGTCGCGATTCTTTCCACATCATTGCACAACAATTAGAAACAATCACCAAGGCATGAATAATACAAGGAAGTCATGGAAATCACAATATAGGACCCACGGTCATGCTAGACACCAATGTATAGATACTCGTCACCATGTATAGATACTCGTCACCATGCATATACATCGTACTCGACAATTAGCAAGTAGCAAATAAGGCTCTACTCCATTCCCTCAAGCCAATGTTAGACCAAACACTTACCTCGAATGCTCCAAACTCAACTCAATCCTCTAGTATAGCTTTACCCCTCGAATTCACCACCAAACCGCTCGAATCTAATCACATATTACTTGAATGTATTAACAAATGCTACTTGAATCAATTTGAATGCATGAAAATGAATTTCCTAAAGTTTGTTCAAAAATTCCCAAAATGCCCCCGGGCCCACGTGGTCAAAACCCGAGGTTCGAACCAAAACCCGATTACCCATTCCCCTATGAATTCAGATATATAAGTTATTTTGGAATCGGACCTCAAATTGAGGTCCAAAACCCCCAAATTTAGGAACCCTAGTTCTACCCGAAATTCCCAAATTCCCCCATTAAAATCCTTGTTTTGACGTTGAAATTATGTTTAAGGATGTTAAGGAGTATAGAAAATCAGTTAGAAATCACTTACCAATTATTTTGAAGAAGTAGAATCGTTTGGAAAATCGCCTCTTATATTTTGGGTTTTGAAAAAGTGAAAAATAACTGAAAATTCCGACTTTATATACTGTACTGAAGACCCGGCGCGGACCGCACAAAAATGCCCCGCGGTCGTGCCGAGGAAGGGTGGGGAAACCCTTCTCTGAACCTTCCAGCGCGGACCGTGCTGATATGGCACGCGGTCGCGCTGGTTGAATTGGGAGTCATTGGCCCTCTGAACCCAGCCACGCGGACCGTGCAAAAGTGCACCGCGGCCGCGCTGGGGGCCTGCAACACCTGGACCTGCAACACCTGATACTTTTATGTCTAAGACCTCCCTGGACCTACTCAAAACTCACCCGAGCCCTTGGGGCTCCAAACCAAACATACATATAATCTCAAAAACATACTCCGGACTCATTCGTGCGATCAAATCGCCCAATTAACATCATGAATCATCTATTTGGGTCTCAATACCCATGAATTTCTTTCCAATTCCCATAAAACATTAAGTTAAGCTTTTCTAGCTCAAAACACGTCAAATAACGTCCAAATCTAACCAAACTTTACAGCAATTGCTTAAATCATATTTAAGACTTGTGCCGGGTGTCAGAACCAAAATACGAGCCCAACAACACAGTCTTCTAAACAAATAACACTTTCAAATTCTTTAATTATTTTTAGAAAATAATTTCACACAACAATTCATTTCTCAGACTTGGGACCTCGGAATTTGATTCCGGGCACACACCCAAGTCCCAAAATTTCCTACGGACCCTCCGGGACTATCGAATCACGAGTCCGGGTTCGTTTGCCCAAAACGTTGACCAAAGTCAAACTTAATCTATTTAAGACATCAAATTTATTAATTTTCTCACAAATTCACATTTAAACTTTCTGGTTACACGCCCGGACTGCGCACACAAGTCGAGGCAACCCCCAAGTGAGGTTTTCACGGCCTTGGAAGTACAAGGTGAGTGGGAAATACGGTGATGACCCTTTGGGTCGTCACATGTAATTTTGAAAAATTGATAATTTTCTCTTGAGTCAAAATAAATCATGGTCTTTTAACCAATCATTTTAAATAAATGTGCAGGATGAGCACTATCGAAAATGAACCCTTCACAGTCCTCGAGAAAATCCCGTTAGAACTCCATATGTGGTGGAATGGCTTAGGGAAAGTCAGCAGAGATACTGTGATAAAAGCTTTGGGCGGTCTCATTTGTCTTTTGAAGATTAAGCCGAGGTTGGATGTAATTGAGGCTTTAATACCTTTTTGGGACCCGGCGCATAATGTGTTCCATTTTTCTGATTTTGAGCGAACCCCTACGTTTGAGGAAATAGCGGACTATGCTTGTCTTAGTGGGAATCTCAGAAATCGATACCCAGTGGCACCTAGAGCGGTGACTCCTCATAAGTTTCTGGACCTTCTGAGTATTAGTCGGGAAGTTAAAGATGCAAATTTGGCTGAGGGATTTTGCACATTCTACTTCTTGTACCGGTGTTACGGGGATCCCCATGGTTTTGAAGCTCTAGATACCGGTCTAACTCATTCAGGGAACAAAGGTAAATGGGAAGCACGTCGGGGATTTGCTTTCATAGTGGCATTCCTGGGCGTCTTAATCTGCCCAAGAAAAGGATGGAAATATAGAGTTGGGGCTCGTGGGAATGGCCGGCTTCATGACTAAAAAGTCTAATGGCACCATTGTACCGATGATCCTAGCAGAGATTTATCAAGCTCTAACCGTTTGCCGAGCGGGGTGAAAATTCTTTGAGGGTTCTAACATGCTTTTACAACTTTGGATGGAAGAACACCTTTGCCATCGTCCGGGGTACATGAACTATGGTATGACTAGGCTTAACTACATTGAAGAACATGAAAATAGGATTGAGGTCATGAGTTTCCAGAGGGTACGGAGGCATGGTTCGCGCATTTGAGTTCTTTGACTGCAAGCAGAATTGAGTGGACATTCGGTTGGCTCCCGGTCACTAAAGTCATCTATATGTCGGCCGAAGTATGTTTTCTTCTATTGATGGGTCTTTGGAGCATTCAACCATATGCTCCACACAGGGTTCAGCGCCAGCTAGGCCAGTACCAAACTATCCCTCATGATGAGGGACCGAGGCCAGTACCAAACTATCCCTCACTGAAGTCATCTATATATCGGCCGAAGTATCAATGAAGATTTGAGTCAGCTAGTAATGAAAAGGGTAAAATTGGGTTTTTACAAAGGCTAAATATCAGAATGTTCTAGACTTTTCACAGTTGTCCCTATCATTAGCCTAAAAATGCTGATATTGGATAAGGAAAAGGACAGACAGCTGTAAAAGATGTTGTACTATTCTGATTTTTAGAATTTTTAGGTTAGAATATTCCTCTTTTGATGCCTTTTTGTGCATTCTATAAAAGGAAAATAACCCCACTCACACACATTCAGCATCATTTTACTGCACAAAAGTTCTCTCTTCTTTTCTGAAGAAAGATCAGATTTCAGAAAATTTTAGACAACATCCAAAACTTCTCATTCTTGGTTTAATAAGCTGAAAACATGGTTTGAAGTAGAGAATTTTTTTTGGGTTCTTTAGCTGAGATTACTGGTTTCAAGTTGGGTTAGATTTGGTTTAAATTTCTGGTTTATTTGGGGCTGCTGTTGTTGTGTTGGTTTCTATCCTTGCAAGCTTCAGCTATCTTCATTCTTTTCCTTCTCCTGTTACTTGCTGTTTGGTTGCTGCTTAGGTATTTAACCTCAATTCCCTCTCTATGTAATGCCATTTATGGTTTGTTTAAAATATATGAAATCAGATGTATAAATGGTGTTTGTGCAAGTGAATATCTTTTCATGATAGTAGTTAGCTTACAATGATATGAATGTGATTAAGTTTTGAATATGTGAGTTTAAAGTTTGAGCATGAACAACCTAGCTGATACTTGGATGCCTTATAGTTTCAGTTTGCAAAATTAGCCTTGTTTATGTCCATAGCCAGATCTTCTAGTCATTAAGGCTGATTATAAAATTTTAAAGTCATGTTTCCTCCCTTTATCTGAGTAGACAGCTTTCCCCTATTTAAACCCCTTTATTTTCTCTCTTGTCTGTTTGGCTGTAAGCTACTGCCTGCAGATTTGACTACTAATTGGACAAATCAGCAGGTTCAAAAGATGAAAATGGAATCATGCTGCTGTGGACAAATTATGTTCAAAAAAGGCTAGGATTCTTCATGATATCATTTATGAAAGTTGTAATAGTTTAGCTTTTAATATAGTTAGGTCATGTAACAAGTCTTAATGTAAGGTGTTGATTTTGGAAGTTGTTTATTCTATTTTAGGAAGACTGTAATAAACTAGGCTTTAGTTATGTATTTTGTTATTTTTTTTTTTACAAAAGAAACAGTAATGGTGCTGGGCTTTGAGCCTATTCAGCAGAATCAAAGGCTGCTTAGTTGATGAAAAGAGGGTTTGAATTTGTAGCCCAAGTGACAGACTAATCTCAGACGAGTTGGGCCTAGTCCATAGGCCCAAACGTTGAGTCAGTCTAGGAGCCTTTTATCATGGGTCATTTTATGTCAATTGATTAATTTTCAGTACTCAGCATGTATATGTCTTTCAGAATTTTAACGTGTTAGAATCCTAATATATGTAGTGTTTAAATAGTTTCATAGTTCAAATTCATATTAATAGCAATGTAATAATTTCAAAGTTTATAATATGATTG
This sequence comes from Nicotiana attenuata, assembly GCF_001879085.1. Taxonomy (NCBI): domain Eukaryota; kingdom Viridiplantae; phylum Streptophyta; class Magnoliopsida; order Solanales; family Solanaceae; genus Nicotiana; species Nicotiana attenuata. The sequence goes on from NC_031989.1 coordinate 67,375,849, forward strand.
TTAGTGGTGTAATTTTAGGATTCGCATAATAGAATGTATTTCGTTCTTAAAGCTGAAAATTTGATCATGGGCCCAGTCCTTGGCCCTTTCGAAATTCTGGTGATTTCTTGGCTTTGTTCTCACTGTCGGGCTTGATGTTGAGCCAGCTTTCCCTTGTTCTCCTTTACAAGATTTTTAAATAATATAGGCCTACTGCTGGCCTAGAATTCCTCTAAATAAATAAGTGCCTAGTATATCAACCAAAACATGCCTATAATTAGGAGATTTAGATTAAACTCTGATTCGTTTTAAAAATCTGAACCTCTTTAGGCTGCATTTGGTTTAAATATAATTCTTAAAAAGAAACAAGTTGAGGTGTGCCATACACAAACAAAACCCATAACTCATGGCCCTCATAAATTAGATTAAGAGCTAACATTTGTAGTTGCTATAGTTAAATATATTTCCTTTAAAGATAAAAGGTTGGAGGTGTGCCATCCATAAATTAGATCAACCATGGCCCTCATAAATATTGTAACTTAACTGTTAAAAATGATTCTTCGTAGTTGCTTTAGGCGCGCTACAGTAAATTATCATGGCTACGGGTACGGCTCCCGTGACGTAGTTGTGATTGCTAAAATCCGGGTGTACATTTCATGTGACCCGACTTTAATTTCCAACAATGTTAAATAAAATATATCGCGAACCGCGAGTGCATTTCATGTAGCGTGGATTAAGATGTGTTTTAAATAACATTGAATTTTCTTATAAAATAGTAAAAGCGGTTAAAAAGTCGTAAAAATGCACGTAGGTTTAAAATGCGTAACTAATCAGATAATAGGACAATATTAATAGTTTAAGTGACCGTGCTAGAACCACGGAACTCAGGAATGCCTAAAACTTTCTCCCAGGTTAACAGAATTCCTTATCTAGAATTTTTGGTTCGCGGACTTTAAAAAATAAAAACTTCCTCGATTTGGGATTTTAAAATAAATCGGTGACTTGGAACACCAAATAATTTATTCCAAGTGGCGACTCTGATAAATAAATTAATCCCATTTCGAATAATGTCACTTTAATTGGAAAAACTCCGATATACCCTCGGGGTGTAAAAAGGAGGTGTGACAGCTCTGGCGATTTTGCTGGGGATTAAAACCCAGAACTTTGGTTCAGGGTTCAAGAATTCGAGCTTAGAATAACTGTTATAGTTGGCTTGTTTTTATCTGATTTTTACATGTTGAGCCTACTAATTGCCACTTTTTACCGCTTTGATATTGTTTGGATTGTATATAAATTGCTACAAAACCCTCCTCTCTCTGAGTCTTCTAAATCATCCGAGAAGTGTACACTTCATGTAACTTCTTTTTTGTTAGAGTCATATCCCAATTTTAGAACGAGGTTCGGACAAGTTGTAGAGCCGGTGAAGCTTGGATATTCTCGGTACGTTGCCCCCCCCCCCCGGCTCGAGCTGTTCGCTCGGGTAAGCCAGGTCTAGAACAATACACCCAGGTTTTTAAACCTTGTATAACATAGCCTCATGTCGCATCCCTAGTAGGAACGTTTGTTTGCATCACGTGCATTTGACTTTGGGGACTCAACACAGGGGTTGGGTCTTTCTAGGACAGGTATACCCGAAATCAAAAAGACCACCCTGATGCATTTTACTTGCTACCTGTACATTTATTTACTTCGGATTGCATGTTGATAGGCTTCAAGAATAAGAGAGAAAAATTGGAAAAATCAAATTGAGGTATGAGAGAGATAATTACACGTCTTCAGAAAGTCCGATGTCCAAAAAGTACCAAAACTCTGCCGAAATTTTGAAAAAAAAAGAAGAAAAAGAAAAATTGTTTCAAGAAAAAAGAATATTTGGTGTTGTTTTCTGTCGCACCAAAACTGCCCAAACTACGCAAGTTTGATTCTCACTGGATGTGGGATACGTAGGCAACCCTCACCGGGTCCAACTCTATTTTTGCAAAAATAACCCAAAAATATGAAATGTTGCTATAAAATTAGGTAATGCCGTTCTTGTCTAAATAGCCAAAATGCCCCCAAAAGGGCGCCGGAAGACTGCTTTTGCAAGAATAGCCACCTATGGTCTTTTTTCAAATTTTTGGCCGATTAGCAAACACATCCCTAAAATCTTCTTTCCTGAGGTGCTGAAGGGCCGTATTTGCAAAGGTGTTTTTGTTTTGAATTGTAATTTTGAAAAATTGATAATTTTCTCTTGAGTCAAATTAAATCATGGTCTTTTAACCAATCATTTTAAATAAACGTGCAGGACGAGCACTATTAAAAATGAAACCTTCACAGTCCTCGAGAAAATCCCATTAGAACTCCATATGTGGTGGAATGGCTTAGGGAAAGTCAGCAGAGATACTGTGACAAAAGCTTTGGGCGGTCTCATTTGTGTTTTGAAGATTAAGCCGAGGTTGGATGTAATTGAGGCTTTAATACTTTTTGGGATCCGGCGCATAATGTGTTCCATTTTTCTGATTTTGAGCTAACCCCTACGCTTGAGGAAATAGCGGACTATGCTTGTCTTAGTGGGAATCTCAGAAATCGATACCCAGTGGCACCTAGAGCGGTGACTCCTCATAACTTTCTGGACCTTCTGAGTATCAGTCGGGAAGTTAAAGATGGAAATTTGGCTGAGGGATCTTGCACATTCTACTTCTTGTACCGGCGTTACGGGGATCCCCACGGTTTGATACCGGTCTAACTCATTCAGGGAACAAAGGTAAATGGGAAGCACGTCGGGGATTGGTTTTCGTAGTGGCATTCCTAGACGTCTTAATCTGCCCAAGAAAAGGATGGAAATATAGAGTTGGGGCTCGTGGGAATGGCCGGCTTCATGACTAAAAAGGCTAATGGCACCATTGTACCGATGATCCTAGCAGAGATTTATCAAGCTCTAACCGTTTGCCGAGCGGGGGGAAAATTCTTTGAGGGTTCTAACATGCTTTTACAACTTTGGATGGAAGAACACCTTTGCCATCGTCCGGGGTACATGAACTATGGTATGACTAGGCTTAACTACATTGAAGAACATGAAAATAGGATTGAGGGTCATGAGTTTCCAGAGGGTACGGAGGCATAGTTCGCGCATTTGAATTCTTTGACTGCAAGCAGAATTGAGTGGACATTCGGTTAGCTCCCGGTCACTGATGTCATCTATATGTCGGCCGAAGTATGTTTTCTTCTATTGATGGGTCTTTGGAGCATTCAACCATATGCTCCACACAGGGTTCTGCGCTAACTAGGCCAGTGCCAAACTATCCCTTATGATGAGGGACCGAGGCCAGTACCAAACTATCCCTCACTGAAGTCATCTATATGCCGAAGTATCAATGAAGATTTGAGTCAACAAGTCATTGAACTAGGTCCAAAAGCTGCATTTTTGGAAGAAAGGGTTCGCTAGATTTGGCATCAGTGTCGGTTTCTGGAGCCACAGACTCAGGTGCGGGATTTGTCCAATGGCGAATTACAGTCTAGTTACACGGCTTGGTATGGTAAAAGGTTTCAAGTCCATCAAGAGCCTAAACGGCCCACCATAAGGCCCCATGTCCAATAGTTCACTGATATAGCGCAAGAACAATAGGATTGGTTGGCAAAAGAGACAAGCTACAGGGCCAAGATAAGCAAATTGGAGGGTCAAATCAGAGATCTCAAATTTGATAGTAGTGTGCAGGCTGCTGCTGATGATGGGGAGAAGAAAAAGTTGGCCCAAGAAAACAAAGCCCTTCGAGCTCAGATCCAAAAAATGAAGACAGTTGCTGAGAATCAGAAAAGGAGCCGAACGGATGAAAGACTCATAAATGGTCTTAGGAGGAAAATATCTGAGTACGAGGATGATTTGGAAAAATTTGAGGGTAGTCTGGCAAGAGCGTGGGCACAGTTGGCAAAGAACGCAGAGGGACGGGCAGAGTTTGTCCGGCAATTGAAAAGGAAATATGATAGAGAAGTCATATACTTGAAGAAAAAGCTAACCACCCTCGAGAATAAGATGGCCAAACAAACAAAGAACTTTAAAACAGAGAGGGAACATTGTTATGCACTAATGTCTCAGCTAGAAGAAGATATGCAATAGTTGCAGGGTCAAAGCCATCATGACACCCAGGTGTTAGAAGCTAGGTCTCAACAAATTGGACGTTTGCTCCAAGAGAAAGGCATCATTAGGGAAAGGGTTAGAGCAATTGCTGACTATATCGTCATGAAATGCCATGAATGTGAGGACATGACTAGATCCACCTTTTTCGCTGCAATGATGACCTTCGTTCGCCAAATAATGAATGACCCGGACCGCCTCCAAGGAGATCTTACACGCAGGCCCGTGGCGAGACCGACTGATGTCCTACGGGCACCTAGAGTGGAAGCACTTATGTATTCTTGATTTTCATTTCGAGTCTGGATTCCAGTTTCCAGAGTCTGTTTTTAATTTTTCAATTCCTAGAAAGGTATGATGGAGTCGTTGTAATAGAAAAGATTAGGAGTTTTTATTTTTAAATGAAATTTGAAGAAAAACCAAAAAACTTGTGTTTATTTATTTGATGCTTTTATTCCTTGAACTACGTGATGATCTGATTCATGAAGCGTCGTGATACGTAGGCAATCTCCATCGGATATGGTCATGGTTTTAATAAAAAGGAAAATGACGAAAAGAGAAAACCAAAAGGAAAAAGAAAAGAGAGAAAACAAGAAAAGAGAACGAAAACAAGAAGAAAAAAATAGTGAGAGAATGCAAAAGAGAGCAAGAGAAAGATCGGGGAGATAAACAAAGGCCGGGATGAGACATGCAATCATCGCAAAAAATGTAGAAACACATTTAACAGTATAGGTGCATCACACCCCCAATTTGCGATTCCCTATGTGTTAATTGCTTCAAACTAACCGGTTTGTTGTGTCTACTGTTGAGTATAGGTTCTGTTATAAGGTGGATGGTTTTGTGGTAACCTGGCTTCGCACCCTAACTTTACAAGATCCAAGGGAAGTGTCAAAATGTCATCAGAAAGTTATCTACCAACAATTCCCATCCCAAAGGATAGCCCTGTGTCCGGTGAATCTGGGAGCCCGAATTCTCCATCGAAAGGTCATCTCGGGGTCACACCCCTCGAAGTTCGGAGCCGAGGCAGGAGCCCGTCCTCGAGGTTCGCCTAAGAGTTGATTTTGTTTCGACTATTGCAGCGGGCCACGGCAAGCAAGGGGGAGGCTCCCAAGGCACGCGATTCGACCTGAGGTCTATTTTGAGGTGTTAAATCTAGCCAAGTTATCTCTGTACTATCGCTATTTAACACGTTTTATATTGTAAAGAATCCCCTGCCTATGTAAAGGGGATCCCCGCCTCTTTGTAAGGAGGACAGATGTTGCTCCACTTCTCCACAAATGCAATAATCTCTCTCTCTCTCTCTCTCTCTCTCTCTCTCTCTCTCTCTCTCTCTCTCTCTCTCTCTCTCTCTCTCTCTCTCTCTCTCTCTCTCTCTCTCTCTCTCTCTCTCTCTCTCTCTCTCTCTCTCTCTCTCTCTCTCTCTCTCTCTCTCTCTCTCTCTCTCTCTCTCTCTCTCTCTCTCTCTCTCTCTCTCTCTCTCTCTCTCTCTCTCTCTCTCTCTCTCTCTCTCTCTCTCTCTCTCTCTCTCTCTCTCTCTCTCTCTCTCTCTCTCTCTCTCTCTCTCTCTCTCTCTCTCTCTCTCTCTCTCTCTCTCTCTCTCTCTCTCTCTCTCTCTCTCTCTCTCTCTCTCTCTCTTTCTTCTAAATTGTCTATCTTCATCGACCTCAAGGTCGCCTTAGCACTTTATCATTTTCTCATTTGTTCTTCGTTACTTTGCTAAATATTGATTAAATAGAGCCTTGCTTAGCTATATTTTGCCTGTTATCCCTTTCCCGACTGCCCTCGACAGCCCGAGATAGGCTCGAACCTCGGCCCCGAGGTGTCTACTGGCTGATCTTACGCCCGGGCAACAGCCCCCTACTGGTTCAATTACTGCCTTGCTTAACTCATTTTTTGTCATTATACTTCAGGTTTTAGCACCTACCGCCCTAACAAACTAGCTCGGGAATAGATCACGTATTTTTAGAATCCCATTTACAAATTTAATTGTTGTTACCGTTTTCACTGTAAACAGTTTGGTGCCCACGGTGGGGCTAAAAATAATAGTGATTATTTTCTTGCTAGTTTTGTCACTCGAACGCACGATATCATTCACACTTCTTCTTTCCCAAGATCTCCGCTTTCAGGACTGGATACCCAGCTCGACTGGTGAAATGGGAAACCGAGATCTCAAAAGCTACAGGGGAGTAGACCCGATCAACCCAGAGTCCGGCGCATCCCCGGGTTCAATCCGAGCGAAAAGGAGGGCTCCCCAACATGGTATCCACGTGATTATCGGAGGGGCTATCGATCTCCAAGGGCCCATGTCCAAGAAAACAAAAACATCCGCTACAGAAGGACCGGCCTGAAAGCGCTTACCCGAAAAAATCCTCATATTCATCGAGGAGGACCTCGAGGCCATGGGGGAACCGCACAACGACGTGTTGGTGATCTCATTTCTCTTGAACAATACAAGGATAAAGCGCGTGCTCGTGGACCCGGGCAGCTTGGCCAACAAAATCAGGTCAGAAGTGATAGAACAGCTGGGGTTGCTTAGTCAAATTAACCCCATTCCTCGAATCCTCCACGGTTTCAACATGACCGGGGAAGAAACGAAAGGAGAAATCACCCTCCCGATCAACACGTCTGGTACAACCCAGAGCACCAAATTTTAGGTCATCGACGGCAATATGAGGTAAAACGCTTTGCTTGGTAGGCCTTGGATACACAATATGAGGGCAGTGCCTTCGACCTTGCACCAGGTGGTGAGATTCCCCACAAGAAATGGCATCACGACAATACATGGAGAATAGCGGGTAGCAAGAGAAATGTTGCGGTCCACCATGAGATGCCGACCCCCATACACTCGGCCTCAAGCGAGGAAAAAAGCGTGCAGACCCTTGGAGACGACGAGGAAGATTTCTTCGCCCCCTAAACCTTCGTCGCCCCTGACGAATCCGATGCAACCAAGTCGACGGTTAAAGAATTGGAGCAGGCCGTTCTGATCGATAACCTCCCGGATCGCAAGGTATACCTGGGAACGGGGCTGACCCCCGAACTCAGGACAGGGTTTTTTCAATTCCTTAGTAACAATATCGATTGTTTTGCCCTGTCCCACCTAGACATGACAGGTATCCCACCGGAATTAACCTCCCACCAACTGAGTGTCGACCCCAAATTCAAACCCGTGAAGCAGAAAAGGAGACCGCAGTCCGAGGTAAAGCACGCCTTCATCAAAGAGGAGGTAACAAAACTCCTTAAAATTGGATCCATCAGGGAGGTAAAGTAACCCGAATGGCTAGCTAACGTAGTGGTAGTGCCAAAAAAGGGGAATAAGCTAAGAATGTGCGTAGATTATAAGGATTTAAACAAAGCATGCCCCAAAGATTCTTTCTCGCTGCCCAACATCGATCATCTGATCGATGCCACGGCCGGCCACGAGACCCTCACCTTCCTCGATGCTTACTCGGGGTACAATTAGATTCAGATGAACCTCGAGGATAGGGAAAAGACCTCATTCATCACGAAGTATGGTACATATTGCTATAACGTGATGCCCTTCGGGATAAAAAATGCAGGAGCGACATACCAACGCCTAGTTAATAAGATGTTCGAGCATCAATAGGAAAATTGATGGAAGTATACATTGATGATATGCTAGTTAAATCCCTGCGCACAGAGGATCATCTAACCCATTTGCAGAAAACTTTCGACATCCTCAGAAGCTACAACATGAAGCTCAATCTCGAAAAGTGTGCCTTCGGAGTAGGCTCTGGCAAATTTCTGGGCTTCATGGTCTCAAACAGGGGGATCGAGATCAACCCCGACAAAATAAGGGCCATCGAAGAAATCACAGCGGCAAACAACGTTAAAGTCATCCAACGGCTAACGGGACGGATCACGGCCCTGGGCAGGTTTATATCAAGGTCGTCAGACAAGAGCCATCGCTTCTTCGCCTTACTCAAAAGAAGGAGCAACTTCGAATGGACTCTGGAATGCCAACACGCCCTGGAAGAACTGAAACGGTACCTATCTAGCCCACCTTTGTTGCACACGCCCAAAGAGGATGAAACACTGTACCTGTACCTGGCTGTGTCCGAAATAGCGGTAAGCGGTGTATTAGTCCGTGAAGAGCAAGGTACGCAATTTCCGGTGTATTATGTAAGCCGAACCTTGGGGGATGCCGAAACCCGGTACCCCCATCTAGAAAAATTGGTGTTCGCACTGATAAGCGCCTCGCGCAAGCTGAAGCCTTACTTTCAATGCCACCGCATTTGCGTCCTATCAACTTGCCCTCTTTGGAGCATACTTCACAAACCTGAGTTATCGGGTCAACTGGCCAAATGGTCCATTGAACTCGGAGGATACGATATTGAATATTAACCTCGAACGGCCATCAAATCCAAATCTTGGCGGATTTCGTGGCCGACTTTTCGCCATCCCTCGTTCCCGAGGTAGAAAAGGAGCTTTTACTTAAATCAGGCATGTCCTCTGGGGTATGGACCCTATTCACGGACGGCGCCACAAACGTCAGAGGATCCGGACTTGGTATAGTCCTAAAGCCGCCCATCGGCAGCGTAATCTGACAGTCCATAAAAACCGCAAAGCTAACTAACAACGAGGCTGAATATGAGGCTATGATTGCAGGTTTGGAATTGGCCAAAGGCTTGGGGGTCGAGGTCATCGAGGAAAAATGCGATTCTCTCCTCGTGGTAAGTCAAGTAAACGGGAGCTGTGAAGCCCGAGAAGACGGGATGCAGAGGTATCTGAATAAGATCCAAGTCACGTTGCACCGCTTTAAATAATGGACCTTAGACCATGTGCCCCGAGAGCAGAACAGCGAGGCCAATGCCCTGGCCAACTTGGGGTCGTCTGCTGAGGAGGAAGACCTGCTCCCCGGAGCCGTTGTCCAATTAATCAAGTCCGTGGTCGAGGAAGGTCACGTAGAAATCAACTCCACCAGCCTGACATGGGATTGGAGGAACAAATACATCATTTATCCAAAGAACGGGAAACTGCCCGCCGATCCAAAAGAATCGAGGGCCTTGCGAACTAAAGTGGCTCGGTTCTCACTCGACGAAAATGGGGCCCTGTACAGGAGAACGTTCGATGGACCCCTAGCAGTATGCCTAGGACCAGGCGACACGGACTATGTGCTCCGAGAGATCCATGAGGACACATGCGGAAACCATTCTGGGGCAGACTCCCTAGTCCGAAAGGTGATCAGAGCAGGTTACTACTGGGATAACATGGAAAAAGACGCCAAGGAATTCGTCCGGGGATGCGACAAATGTCAGAGATTTTCCCCATGATTCACCAACCCGGCGAACAGCTACACTCCGTTTTATCGCCGTGGCCATTTATGAAATGGGGAATGGACATCGTCGGCCCTTTGCCATCGGCACCAAGTAAAGCTCGGTTCATTTTGTTTATGACTGATTACTTTTTGAAGTGGGCAGAAGAGCAGGACTTCGAAAAAATAAGGGAGAAGAAAGTCATCAACTTTATATGGGAACACGTCATATGCCGGTACAGAATCCCGTCCGAAATAACATGCGACAACGGGAGGCAATTCATCGGGAGCAAGGTAACACAGTTCCTTGAGGAAAACAAAATAAAAAGAATCCTTTCAACGCCATACCATCCATGTGCAAACGGCCAGGCCGAATCCACGAATAAAACCATCATTCAAAACCTGAAGAAAAAATTGGAAAGCGCAAAAGGGAAGTGGCGAGAAACGGTGCCCGAAGTACTGTGGGCATATCGTACGACCCCAAAATCGAGCACGGGGGAAACACCTTTCTCTCTAGTATATGGTGCTGAAGCGCTAATACCAGTAGAGGTCGGAGAACCAAGCGCCAGATTTCGTCACGCAAGCAAAGAGTCTAATCACGAGGCTATGGCATTAGCCCTCGAACTGCTCGATGAAAGACGGGAGGCCTCGCTAGTCCGGATGGCCGCCCAGATTGAAAGGTACTACAATAGAAGAACGAACTTCCGATATTTCAGAATCGGAGACTTGGTCCTAAGGAAGGTTACTCTCAACACCCGAAACCCAAATGAAGGAAAGCTAGGCCAGAATTGGGAAGCGCCGTACCGTATCCTCGGGATAGTTGGCAAAGGATCCTATAAGCTCGGCACCATGGAAGGCGAACAGCTCCCGAGCAACTAGAATGTGTTAATTCTCAAGCGGTATTACTATTAGGGTATCCGATCATGGCACCCCACAGGAGCCCTCGAGCAAAACACCTTTTTTTCCTCAATCGGCCTCTCTCTCTTTTTGTTCCAGAATAGGTTTCTTGCCGACAGGATTTTCCAACAAGGCGGCGTCCGCACCATCCGGACCTGCGAGATTTCCTTTACAGCCAGCCCAACTTCAGAAAAAATGACGAACGAGAGGCAATGCACCGGGCCAAGCGACCCGAAGAGCCATACCCACGCGGGCCAAGCTCGCAGCAACAGGACAGTATGTATCCACGACTTATATTTACGCTAAGCAATAAGGAATATCTTTTGGTGTTTCTTACTTCGAAAAAGGCTATTTTTTGCATATTCACGGCAAAGGCATCTCCATCAAATACGTCCCAAGATACTCGGAGACTTAAAACGATCCAGCATCCACTCCACCCCAGGGTCGGAGTTCCGGGCTCACGAAGCCCTCGGAATGCAACTCCAGGTTCTCAAAAAGTCGTCTTCAAGCTTAAGCAGAACTCGGTGACTCGGAAAACTTATCGCCAATCTCCACAAACTGGAAAATCCGAAATTGTAAGACCCTAGCGGGCAGCCTCGGTATAACCAGATCTATTCTCCGCGAACTGTAAGACCTCAATAGTCATGGCAAACTGTAAGACCTCAACAGGCATGAAAAATCCCGCAGTTTAGGCTTTACGTTGCATTTGTAAGAATCCCTAAAGGGAATACCCTTAGTGTAGATGCCTAAAACTGCCGCTCGGATCAAATATGGCCACGGCCAAACGCATATGACTATGATCAAAATGGCTGATACAGCCCAAATAACGCGACTCGGGGACGCCGACTGTCACTAAAAAATACCTCTGAATCTACTTCGGAAAGAACTAGGTTAAAACAACGGCTTCCCTCAACAGGACAAAAACTAGAGTC
>NC_031989.1:67387053-67475930 GCF_001879085.1 Nicotiana attenuata
GAATGGTTTAATGTGTTCAAGATTCTACATGTAACAATCAGGTGTCTTAAGATTGTGTATGTGGTTAGAGACTGTGTTTTCATTGGAAAAAGGGTCAAGACTTGTGGTAGTTTTTATGTTAGTTATGGGATTCTATGTATCAGTATCTGGAAAGTAAAGGTAACAGATTTAGATTCGCAGGAAGTTCTCCAAGTGTGAGTTCTAGCTCGGTTCAGTGGCTTTCTTGGGACATGTGGTGTCCAGCGAGGGTATTCAGGTTGACCCAAAGAAGATAGAGGCGGTGTAGAGTTGGTCTAGACCGACCTCAGCCACAGAGATTCGCAGCTTCCTAGGATTGGCAGGTTATTATCGCCGGTTTGTTTAGGGATTTTTCTCTATTGCGTCACCCTTGACTAAGTTGACTCAGAAGGGTGTCTCGTTCCATGGCAAACTGTAAGACCTCAACAGGCATGAAAAATCCCGCAGTTTAGGCTTTACGTTGCATTTGTAAGAATCCCTAAAGGGAATACCCTTAGTGTAGATGCCTAAAACTGCCGCTCGGATCAAATATGGCCACGGCCAAACGCATATGACTATGATCAAAATGGCTGATACAGCCCAAATAACGCGACTCGGGGACGCCCGACTGTCACTAAAAAAATCCTCTGAATCTACTTCGGAAAGAACTGGTTAAAAAACAGGCTTCCCTCAACAGGCAAAAAATGAGTCCCGACCACGTCGGCTCCGAAATCGCAAGAGCATCGATCTACTCGACCTATGAGCTATGAACCTTACGAGGTGCTCAAAAAATCGCCGACTACGACTTGAAATCGAGGTTCTTTCAGAACCGACGATAGGTCAGGCAAAATACTCAAAAAGACCTTAACGAGCGAAAACAAAGCCTACAAAAAGCCCCTGGGCAAAAACAGCGTAAGAGCCATTGTCGCCGGCTAAGCAAGCCTACGGGCCTCAAATCAAAAGGTCTCTACGACCATACAGCGTAAGAGCCATTGTTGCCATCTTGAAAATTGACAACTTGAGGATTAAAGCGAGCTCGAATCGTAACCCAGTTCGGAGAAAGGATGCAAAATAGTTAACTATGCAAACCTACGGGCCACATACTAAAAGGTCTCAACGACCAAACAGCATAAAGGCCACTATCACCAGTCGAAAAAATACGGAAGATTTTAGGGTCGATTACAGCTCGAGTCGCAACGCGACTCGGAGATTGGACCCAAAAATTATAACACACCTAAGGGCACAGCATAAAGGCCATTATCTCCAGCCCAAACAAACGCAGAACCTGAGAGTATATTAAGCTCGAGTCGGATCCCCGACTCGGAGGTTGGCTCCGAAAAAATTGCAAACTGCCTAAAGGCGCGGCATAAATGCCACCATCGCCGATCAGGGAATCATGGAAACTTAAGGATCGATTACAGCTTGAATCGCAATGCGACTCGGAGACTGGATCCCAATATAGTTGAAAAAACAGCAAATGCTCGGAGGCGCGAGACCCCCGCGGCAACTCTCGATGGAGGCTGCATCAACCAGCCCAAACGGGCCATGAAGCTACACTACAGATTCAAGGCTCTCCCCAGTAAGGGAATAAAGTCACGAGATTCTCTCCTTCTACATATGCCGAAATAAAAGCACCATATACAGGCAGGGAAAACAACAGGGAAAAAACAACATAACCTAAGCCTACTACCGAATCAACAGCCTCAAAAGGTTGCATTAAGGCGCCTACAAATCTCCCGACTGTCCCTTCTCAACGGCGTCCCCTCTCTTCGAAGATCCGCCCCCACTTCTAACACCGCTTGAGCTGCCTTCCAATGCGCCCCCGCCAGTTAACCTTTGAAGGTCCGGCCAAGCACGGCCTGCGGCTCGGGGTAAAGTTGGGCCTGCCCCTTCAAAGGTCCTCTCCACATAAGAATCTTCAGCGGCCGCTCATTCCCCATGTAAAGATACAAGCGCCTCGGCCTCGGCTCTGATCCGAAGCAGTGCGGCCACCAGCCCGAAACGGAGATTCTTGTACTTGCCACTATCCTCCGTCGCATCCTGAAGCTGATGCTTAATCGAGGTGACCCTCCTCGTAATGCCCTTTCTCTAAAAAATCACCTCATCCACGCTGCAATTGAGCTCGAGGATTTCAGCATCCTTGGCCCGAAGCTCCCTTCTCAGTAAAAGCATCTGCATCTCAAACTGCATGAGTTAGGGCCCAAAAGGTTAAAAGCAATAAATCCCGCGAAAACTCAAATAATAGCAAGAACAAAGGATGAATAACTTGTTCGGTTAAAATGACTGTCTCACGTTCGCGATGGCTCACCTCGTCCTGATACTGGGCGAGGGCTTGGCTGCAAAGAGCTTCGGCCTGCAAGCACATAAAAAAGTCAAAGAAATAAAGATTGGAATGGCCCGAAGAAATAGAAAGAAGATAAAGGAGGTTACCCGCTCACAAAGCCTGCCCATCTCGGCGAAAATAGAGGAAGTGTTGACCCCAGAGCTACCCTCGAGAGTGATCGCCGGCCTCCCAAGTACGTATCCACCTTCGACCAGTGCACCCGCCTCGGGAAGATCCTTACAAAGCTCGTCTCGCACTCCAGGAGAAAGAAGTGATCCCCCTTTCGGGGAATCAATAATAACCAACAAGTCGACGGGGTCAGTCTGAATGTCCGACCCCCGTTCATTCCGGGTCCCCGATCGAGGCTCCTTCAAATCTCCTGCTAAGGACATCCCGGCGCGAGAAGGACTCCGTCCACCTGATGAGTCAAAACCGGTACTCGATACCCCATCCGTTGCCTCGCCACTATGAAAACGGGCTGCGTCATTTATCCCCTCGGCCAGAGGAGCAACCGGTCCCGAACGATCTTCGGAGGGTGCCAAAGGGCTGTTTTCTCCCTCACCTTCAACACGAGGATTTCCCGCCGCGCTAGAAGCTGGAATTGATAAGTCAACCTTGGGCTCCTCCGCCTTGGTCCTTTTCAGCTCCGCTGGGTCGGCTGGAGCAGCCCTTTACCTTTTCTTCTCCTCGTCAAGCATCTAGGTATCCCCTCCGGCGGGCGACACTTCCTTTATCAGTTAGACCCCTCCCAGGCCTACATAGGTATAAGGATTAAATGCGCAGAAAGGAAAAAAGTCGCCAGCGGCAAACTACGCTAGAATGTGTGGATACGCCGAGAACTCGAAACTTACCATAATCTTTCGCCTCCCGCCGGGCTCGGGACAGATCCCGCCACGCACGATCACTATACGGGCAAGCCAAGTATAAACGGCCGACCCAAGCTCGCAGATCCGGCACCACTCCAGGATAGACAGCCGCGACTGAAAAGACATGTAAGAAACGACAGAGTCAGAAACACAAGGAGAAATCATCAAAGGAAAGCAGAAGCCCTGCATCCACTTACGCGCGACGTTCCACTTTTCAAGAAACGGCATCCCTTCTGTTGAGATATAATCAGATGTCCTCACTTGGACAAATCGACTCAACCACCCGTCGTCCCTGAACTCCTCGGTACAGGCAAAAAGAGACCTTGGGGCTCAACGGGGAAGCTTGATTAAGCCTCCGCAAAGGAGGCGAGGGCTATACATCCGGATCAAGTGATTCAAAGTGAAGGGCATCCCCTCTATCATGCTCGAATAATGCCTAATCATATAAACCACACGCCAGAATAAAGGATGGATCTGACCTAGAGTTACCTGGTAACTCTGGCAGAAATCGAGAACCACAGGGTCTATCAGGGGCAAAGACGGTCCCGCCGGTCCTAAAGAAAATGGGTAGGTATACACGCTTAGAAAGCCAGCCTTATAAGCCGTAATGTCTTCATCCCGAGCAGGAATCTCTACAAGCACGGCATCCCCCCAGCAGCAATCGGCCTTCACTCTCCCTATATCTGTTATGGAGCTGATATATCGAGTTACCAGTTCACGGCGTCTTGATTTCGAGGAGGGTCTCTCGACCCTGAAATCTGAAGGCATCGCGAAGGGTCCCGGGGCGCACTCCTCGACACGGGAAGGAGCCGTCACTTCGCCTTGAGAGAAGAATGAAGAGAACGAGCCCGCAATCTCATGAGAAACAGTAGCAGAAATGTTCGCCATCCTTGAAAAAGCCCAAGAAAAGAGGAAAGTGCGGAGGGTCACGCTCCTAGGAAGAAAGCAAGGAATAAATGAAAAACGGACTTCACAAAAAGGTTCTGAATGGGATCCGAATGGGAAGAAGCAAACTTTTATAAGAGCATCGTGGGTACATTAAAGAGAGCCAACCGCCGCAGTCAATAATGGAATCTGCAGTAACGGTGCACACAGCGCACCTTAACAGCCCACAACCATTCTCAGGGATGCCGAAGGAAATAGGAGCTCAAGATCGTTTCTCATCACTCCCCGTCGCCTTTTGCTTTAAGAAACGCGGAGACTATCTGTGTCCGGTGAATCCGGGAGCCCGGATTCTCCATTGAAAGGTCATCTCGGGGTCACACCTCTCGAAGTTCGGAGCCGAGGCAAGAGCCCGTCCTCAAAGTTCGCCTAAGAGTTGATTTTGTTCCGACTATTGCAGCGGGCCACGGTAAGCAAGGGGGAGGCTCCCAAGGCACGCAATTCAACCTGACAAGGTCGGCCTACCTGAGGTCTATTTTGAGGTGTTAGATCTAGCCAAGCTATCTCTGTACTATCGCTATTTAACACGTTTTATATTGTAAAGAATCCCCTGCCTATATAAAGGGGATCCCCGCCTCTTTGTAAGGAGGACGGATGTTGCTCCACTTCTCCACAAATGCAATAATATCTCTCTCTCTCTCTCTCTCTCTCTTTCTTCTAAATTGTCTATCTTCATCGACCTCGAGGTCGCCTTAGCACTTTATCATTTTCTCATTTGTTCTTCGTTACTTTGCTCAATATTGATTATAAAGAGCCTTGCTTAGCTATATTTTTGCTTGTTATCCCTTTCCCGACTGCCCTCGACAGCCC
This sequence comes from Nicotiana attenuata, assembly GCF_001879085.1. Taxonomy (NCBI): domain Eukaryota; kingdom Viridiplantae; phylum Streptophyta; class Magnoliopsida; order Solanales; family Solanaceae; genus Nicotiana; species Nicotiana attenuata. The sequence goes on from NC_031989.1 coordinate 67,391,992, forward strand.
GAGATAGGCTCGAACCTCAGCCCCGAGGTGTCTACTGGCTTATCTTACGCCCGGGCAACAGCCCCCTACTGGTTCGATTACTGTCTTGCTTAACTCGTTTTTTGTCATTATATTTCACGTTTTAGCACCTACCGCCCTAACAAACTAGCTCGGGAATAGATCACGTATTTTTAGAATCCCATTTACAAATTTAATTGTTGTTACCATTTTCACGGTAAACAAGCCCGCTATCGGTTATCCCAACCTCAGAGTCAGCGGCTGCTGAAGAGAATAGGGCAGTGCGCTTCCGCATGTTGGAAATGTGGGATGCTTGGTCTAACGGTAGAGAGCCGCCGAGCACCATACCTGGTTTTCTCGAGCTACTTCCCAGAGCAAGTGGAACTTCCAACATCCAAATAAGTTACCCGAACACCCCACTTGGATACCCCATCGTGTCAGCCCACTTCGTTGGAATGCCTTCTGAGGTTCGCCCCCAGGCATTGATTTCGGGAGTGTCTTCTAACATATTTACTGCCCCGCCAACTTCGGCAACGGCACAGCCAACCTTGCCCGGGCCAAGCTTTTATCCATCCTCCTTTACCTTCCAAGTACCATCTTTTCCATCAGACACTGCCCATTTCACCACCAATTCTTACCCTCAACAACCCTGGTATGAGTTTACCGCAGGGCAAAAGAGAGCTACAAAGAATCCCGAGCAAGAGGAAATCACTCGAAAAATGAGAAGCATGGAACAAAGCCTTAAGAATATACAAGGTTTAAGTGGCCAAAAGAGTGTATCCTACGCTGATTTATATATATTCCCGCATGTTCATTTACCCATGGTTTCAAGACCCCCAAGTTCGAAAAGTAAGACGGGCACGGGGACCCCAAAGCCCACCTCAAGAGGTATTGCAATCAACTAAGAGGGGTAGGTGGAAAAGAAGAACTCCTAATGGCTTATTTCGAAGAGAGTCTAGTCGGTATTGCATCTGAGTGGTACATGGACCAAGACATGTCTCGCTGGCACATATGGGATGATTTGGCTCGAGATTTCGTCAGGCAATTCCAGTACAACATAGACATAGCTCCAGACAAAAATTCTCTGTCTAATCTCAAAAAGAAGTCTTCGGAGAGTTTCCGAGAATATGCTGTTAAATGGCGCGAACAAGCGGCCAAGGTGAAGCCCCCGATGGATGAGACCGAGATGGTCAGTGTTTTTCTACAAGCCCAAGAGGCTGACTATTTCCAGAAAATGATGTCTGCAATGGGAAAGCCGTTTGCTGAGGCTTTCGAAATTGGGGAGATGGTTGAAAATGATTTGAAGACAGGCCGCATATTGAGTCAGTCTGCTATAAGAGCTACGTCCCAAGCAATCCAGAGCGGGTCAGGAGGTGTAGTAAACAGAAAGAAGAAAGAAGAAGTGGCGATGGTGGCTTCAAGTCTAAGAAACCCCTATCAACCCCGAGGTTACTTCCCTCCAAACACCCCGCAATATTATTACCCCCACCAGGATGTGGCTTATGCCATGGCTCCTCAGCCTTACGCGGTGATGAATGCCCAGCCATACGCTCGGCCACAACAACAGTTTAACAGAAATCGAGCTCCACTTTCTAGAAATAACCCTCCTCACCAAGCTCCATACAATCCCCGTCCCCCACAAAATAATTTTCCATACAATGCCTGTGCCCGGGAACCGCCCAGAAGAAACAACTTCACGCATATTGGTGAATCATACTCTAGCCTTTTCCCTAAACTGGTCCAAATGGATTTGTTGCAAACCGTACCCCAAACCAGGCAAAACCCGGAGTCGCCCTCCTACCGATACGGTGCTCGATGTGCTTACCATTCAGGAGCGTAAAGGCACGACACTGAAAACTATTGGACTCTTAAAAGGGAAGTCAAAAGTTTGATAGAGCAAAATCGGATAGTGCTGAAAGATGAAGAGATTCCTAATGTGACCAATAACCCATTGCCGGCTCACAACAGCGGCCCAGTTATTGGGATGATTTGCGAAGATAAGGAGTTTGACCCGGCCCTAAAAGCCATCATTGCCATCGCCAATGTTGAAAAGAAGCCAAGGGCGGCTGCAAAGCAAGACAAGGGGGAGAACAAGAGTAACTCCACCCCTCAAATTGCAGAAAAGACAGTGGAAACCAGAACATGGGCAGTACCCCCTAAAGATGCCATTCTTTATGTTCCCAGGGCTCACAGGAAAGAACAGTTTATGTTGAGTCCCCTAAGAGGTTTGAGCTAAACAAGGGACTTAAGATGTACGTACCAAGAGGTACTTATGTGGCGCGGAGGCCGGTAATTTCACCAAGGCTGAATGAGCCCGTGGTTATCAGCTGCGCACCACAAAAGGCCATGAAGGATCCCACTGTCGTCCCATGGAATTACAACAGAGCGGTAGTGACGTACAAAGGAAAAGAAATCGTGGGGGAAGTGATCGAGACAAACCCGTCTGGGAAGTACCTCAATCTGGAAGAAGTGAACAATGCCAAACAGAAGTGCTTTCCGCTTAAAAGCTAGTCAGTTCCGAAGAAGCGAAGGATTTTTTTGAAAGATGAAAGCCTCGGACTACTAGGTAATTGACCAACTCCGGAAGTCTCCCTCTCAGGTCTCTCTCTTGTCCCTACTGATAAGCTCAAACGAGCATCAGAAAGTGTTCATAAAGACCCTCAATGAAGCCTATGTTCCAATTGAGACCACTGTTGAGCAGCTGGAAAGGATGGCAGAAAGATTCTTCAAAGTTAACCATATTTCATTTAGCAAGAATGACTTGTCCCTGGAAGGGGCTGCCCATAACAAAGCCCTTCATTTGACAGTTAAATGTGAGGGGTACTATGTGAAAAGAGTCATGCTGGATGGCGGATCTGGGGTTGACATCTGCCCTCTCTCAACTTTGCAAAGAATGGAAATTGGGACTGAGAGAATCAGGCCTAACAATGTTTGTGTGCGTGCCTTTGATGGCATCAATAGAGACACAATAGGGGAGATTGATTTGATCTTGACTATCAGCCCTGTAGATTTCGAAGTGACGTTTCAGGTCTTGGACATGGACACATCTTATAATTTTCTCTTAGGAAGGCCTTGGATCCATGATGCAGGGGCCGTACCTTCTAATCTCCACCAAATGGTGAAATTTGAACATGAAGATCAGGAGATCGTGGTCCACGGAGAGGACGAGCAATCAATTTACAGGGACCCATCAGTCCCATGTCTCGAGGCTAGGGAAGGTAGCGAGCACATAGTCTATCAGGCTTTTGAGGTTGTGGTCGCAGATCAATGTGAGGAAGGAAGCCCCTGTCCTCAACCCTTTCTGTCAAATGTGTCAATCATGGTTGCTACTGAAATGATCAAGCACGGTTATAAGCCTGGGAAGGGGCTCGTGGCATCATTCCAAGGTATCACAGAACCTATCACTTTAGCTACCAGCGAGAAGTTCTTCGGTGTGGGTTTTCACGCCACAGAAGCTGATGTGACATGGGAAAATGAACGAAAAAGCAATGGTTGGGTGTTGCCTCAGCCGGTCTCGCATCTCTACAAAACATTCCTCAAGCCTAGATACATAGAGGAGGAAGATGAGGCCTTCACGACCGAGGAAATTGAGGACATATGTGGAGCCATGAGGCAGATGCTGTATAAAGCTCACATGGTCCAGCCAGGAGAAGGCTCGAGCACTGCCAAGGTACAATTTATGGGGCCCGATGCCAAGCTACAAAATTGGAAGGCTACTCTGTTCCCAATCAGGCGGGAATCCCGGTAGTCCAGTCCTGCCACCTTTTCTGCATTTCGAGTTATTCCAGGTTGTAACTCGAATGTTTCTTTTAGTTTATTGTCTTTAAAATTCCAATGTAAAACCTTCTATCTTTAAATTCAATGAAATGAAATCAATATTTCATCGTCTATGAATCTCTTTCTTTATTTTTTCTGATTTTGCTATTTTTCTTATTTCTTCTTTCAGTTCTAATAATGCAGACTTAAATAACATGACATGCTTGCGTACTTCATGCCCAGATCCTAACGTGCTGTCTAATTGTGAAATAATGAATTAAGAACTGAAATATGATAAAGATGAGGCTTTTAGGGAAATAAACCGAGAACTGGAGAAATTCGAGAATAAACCTAAGCCAAACTTAAATGAAACCGAGCCGGTTAATTTGGGTAATTTAGAAGAGGTCCAAGAAACCATGTAAGCATTCACACAGATGAAAGAACTAGGGATGCATTGATCCAACTTTTGTTCGAATTCAAAGATGTGTTTGCTTGGTCCTATGATGATATGCCAGGATTAAGTGTTGATTTAGTGGTGCACAAATTGCCAACTTACCCCGATCATCCCCCTGTCCAGCAAAAACAGAGGAAGTTCAAAACTGACTTCAGTGACTAGATCAAAGAAGAGGTCACCAAGCAGTTAAAGGCGCGGGTGATCCGAGTGGTCCGATAAACCACATGGTTGGCTAATATGGTTCTAGTGCCAAAGAAAGATGGTAAAACTCGAGTGTGTGTTATCTATCGGGATTTGAACAAATCAAGTCCCAAAGACAACTTCCCTTTGCCAAACATCCACATCCTTGTTGACAACTGTGCAAAACATGAGATACAGTCTTTCTTAGATTGTTATGCTGGATATCATTAGGTTTTGATGGATGAAGAAGACGCGGAAAAGACAGCTTTGACCACACCCTGGGGCACCTATTGTTACAAGGTCATACTTTTCGGTTTGAAGAATGCCGAGGAAACATACATGAGAGCTATGACTGACATGTTTCATGACATGATGCACCAAGAAATCAAGGTGTACATGGACGATGTAATCATTAAATCAAAAACGCAGGATGACCATGTTCGGGATCTGAGAAAGTTCTTTGAGCATCTGCGTAAGTACGATTTGAAGTTAAATCCAGCTAAATGTGCATTTGGAGTTCCGTCTGGGAAACTCTTGGGATTTACAGTCAATTGGAGGGGCATCGAGTTAGATCCAACAAAGATAAAGTCTATTCGGGATTTGCCTCCTCCGAGAACCAAGAAAGAGGTTATGACTGTTGGGAAGGTTGAATTACATCCGGTTCATTGCTCAGTTGACTTCCACATGTGAGCCCATATTCACGCTGTTAAAGAAAGATGCAACGATTAAATGGACACATGAGTGTCAAGAATCCTTCGACAAAATCAAAGAATATCTGCTGAATCCGCCAGTCTTGGTCCCACCCGAACCTGGAAGGTCTTTGTTTTTGTATTTGATAGTGTTAGAGAATTCCTTTGGGTGCATTCTCGGGCAACATGATGTGACTGGGAAGAAGGAACAGGCGATATACTATTTGAGCAAGAATTTCACTAGTTACGAGGCCAAATACACTTTTTGGAAAGGACTTGCTGTGCCCTAACTTGGGTCGCTCAGAAGCTTTGGCATTACCTGTTGGCCTACACCACCTATCTCATCACCAGGTTGGACCTTTGAAGTACATATTCCAAAAGCCGATGCCCACAGGGAGGTTAGCAAAATGGAAAATCCTGCTCACCGAGTTTGACATAGTCTATGTCACCTGCACGGCAATGAAAGCTCAAGCTTTAGCGGATCACTTAGCGGAAAATCATATTGATGATGAATATCAGCCTTTGAGTACTTACTTTCCAGACGAGGAAGTAAATTCAGTTAAGGAAATTTCATAAGACACTAATGCTTGGAAAACGTTCTTCGATGGAGCTGTGAACACAAAAGGTGTCGGGATTGGGGCAATCATGATCTCACCCACTGGTCAGCACTATCTAGCCACATCTCGGCTTCGGTTTTTCTGCACCAACAACACTACCGAGTATGAAGCCTGCATTATGGGTATGAACATGGCAATCGACCAAGATGTGGAAGAATTATTAATCATGGGAGATTCAGACTTGATTATCCGACAAGCTCAAGGTGAATGGGAAACTCGGGATGTCAAGCTTATTCCATACAGGCAACATGTTGAAGATCTCAGCAAGCGTTTTAAGTCAGTCGAGTTCAGGTACATTCCTCGATTTCACAATGAGTTAGCCGATGCACTTGCTACTTTGGCCTCGATGTTGCCATATCCAAGCAATGTCCACATTGATCCGTTGGAAATCCAAATCCGAGAAAGGCATGGTTATTGCAACACGATTGAGGTGGAACCAAATATTCAGCCATGGTATCATGATATTAAGAGATTTTTGAATACAAAGGAATATCCCGAGCAAGCCAATGGAGACCAAAAGAGAACCATTAGAAGGCTCACCAGCAGTTTCTTCTTGAGCGGAGAGGTCTTGTACAAAACGACTCTAGTTCTCAACCTTTTAAGATGTGTGGATTCCCAAGAGGCCGGAAGAATCATGAATGAAGTGCACGCAGGAGTGTGTGGTCCCCATATGAATGGATACATCCTTGCAAAGAAAATCCTTCAAGCAGGCTATTACTGGATGACTTTGGAAAAAGATTGCTTCAGTTTTTTCCGAAAGTGTCATCAGTGTCAGATACACGGTGATCTGATTCATGCACCACCTTCAGAACTGCATCCTATGTCAGCACCGTGGCCGTTCGTTGCTGTTGATATTCAATTTTTCCCTATATATTTTAAATATGCAAAATACCTTCAAAATAGAAAATATATATATATATATATATATATATATATATATATATATATATATATATATGTAAAAGCATATCCAAGGTTTTTATAATTTTTCCCATAATTTTAAGGGTTTAAGTTGATTTATTTTCTCCCTTTTTATCCATCAATAATTATTTCTAAAATTATTTTTTTGATACTTCATCTATTGGACTTCTATATTTATGCCAAAATATGGCTAAGGTAATTTTTATATATTTTTATAATTACATTTAGTATTTTTAAAGCTAAATTGTACATAATTGCAATATTAGCCCTTTTAAGATTTAATTAAGTTCTATATGCATAAAATTGGAACCTGTGTTTTTAAATTGTTAATTATGTATTTTAAATCATTTTGGCGCCTTAATTTATTTTTCAGAAATTACCTATTATTTTTTATAAAATAAATGGGGGGAAAATTGGCTATTTAAATAACAGCCAAATTTGGCTTTCAATTATATTGGACCCCTTCCAGCCCAATCTCACACCCGAATCACCCAACCCATACCCTATTAACCCTTACCCAAACCCGGAACCCACCTACCTTTTTTAATCTTGACCGTTGATCTCCTAGATCAACGGTCCAAACGCACCCTTTCCTTTTTAATTTCACCCGACCCCTAAGCCTAGTCTCATAATCCAGCGACAGCCGCCCTCAAACTCTCTCATCTCCAAATTCTCTCTCAACTCATCATAACCAATATCACCGACACCGGCAAGAACCTCCTTCTTATGGTGTTTTCGTGCCTTCTCTGACCACCTCTGGTCTCCTATACTCCATGGCTCTTCGACTTCATGAGTCCTTGAGAAGATCTCAAGGAAAGCCAACATGTTCCGGTTTGAAACTCGTTTACTGGCATGTATCCGGCCATTTTCGTTTGTAAGAAAGGATTTCCTCTTGTTGTTTCGTTTGAATCCATTAGTTTTTTAATCGATTCTCTTCATCTCTACTATTTTCTGAAAACCCTAGTTCACTACTATTCGATTCTTCTTAGATCTTTATAGATCTGAGGTGATTCGAGTATTATTAAGCGTTTTCCTTTAAAAATACCCTATTTTAACTAACTATTTCAATTTTAGTCATTCTTTTCTAAAACTAGGGTTTCTCGGAGTTCTTTTACGCATGTTCTAACTGATTTTTTTATGATTAAACCTTTTCCTTTGTTTGTTTTGACCGATTTTCTGCTCTTACTTCTTTTAACTTGACTCTGTTAAAAGCCCTATTTTTTTAAAAGATTTTCTTTACTTTGTTTCTATGAATGTTAGCATGATTTTCCTTACTTTGCTTCTATGAGGGTTAGCATGCTTTCTTTACTTCGTTTTTGTGTGTTATCATGCTTACTTGAGTCCTGTTATTACCCTGCTTCGAATATGTTTTCCTGAATCCCTAGCCTACTTATGTCTCTTCTGTGTGACTATGCTCACTTTGTTTGTTCATCTCTTGCTTCTTTCTGTGACTATGCTTCGAATATGTTTTCTTGCTACGTCTGTGGACCTCCTCTATTTATATGTTGAAAGTGCAGAGTCATGACTCCCCTTTAATCGATTCTGGTTTCTTTAATTGATGGTGATTGAAAATTTTCTTTCAAAACCCTAAAAGCTTTGCCCCGTCTGTTAAGCTGACTGATTTCCTTACCATATTTGCTATGATACTTATTTCTATTGAGTTGTGTCCTTAATCAAGGCTTTATGAATTTGGTCCTAATCGACTACCTATGCTACTGAATCTCGACTCCTACCTTTCCACTTAATTTGATTAGTTGCTTGCCTTAATTAATTTTCCCTTGCCTTGTCTGCATTGCTACTTAATTCTTACTGATTGTTTCCTTAGTTTAAAAACTTTTCGAACCTAGCCTTAATTACATGTTCTATACTGGTACTATTTTGAAATCTTTCATTATTTGTTATACTCCAGCCGTGTATGATTTCTTTCCTTACTTGCCACCTGTTCTTTACCATTTACACTGACTCCCTTAATTAAAGGGAGATTCAAACCAATTTTTTACTCTGAGTTCTATATTTACTAAAGAATTGATTCTTGCCTTATTTACCAGTTTTTAAACTACTATATAAATGACTCTCTTCTACAGTCTTATGACACGAACACAGTTCAGAATACACACATACGTTCAAACTCTCTCTTCTTTCTTTGCTACTTGTGCTAACTGTTGGCCTAGCCGGCTGAAAGCCAAGGCTAGATAGTGGAGTTGCACATGTTTTTACATTCTGCATTTTTCTTCTTTAATTGGTATGTCTCTTGTTTAAATTTGAAACTCAACTTTATGTGTTCCATGCCTATACATCCATGCTTGTTCCTGTACTAGTTATTCAATTTGTTTCTATGTTTGCTGTTATGAAGCATGTCTAAATTCTGCCTTATGTGTAATCATCATATCAGTCTTTACTTAGTTCTTTGATACTTGTCCAGCATGTTCACTTAGTTCCCTTACCCCTCCCTTAACTGGTATGACCATGTAGTTACTTAGTCTTCTAGTGCATTCTATTGGCCCTAATGGTATGTCAAATTTTGTTCAACAAAACTCTTCTCTTCAACATGATCCCGCTACATTCTTCCCTATGTTTTAAATGTCTGTTACCATTGTCAACGCCCCCTTTTTCCCAAGAAATCGAGTTTACGACATTTGGGAAGACAACTCTATTCCCGTTTGGGAATTGGGTTTTTGGATTTGAAGAGTCGCCACCTAATGATTAAGTGCATTAGGACACTAAGGGTTTTTGAGTTGGAAAACCATACTTCGGGTAAGGGCTAGAAATTATCTCGAGGGGGAGGTGTTAGGCACCCCTCAAGATCCACTAGTCTGGTTCCCGGCCATGCTACAGTTGTGACTTTAAGTGAAAACAACAAGTAAACAAGCAAGAATTAAAAATACGAGGGGGTTTTCATATAATAGTTGCAAATAATTTGAAATTAAACGAAGTTAAAGAGGCTGAAATTTGAGAAGAAAGTAGTTTTTGAAATAAAAATAAACAGATAAAGGGAGAAGGGTCCTATATTTATAAATAATATGGATCACCCCACACAACACCCGGTAACCGTTTATACACGTGGTGTTATCGCGTGGTCATCATATCCATATCTACCCTTCCCACCCCATTAAGGTATTAAAGCGCGGAATGTCTCGTTACTTATTGCATGCTAGTACCCGTCCCAATCCTATCAGTCCCGGAGGCATTTGGATTAACTAGTCCTAATGGGAGAGGGGTTTGGGGCCTTTTAGAGAGTTTTCAAAGGACAAAATACTAAGGCGTCAATCAAAACACATAATGCAAGTAAAAGGGAAAGCAAATAAGCAAGTAGGGCTCACATAAGCCTCCTAAAATCAGATAAAGCCATAGAGTTTAGCATGTCTTGCACGTACTGGTTTAGTCTTAAATTAAATTAAAGCGATAAGCAGACAGGTTCAACACATATTTTTGGACAGGAAGTCTACATTAGGCTTACTCGAATGCAGTTGTCTAAGATTGATCCAGTTGATTGGTTAAACCTTTTGTCTATGCGTTAAACAGACCTATAGGCATGGTATCTGCTGGTTTCAGGATAGAGGTAAACTGATTGCAGAAAAAGGTTGCCAGTTTTAACAGAATAATACAGGTTTTGTAGTTAATATTGCTTAAACGAGCGTGACAGTTTAGAATCGGTATTTCCTATAAGCATGCTTTCTAGCCGTTTACTGATTTTAGGGACCTTTTACAGACATTAGCAAGAGTGCAGAAATCCTACGAGCATGATATCTAGGATGCAATTGATTATTATTTGACCTATAACTGTTTGCCTAATGACATATGCGAAAATGCAGAATCTTAAAGACATGGTCTCTTCATGCAGAATTCTTATGAGCAGGATATCTGTATGATATACAGAATTCTTATAGGCATGGTTTCTACATATGACAGTGCAGAATTCCTATGAGCATGATTTCTATATATGAAAGTGCAGAAATCTTATAGGCATTATTTCTATATGCAGATGCATAAACTTGTGAACATGATTTCTATATATGAAAGTGCAGAAATTCAGAAGCAAACCCTATAGGCAGGATGTCTATATGCTTAGTTGCAGAAATCAAATGTTAAATCCTATAGACATGTTTTCTACGTGTGAAGTTGCACAAATCAGAAATAAATCCCTATAGGCATATTTTCTACCCTTAGTGCATAAAAAATAAACCCCCTCCCCCTTTTTTTATTGAATCCCCACGAGTTTATACAAATCATTCACAGACCAGTAGAACAAGACTGAAATTAAAAGTACATCAGAAGCTATCAGCTACATCCAAGCAGCCTAATTCAGACTTAGTGTCAAATAATATGAGATTGAGCCACTTCCGAGATCCAGATTTCCAAGGCCTTCTCTTATCTAGGGTGTTTCAGAGATCCAAGGGGTTTCAGGAACCCCAGGCAGTGCTTACACCCAAGATGCTAATTAGAATAAGTTATAGTGCAGTGTGGAATAGCCAACCCTCAAGTGTCCAAGTTCAGAGGGAGCTCAGGGGTCCCAAGGCAAGGCTCACAAGAGAGGGGCAGAACTTAAGTTCTACGAATGAGTGCAAGTGTAATAGGGAGGGGTAGGGAGTGCCAAAGCAGGCTGGTGGTCACACCTAACCATGAGGTAGGCTGGCACACCCCTGACCAAACCTGTTGGCCAAGCATTGGAGAGTAAGGACCTATTGAAGGTCAAGCCATGGCCTGGGCAGTAATTAGAATGTTGTCAAGCCAAAGCTTTAACTCAACACACATAATAAGGGAATGGGGATGGGAAATTGAAAGAGCTTAGGACCCAAAGGGTCCAGTTCATATCCATGGACAATAACTTCAGCTATATTGCCATGTTTTTGAACCATAGCTCAAAACACATAAGGGGATATAGGAATGGGATTCATTACAAGAAATGGGCAGAACACATTACACAAAGATTAAATACTTCAGACATAAAAGTGAACATGGACATAAGAACTGGTAAGTAAACACATTGGAGTTGGGCTAGAATTAAAACTAGGACATACCAGTTTCAGAAAGCAAAGAGAGCAGAAATCTTGTAACAGGCCACAATACAAATAGCAAGAGTATGCTTATGAGTGTGAGTCTGAGTTCAGAAAAAAGACTCGACTGTTGGTCGTGTGTGTGTGTTAAGAAAGGAGCAGGTATTTATAGTTTGAAATCAGGCAGGGAACAAAGGTAAGAAGATAATCATGTATCAATTAGAATCAATCAGTAGCAGAAAATCCTTTAATTGAGGAGTTCAAATTTGAACGGTAAAGGGCAGAAATTATTTAAGGAAGGAGATCAAGTAAACATATTGTGCATAGCATACAAATAAGGGGTAAATACATAGGGGTTTTAATTAAGGAAAGAAAATTTGAAACACACGGTTAAGTAAATAAGGCAAAAACAAAGTAAATCAATTAGTACATAGTAAATCAGGGAATCAGGGATTCAAAATAACTAATGAACCAAGTCAGAAATAAGGGAATCGAAAGGTTAAAGAGGGTTTTCAAATAAAACAAGGGAAGAATAAATCATGCTTACACAAGGAAGTCTGAAATCAGTCCCGAAATTCTAGAGGGACAACCAGTGTATATAAAGAATGCACAACATTGAGCGTGTGAGGTTAAATCATGACAAAGAGAAACAATAATGCTAGCGAAACATGATAGTCATATAGGCTAATCAGAAGCATGCTAAAGAGTCAAGTAAACAGGGTCTTATAGATTTTAGCAAAAATTCAGAACCACATGGAGAAACAAAGTTGAAACAAAGATGAAACAACTTCAGGAACTCAGAGATTAGGGTTTTGAAACCAAGCAAGTTTAGAGATGAGAAGCACACAAAGCACGTAACAAGTGGCCTCAAACTCAAATGAAACCCCCAAATTCTAGGGTTTTTACCATTAATCGAGTCTAGAGACGAAAACAAGCAAGTCAGGCAAAAGAATACTAACGAAATAAGTTCAGAAAACTCAAAGGGACTGAGACCTTAAACATGTATTTCCCAGAAAACTTCATGAAAACATAATAAAAGAAAAATCATGCAAAATACAGTAGGGGAAGTCATAAGAGCAAGGTAGAAGAAAACACAGCAGAAGAAAACACATAAGAATCACAGTAGAGCATGTAAAATCATAGAAACCCTAAGTCGGAGAAGATGAAAGGTTTGAAAGAAAACTTTTGAAAGAAACTTTGAGAAATCGTTTGAAAACCTTGAAATTAACATAGATCTAGAAAAGATCTAGAGGAATCAGGAGAACCTCGAAAGGCTAGGGTTTCAGAAGAACCTTAGAAGCGAGAAAGCCTGGAAAAGTCACGATCTAAGCCAGAGAATATCACAATCAGGCTCAAAAGACCAAGAGCCGCCGGAGCAAAGCCGGAGATGGCTGGGATCTTCGAATAGGTGAAGATTTGAGTGAAGACCCTCGAGGTCTGCCCTCGATTCTTCAATCAACAGGCATGCAGGAGCCATTGGAGGCAGGTACAGGCCTTTAATGGCTTTGGAAGCCATGGATTCAGGCGATTTTGGGTGGTAACCGGAGGGAGGCTGCTAGGGTTAGGTTTAGGTCTTAGAGAGAATCGGAGAGGAGAGGGGATTCGAGGGCGACGGGTTAGGAGAAATGAGGGAATTAGGGTAGTCGTGTGGATTAAAAAAGGAAGGGACAAATAGGGGCAGTTGATCTTAGGATAAAAAGGGGTCTGGGTCGGGTTATTTGGAATAGGGTCGCGGGTTAGGTTAAACGGAAATGGGTTGGGAATTTGGGGCTGAGATTGGACCTAATTTGAGGCTAAAATTGAAATAGATGGGGCTAGTATTTAAATAGCCAATTTTCCTTTGTTTAATTTTTTAAAAATAGTGAAAATTACTCTGGGATAAAATCAAAAGCAATGAACCCCTTAATAATTCATATATATTAATTGAAAAATACTGGAACTAATTTTACAATTATAAAATACTATTAATCGTAAAATAGGCTATGATTGCAATTACATGCAATTTAGCTTTAAAAATACCACATAAATTCGTAAAAATGTGCCAAAAATTACCTTAATTATATTTTGGTGTAAATATGAGAATGAAATAAGTTATTCACCAAAAAATGATAATTTTGGAAATGAATACTGGATTTTGTTGTATTAAAATAGGCAATAAATTGGTTTAAAAATCATTAAAAATTTGGAAAAGTACCGAAACTCTTGGGTGTGCTTATATATGCACATATATGCTATTCTGGAAATATTTTGGGTGTAAAACTTAGGGAAAAATTGGGTATCAACAGCTTCCCCTCTTTACCCGGGAAGGATGAAAGAGTTGTCGGGTAAAGATATGATGGCCAATTTTGACCTAAAGCGGCAATTTGACAAGAATTTGACCGAGCTCTGGTTTTTGAGCTGCCTACATATCCCTGGTTTACAGGAATCAGGCCGTATGTAGTTCAGGAACCATTGACGGAAGATGCCGATGGAGATTCGAAAGAGACGGACACGATGTTTAGGGTGGCAAGAAGTATTTGAAGTTTGATCGGCTGCGGGAACCGGAGCGGGATCGCTCCTGCTGAGGCGGCTGTTGCTGGCCGGTGTACCTGCAAGTGAGCAATACGGGCGTATATCGTGCATAAACTTAAACGTGATGCAAGTTCCCATTGGACCATGAATGCTGTCTTTGGACGGTTAGGATGACGTCCTCGGACCATGATGTCCTGGGCCCTGAAGCGCAAAATTAAAGGATTCGCAGGCTATGAAATGATGTTCTCGGGCTATGATAACGATGCCTCCGAACCATGATGCCTTTGAATAATGATGTGCAGGATATAAAGCGGGTCCTCGGGCCATGACATGGTGTTCTCGGGCTATGAAGATGATGCCTCCGAACAATGACGCCCTCAGACAGTTTGGCGGTGTTTCAGCCCATGAAATGCAAGATTTTGCGGTATTTCAACCCATGAAATGCAAGATGTGGCGGTATTTCAGCCGGTGCAGAAAAATGTAAATGGCGATATTTCAGCCGACAGAAATTTAAATAAAACAGCAATGTTTCAGCTGATGTAAAAAATGTAAATGGCGATATTTCAACCGACAGAAGTTAAAAATAAGCAGGTGATGTTTCAGCCGATGTAGCAAAATGTAAATGGCGATATCTCAGCCGACAAAAATTTAAATAAAGCAGCGACGTTTTAATTGATGTAGAAACGTAAATGGTGTTATTTCAGCCGATACCGAGAATTCAATAAAGTTGGTGATACTTCAACCGATAAAGAAGGGTGATTATAAATGGCGACGTTTCAGCTGATAGGGATTTAAACAAAAATTGGCGGTGTTTTAGCCATGCAAGATTTGTATGAAGATGGCGGTATTTCAGCCGATGCAAATAGAGGTGGCGATATTTCAGCCATGCAGATGGAGACAGCGCTTAGTCTCGAAAGGCAGAAAGGTAGCCTTATGCAATGCAAGAAAATGCTGGATGGAGACAGTGCTTAGTCTCGAAATGCAGAAAGTTAGCCTTATGCAGTGCAGATAATGCAGATGGAGACAGTGCTTAGTCTCGAAAGGCAGAAAGGTAGCCTTATGCAATGCGGATAATGCAGATGGAGACAGTGCTTAGTCTCGAAAGGCAGAAAGGTAGCCTTATGCAATGCAAGAAAATGCAGGATGGAGACAGTGCTTAGTCTCGAAAGGCATAAAGGTAGCCTTATGCAGTGCAGATAATGCAG
Source organism: Nicotiana attenuata (assembly GCF_001879085.1). Classification (NCBI taxonomy): domain Eukaryota; kingdom Viridiplantae; phylum Streptophyta; class Magnoliopsida; order Solanales; family Solanaceae; genus Nicotiana; species Nicotiana attenuata. The sequence goes on from NC_031989.1 coordinate 67,407,316, forward strand.
ATGGAGACAGTGCTTAGTCTCGAAAGGCAGAAAGGTAGCCTTATGCAATGCAAGAATGTAAAAGGACGAGTAGTAGTGAGACTTCTTAGCTGATAGCTGATATTGTGACTGCTGGGGAGGTTGTGTATGGATAGCAATTACGAAGAAGTGATGATTCTTAGAGGTTGCGTTCTTGAGAAAGTATGTGTGCATAAATATACCTGACGATATTGCTAGTCTGCTGCCTGCATCCAAAGAACAATCGTGAGTTTTGTAAGGGGGAAAGGCTAGTTCGTTTTCCCCTGGTCGGGGCGTTGCGTATCATTGGGGTAGCATTGCTAAACAGCAGCAATTCGAACAATAGTTATGCATGATTTAGTAAATATAACGTAAGTAGAAAATAGTTTTCTTTAGATGAACCAACGACTGCGACGTGGTTCAAGACATTGCAGCCTTTCTTGCTCCGGAATTTTGAGGGTCCTCCTCAAAATTCTGCCCCAGTTTACTGGGCTGGCGCTTCTGACGGCTGCGCTGAACGGCTAAAAAAAAATCAACTTCGGAATTTTGAGGGTCCTCCTCAAAATTCTGCCTCAGTTTACTGAGCTGACATTCCTGGTGATGAATGGCTGAAAACTAACTACGGAATTTTGAGGGTCCTCCTCAAAATTCTGCCCCAGTTCCAATAGCAGGGAGGAAAATGGAATTTTTATTAAATTGTGACCGAACCCATAGGGCTGCCTACGTATCCCCTCTTAAACGGGAATCAGGTCAGGCGTAGTTCAAATTACATCATCATAAGAAATCATAAGTGGTTACACATAGTATCGTTTCACTACATCTGAATTGATTGGCTTTGGCCAAACTTCTCCGTCCATTTCTGCAAGAATAAGGGTTCCTCCAGTTAGAACCCGGTGAACCATGTACGGACCTTGCCAGTTGGGAGAGAATTTCCCCTTGGCTTCATCTTGATGTGGGAATATTTTCTTCAACACCAACTGCCCCGGTGTAAACTTCCTTGGCTTAAATCTTTTGTTGAAGGCTCTGGATATTCTGTTCTGATACAACTGAACGTGGCAAACTGCATTCATCCTTTTCCCATCAATAAGGGCTAACTGCTCGTAGCGACCTTTTACCCAATCTGCGTCGTCCAACTCTGCTTCTTGTATGATCCTCAAAGAGGGAATCTCTACCTCGGCGGAGATGACCGCCTCTGTATGATAAACCAGCATATAGGGAGTTGCTCCGGTCGATGTGCGGACCAAAGTAGCTAGTGCGTCAGCGAACTTGTTTTGGACCCTGGGGACATGTTGAAATTCTGTTTTTGTGAATCTTTTCCTTAACTCCTGTATGTTATGCAAGTAGGGGAGTATCTTGGAGTTCTTGGTTGCCCATTCTTCTCGAACCTGATGTATGAGCAAGTCTGAATCCCCGATTACTAGCAGCTTCTGAATGTTTATGTCAATGGCCACCTTGAGCCCCAGGATGCAGGCTTCGTATTCGGCCATGTTGTTGGTGCAAGGGAATCTAAGCTTGGCGGATACCGGGTAGTGCTGGCCGGTTTCTGATACTAGGACTGCTCCTATGCCAACTCCTTTGAAATTTGCAGCTCCATCGAAAAACAACCTCCAACCCTCGTAGGATTCTTCAATATCTTCTCCTACAAAGGACACTTCTTCATCAGGAAAATACGTTTTCAGGGGTTCGTATTCTCCGCCGACAGGATTCTCAGCAAGGTGGTCTGCTATGGCTTGGCCCTTGATCGCTTTCTGAGTTACGTAAACAATGTCGAATTCACTTAGCAGGATTTGCCACTTGGCGAGCTTGCCAGTGGGCATGGGCTTCTGGAAGATATACTTCAGCGGGTCCATCCTTGATATGAGATTAGTGTAGGCACAAAAATAATGCCTCAATTTCTAAGCTACCCAAGTCAGAGCACAACAGGTGCGCTCCAATAAAGAATACCGGGCCTCGTATGGGGTGGACTTCTTATTGAGATAGTAGATGGCTTGCTCCTTTCTCCCCATTTCATCATGTTGTCCCAGAACACAACCGAACGCTCCATCCAAAACCGCAAGATAAAGCAATAGAGGCTTTCCTGGCTCGGGCGGAACCAAGACTGGCGGCGTTGACAGGTATTCCTAGATTCTGTCAAAGGCTTTCTGACAATCGTCAGTCCAGTTAGTAGCAGCGTCTTTCTTCAACATCTTAAAGATGGGTTCACAAATGACTGTGGACTGAGCTATGAACCGGCTGATATAGTTGAGCCTCCCCAGGAAACTCATTACGTCCTTCTTGTTCTTTGGCGGTGGCAATTCTTGAATGGCTTTGACCTTTGATGGGTCCAATTCTATTCCTCGACGACTCACGATGAAACCTAGTAATTTTCCAGCAGGAACCCCGAATGCACACTTGGCGGGATTCAGTTTCAGATTGTACTTCCTCAATCTGTTGAAGAACTTTCTCAGGTCTTCCATATGATCAGTGGCTTTCTTGGATTTGATGATGACATCGTCCACATATACTTCAATCTCCTTGTGTATCATGTCGTGAAAGATAGTAGTCATGGCTCTCATATAGGTGGCGCCAGCATTCTTCAACCCAAATGGCATCATTTTGTAACAATACATTCCCCACGGCGTGATGAAAGTCGTTTTCTCTGCATCTTCCTTATCCATCCATATATGATGATATCCGGCAAAATAACCAACAAAGGACTGCAACTCATGCTTGGCGCAGTTGTCGATAAGAATGTGTATGTTCGGCAAGGGGAAGTCATCTTTGGGACTGGCCCGGTTAAGATCCCGGTAGTCGACACAAACTCTAACTTTCCCATCTTTCTTTGGTACTGGCACGATGTTGGCTAACCATGTCGGATACTCTACCACTCTGAGAACCTTAGCTTTGACTTGCTTAGTAACCTCTTCTTTGATTTTCAAACTCATGTCAGGTTTGAATTTCCTGAGCTTCTGTTTTACCGGCGGACGGGCTGGATCTGTTGGCAGTTTGTGAGCTACAATGGACGTGCTGAGACCAGTCATATCATCATACGACCAGGCGAATATGTCCTCATATTCCTTTAAAAAACTTCTGTGTATTCTTCCTTTTTTAGATAGTGACAGGTGAACACTGATGCGAGTTTCTTTGACATTTTCTGTATCTCCCAAATTAACGACCCCAGTTTCTTCCAGGTTAGACTTAGGTCTATTCTCAAAATTCTCAACCTCTCTGACGACCTCTTCTGGTATATCATCCTCTTCTGAATCTATATCCTTTTGCTGCGTTGTTTCGTTGCAAGTCACAATCATTGGTTCATCATCAAAGTAAGTAATAGTAATGTTGTGTGAAATAGAGTAAATGATAGAGAAAATAAGAGCGAGATATATGATAAACTGAAATGCTTTGATTAAATTCATGATTGTTTGGAACATCGGAGCTCTTTTCAAAATTAAAGACAATGCGGAAAAAAAATCAGCTAGTAAAAAGTAAAATGAGATGCATGGTGCTTTTGTTTAGCCTTGCTACCCCGAAGCTTTCTGGGCCCTGACGGTTTTAATTGACCAATTGCTGAGGTGGTCTCCTCGGTTCACCGCTTGTATGGAAGGGCCTTCCTCCCCTTCCTCCTCGAAAAGAACACAGAAATCCATATCATCATCCTCCAGAAATAGATTCTTCATGGCTGCCAATGCTTCATCTTCTTCTGACCCATATATAGTATCTGCCGGTTGGAAGGTCTGCTCCAGGCTTGGTATCGGAAGCTCCAATGGATAGTAGGGGCCGCGCCATGGTGGCGACCAGTTCTGGAATTCTTCCCAAGTATAACCGTACCCTAAGACAAATGTAGTACCATGCTTCTTTAGTTTGATGGGCTTAGTGATCCCCTGGAGGGTTTTGCCAAGTCCCTTTCCAGGCTCGTACCCACACCACTTCAGGATACTATCAATCTTGTTATCCCACCACTTATCCTTGTCTACAGCATTGACCCTTTCAATATGGTGGTATGTTTCTCCGCCTATTCTCCTTCTGCCTCCAATTATTGGGATGGTCTGGCGACTATATATGGGGTTACTACCATCTCCACGAGTAATCACCTCATGGTGATTCCATTCGAATTTCACTGCCTGATGCAGGGTCGATGCTATGGCTCCAGCGGCGTGGATCCAGGGCCGTCCTAACAGCAAGTTGTAGGATGTCGGGACGTCTATCACTTGAAAGTCGACATCGAACCATGTTGGCCCCATTTGCAAGCATAGGCTGATTTCTCCAATAGTAGCCCTTTGGGACCCATCGAAGGCCTTGACATTGGTAGCCCCATCTTTGATTTCGTGCAGGCTTTTTCCCAAGGTTCTGAGAGTTATCAGCGGACAGATGTTGAGGCTGGATCCTCCATCGATCAGGACTCTAGTGATGAATAATCCTCGCATTGCATGGTGATGTGCAGTGCCTTGTTGTGGCTCAGTCCTTCCGGTGGCAGCTCATCTTCGTGAAAGGTGATTTTATGGCTTTCTAGCACTTGTCCTACCATATTTGCCATTTCGCCTCCAGTTATGTTGCTGGGCACATAAGCTTCGTTCAGTATCTTCATTAAGGCATTCTTGTGAGCGTCAGAGCTCTGTAGAAGAGCTAGGATGGAGATCTATGCTGGTGTTTTGTTTAATTGCTCAACGACCGAGTACTCCTTAGCTTGTATTTTCCTCCAAAGATCGTCGGGCCCAGTTCCAATAGGCCGTCCCGAGGCTTGCTTACTGGACTCAGCGAACTGTTCTGGGGGTATAAATCCTCCCTGTTCTGGTCATTCCTTGTGCAGCAATTGTTTCTCCTGTCTTGGTCTTTCCTTTCCTCCTAGCTTCGGCAGTGTAATCCCATGGTATGGCATTTGAGTGGAATGGTGTTATGTCTGACATTGCCACAGGAATAGGTACCCTTGGGGGTAACACAGCAACTTTCAAAGGGTGCAGGTGCTTTTGGAACTCCAAATTCAACCTCAATTGGCCCGGAGCGCCTTTGCAGAAGGAGGCGCTTCAAATTCGAGAGGTATAGACATGTTTACTTCATCGTCCCTGGAGGGCTGATTCTGCACAACAATTGGGCTAAGTGTAACCGCTGGTTTCTTTGGTTCATCACCTTCAGCAATCAAACCTATCGACCCTTTGGGGTCCCAATCATCTTCGATCTCGATCATGTGAATGTTCCCACCTTTGTGGTCAGGCAGAGGGTTGTTGCGAACATTAGGAGCAGGCTCCTTTGCTACGATGACCTTATTGTTGATCAGGGTTTGAATCTTGTCCTTCAATGAGCGGCACTCGTCGAGGGTGTGTCCCTTCATGCCGGAATGGTACGCACAGGTCTTATTAGGGTTGAACCACTGGGAAGGATTCTCTGGAGTTATGGCTAGGATAGGGGTGACGTAACCAGCAGTTTTAAGTCTCTCGTAAAGCTGATCAATTGGTTCAGCGATGGCTGTGTATTGTCTGGGAGGTCTGCGGTCGAAATTTGGCCTCGGTCTGGGGAAATTTTGGCGGGTGGGAGGTGATTGGTAATGAGAGGGTTGAGCATTATAAGCTTGGTAGACAGGTGCTGGTTGAGAGTATCTAGGTGAGGTGGGTTGATATGTGAGAGGTGGAGATGATTGGTAGACGGGAGGTGGATTTGGATAGGAGGGTGCGGGTGCTTGGTAATTCGGGATAGGCTGATATGTAAGTGGAGGTGATGGGTAGGTGTGGTATTTTAGTGGTGATTTGGCTCCCTGTGCGACCATTACGGCACTCACATCTTTCTTCTTGGACGTGCCACCGGACTGTAAAGCCTTATTGGTGGTCTGTAATGCTTCAAGATTAGTAACTATACCATTCTTAATGCCTTCTTCGATTCTTTCTCCCAGTTTGATGATATCGGAGAACTTCTGACCCTCGATTAGCATCAACCTCTCGTAATATTGGGGATATTGAGCCCGGACGAAGAACCTGTTCATCTGTTCTTCTTCTAGGGCCGGCCTGACCTTTGCAGCTTCTGACCTCCAACGAGTAGCATACTCGCGGAATGTTTCGGTAGATTTCTTGTTCAAATTCTGGATGTAGAATACATCCGGTGCATTCTCTGTATTGAATCGGAATCTATCCATGAAATTCGAGGCCATGCCTACCCAGCTTGTCTATTTCTTGGGGTCCTGGCCGATGTACCAGGATAAAGCATCCCCCTTCAGACTTCTCATGAAGAGCTTCATACGGATCTTCTCATCCTTTCCGACTCCGACCAGCTTATCGCAATATGTCCTCAGGTACCCTGGGATCTCCTGTTCCATCGAACATTTCAAACTTGGGAGGTTTGTACCCCTCCGGAAGTTCAACATCTGGCTGAATGCAGAGGTCTTCATAATTTAACCCCTCGATACCTTTGTTGCCTTCCACGCCCTGAACTCGGCTGGTCAATTTCATGAGTTCTACTGCTAAGTTCCTGATAAGGGAGTCTTTGTCATCAGACTCAGGTGCACTTGAGATTGGTTGAGTATAATGGGGTACAATATCCACGTAAATAGGAGTGTTGTGGAGATGGTCATTTGTGGTGTTCAGTGGCTCGAGAATGAGTAGTGGAGTGTTGTTCGGAGTGTGGCATGCGTTGTAGTGTTGGGTATGAGTGGGTTGTATCTGTGGTTGTGGGGTGTTTTGTGGAGGTGTGGGATTCTGGGTGTTGACATCAGGAGCGGTGAGAGAAAATGACAGGTTCGCCAAGTTCCGAACCTGCTCCAGTTCTTTTAATATTTTTTGCTCAAGTTGGGTAGCAGTTTCCTTAGCAACAGGGGTACCCTGAGGAACCTCAATTTCCTTTCTAGCGCTCGGATCTCCCATTCTACCTTTGTTCTTGTTCCGGATAGGACTCGGAGGAGGAGGAAGTGGAGGGACCTTGGATCTTGTGGAGTATGATGATGATGCCAGAATGCACGAACTAACCTTTGGGGAGGGGAATAGAAAATAAAAGAAAAACAAAAGGTAACAAGTTAGTGCAGGTTATGAGGAAAAAATATTGCAGTATTTAAATACATTGTGCAAGAATATAAATCGCGCCCTAACTTTGGTGCCTCGTTGTGCCCGAGGTAGGCCTAGCGTCAAATAGTTTTGGAGAACTTATAATGCTAAATGCCTCATTTTATTGATAAAAATAAGACGAATCCAAAACGACTCTAAATAATAGAAAGTAAAATGTCACTATTGGCCATTGGCCTTATTACATTAAAATAAAGAATAAAAGAACTCCTAACTACTTGGTCCCAGAGGGACCTTCCCCAGATTTGGCATCTTCGTCTCCCTCGAACAGCTTCACCAGCTCGCATAGTCCTAGCAGCAAATAAGCTTGGGCCAAATGTCCGCCTGCATTTCCTTCAGCGTTTCGGCAGTCTTCAATCCTCTTGATGAATTTCCCTTCCAGCTCCAGTAGACCCCGCTCCAAATACCCTAGTCGCTTGTTGGCGCTGACAGCCATATCTTTCCACTCCTCGATCAACTTCTGATGGGCTTCTTGTATTTCCCGGTGCTCACTTTCACACTCTTGAATTCTCTTGCACAGTTGATAATACTTAACCCGTGCTTCAGCGTGTTCGTTGATGATTCTGTGACCTCGAACGAACCCGGGCTGACCCATGCCATTGTCTTCCAACCAACCCGAATAGTGCGGCACACAACCGGCGTGATACCTGTCTGGCTCAATAGATTCTCTCCCCAAAACGATTTTGCAGTGCCACAAGTATTGAGCTTGGCACCTGTGAGGGCTATCATCGTCCTGGAAATCAGCCCTGAAGTGACTCATTTTGTCGACCCTTGGTATGATTTGCTTTCTTCCGGCCTGCCTCATGGCTCGGAGAGGAACGTAAGGATAAGTTCCTCTCAAACCAATTAGTATGAGAAATGGTGCGTCTCGGGATCGAACAATGAATTCATCCGTGGGGAACCACTCGACCATCCATTGTACCTGGTCTTCTTTCAGATTTTCAAATAATTCTACCCATCCTCTGGCGTCCTCTGGCTGAGCGAACATTTTAGGCATATAATTCATACGCCTTGGCTGGTGGAAGGTGATGTGATCATCCCAGTCTCTGCGTAGGATCTCCTGTCGGTATTCCCCTTTCTAGTGGTGTTCCATGAGCCAGAGCTGAAGTAATAAGTTGCAACCCTCAAAATGACTGCCCTTTTGCTGACAGTTGTCCAAGGTGCGGTATATCTCGGCAATGATCATGGGGACTATGCTGAAAGTCTGCCCGCCAATTCCTTCCATCAAAGTCTTAGTTACCATGGCCAGTCTGGTGTGGATCCTAGATTTTTTCATAGGGAACACCATCATTCCCAAAAAGCAAAACATAAAAACGAAGACCCTTCTGTGGACATGCCCCAATGAGGTGATAGCGAACTCATCTGAATAGGTGTGGTATGACTTGCTATGGCCGTACCTCTCGTACAGATAGTCGAATGGGATGTAAGAGTCTTTCAAATAGGTTAAATCTGGGTTCTTCTTCAGTCCCATCATCTTAAGGAAACCCCTACCTTTGCGGTTCTCTAGCATAAGCAAACCCGGAGTCTCCCAAGGAATGCCAGCTAAACCTCCTATTTCTTCGAGCAAAGGAGTCATTTCAAGGTCCCCGAAGCGGAACACTGACTTGTCACTATCCCAGAATAATGTCGCAGCCTCTATGATTCTGTTGTTAGGCTAAATTTCTAGAAGAGAAGGCAAATTCCCTAAGTACTTGCGAACGAGCGTCTAATCACTGGAGTGGAGGTCTTTCCACCAATTCAGCAGTCTTGGATGAATGTTGGTTACCATGCCAAATCTGGGGACTTCGTGCCTCATTTTCTACAAAACAAAGCGTTAGGCCCTCACCCCACCAGACTCGACTATTTAGTCCAATAATTAGCATAGCAAGCATTTACTTCTCCAAATAAATGCACAAAACATGGAGGTGTCCTTTTGGGTTTCAAGGAAACCCGGTGGACTTTGGACAAGGCTATCCTAATGAGTCATTATGTGGACAACATAACTGACTCGGCTAGGTTTGACCATGATGCATGTACAGTTTAAACGGAGTAAGGTTTCTATTGGGGTATTAGACGGGTACCCTTGAGCGGACAACTCAAGAGGGAAAGGCACGGAACCGTCGACTGCACCGCTGATTGACTGGTTTTACCGTAAATACGCCTTTGCCAAATTTAAGGGGTGATAGTATTGGAAGAGTACAACTACTCATTATAAGCGTTGCTATAGTATTTGTTTGGCACGAGTGGAATATGATGTTGAAGATGCAGTTTACAAGAATGAAACAAATTGTCACGTATTTTCACGTGCATAATGATTACAATAATTGCTCAGAAATTACAACGGTATTGAAGGAAAGCAGTAAATGAAAGCGTTAAAGAAAAAGAAACAAAAAGACAAGTTAGTTTCGAATAAAGGTATTAAACAAAGCAATAAAGAAAAAAATAAAGTCACATATAACATGAAGTGGTAAAAGCCTAAAGAATCCCCAGCAGAGTCGCCATGCTGTCGACGCCCCCTTTTTCCCAAGAAATCGGGTTTACGACATTTGGGAAGACAACTCTATTCCCGTTTGGGAATTGGGTTTTGGATTTGAAGAGTTGCCACCTAATGATTAAGTGCATTAGGACACTAAGGGTTTTTGAGTTGGAAAACCAGAGTTCGGGTAAGGGCTAGAAATTATCTCGAGGGGAAGGTGTTAAGCACCCCTCAAGATCCACTAGTGGGGTTCCCGGTCATGCTACGGTTGTGACTTTAAGTGCAAACAACAAGTAAACAAGCAAGAATTACAAATACGAGGGGGTTTTCATATAATACTTGCAAATAATTTGAAATTAAACGAAGTTAAAGAGGCTGAAATTTGAGAAGAAAGTAGTTTTCGAAATAAAAGTAAACAGATAAAGGGAAAGGGGTCCTAGGTTTATAAATAATATGGATCACCCCACACAACACTCGGTAACCGTTTATACACGTGGTGTTATTGCGTGGTCATCATATCCATATCTACCCTTCCCACCCCATTAAGGTATTAAAGCGCGGAATGTCTCCTTACTTATTGCATGCTAGTACCCGTCCCAATCCTATCAGTCCCGGAGGAATTTGGACTAACTAGTCCTAATGGAAGAGGGGTTTGGGGCCTTTTGGAGAGTTTTCAAAGGACAAAATACTAAGGCGTCAATCAAAACACATAATGCAAGTAAAGGGAAAAGCAAATAAGCAAGTAGGGCTCACATAAGCCTCCTAAAATCAGATAAAGCCATAGAGTTTAGCATGTCTTGCACGTACTGGTTTAGTCTTAAATTAAATTAAAGCGATAAGCGGACTAGTTCAACACATATTTTTGGACAGGAAGTCTACATTAGGCTTACTCGAATGCAGTTGTCTAAAACTGATCTAGTTGATTAGTTAAATCTTTTGTCTATGTGTTAAACAGACCTATAGGCATGGTATCTACTGGTTTCAGGAAAGAGGCAAACTGATTACAGAAAAAGGTTGCCAGTTTTAACAAAATAATACAGGTTTTGCAGTTGATATTGCTTAAACGAGCGTGACAGTTCAGAATTGGTATTTCCTATAGGCATGCTTTCTAGCCATTTACTGATTTTAGGCACCTTTTACAGACGTTAGCAAGAGTGCAGAAATCCTACGAGCATGATATCTAGGATGCAATTGATTATTATTTGACCTATAACTGTTTGCCTAATGATAGATGCGAAAATGCAGAATCTTAAAGACATGGTCTCTTCATGCAGAATTCTTATGAGTAGGATATCTGTATGATATACAGAATTCTTATAGATATGGTTTCTACATATGACAGTGCAGAATTCCTATGAGCATGATTTCTATATATGAAAGTGCAGAAATCTTATAGGCATGATTTCTATATGCATAAACTTGTGAACATGATTTCTATATATGAAAGTGCAGAAATTCAGAAGCAAACCCTATAGGCAGGATGTCTATATGCTTAGTTGCAGAAATCAAATGTTAAATCCTATAGACATGTTTTCTACGTGTGAAGTTGCACAAATCAGAAATAAATCCCTATAGGCATATTTTCTACCCTTAGTGCATAAAAATAAACCCCCTCTCCCTTCTTTTATTGAATCCCCATGATTTTATACAAATCATTACAGACCAGTAGAACAAGACCGAAATTAAAAGTACATCAGAAGCTATCAGCTACATCCGAGCAACCTAATTCAGACTTAGTGTCTAATAATATGAGATTGAGCCACTTCCGAGATCCAGATTTCCAAGGCTTTCTCTTATCTAGGGTGTTTCAGAGATCCAAGGGGTTTCAGGAACCCCAGGCAGTGCTTACACCCAAGATGCTAATCAGAATGAGTTATAGTGCAGTGTGAAAGAGCTAACCCTCAAGTGTCCAAGTTCAGAGGGAGCTCAGGGGTCCCAAGGCAAGGCTCACAAGAGAGGGGCAGAACTTAAGTTCTAAGAATGAGTGCAAGTGTAATAGGGAGGGGTAGGGAGTGCCAAAGCAGGCTGGTGGTCACACCTAACCATGGGTAGGCTGGCACACCCCTGACCAAACCTGTTGGCCAAGCATTGGAGAATAAGGACCTATTGAAGGTCAAGCCATGGCCTGGGCAGTAATTAGAATACTGTCAGGCCAAAGCTTTAACTCAACACACATAATAAGGGAATGGGGATGGGGAATTGAAAGAGCTTAGGACCCAAAGGGTCCAGTTCATATCCATGGACAATAACTTCAGCTATATTGCCATGTTTTTGAACCATAGCTCAAAACACATAAGGGGATATAGGAATGGGATTCATTACAAGAAATGGGCAGAACACATTACACAAAGATTAAATACTTCAGACATTAAAGTGAACATGGACACAAGAACTGGTAAGTAAACACATTGGAGTTGGGGCTAGAATTAAAACTAGGACATACCAGTTTCAGAAAGCAAAGAGAGCAGAAATCTTGTAACAGGTCACAATACAATTAGCAAGAGTATACTTATGAGTGTGAGTCTGAGTTCAGAAAAAAGACTCGAGTGTTGGTCGTGTGTGTGTGTTAAGAAAGGAGCAGGTATTTATAGTTTGAAATCAGGTAGGGAACAAAGGTAAGAAGATAATCATGTATCAATTAGAATCAATCAGTAGCAGAAAATCCTTTAATTGAGGAGTTCAAATTTGAACAGTAAAGGGCAGAAATTATTTAAGGAAGGAGATCAAGTAAACATATTGTGCATAGCATACAAATAAGGGGTAAATACATAGGGGTTTTAATTAAGGAAAGAAAATTTGAAACACACGGTTAAGGAAATAAGGCAAAAACAAAGTAAATCAATTAGTACATAGTAAATCAGGGAATCAGGGATTCAAAATCACTAATGAACCAAGTCAGAAATTAGGGAATCGAAAGGTTAAAGAGAGTCAAGTAAACAGGGTCTTATAGATTTTAGAAAAAAGTCAGAACCACATGGAGAAACAAAGTTGAAACAATGATGAAACAACTTCAGGAACTCAGAGATTAGGGTTTTGAAACCAAACAAGTTTAGATATGAGAAGCATACAAAGCACGTAACAAGTGGCCTCAAACTCGAATGAAACCCCCAAATTCTAGTGTTTTTACCATTAATCGAGTTTAGAGACGAAAACAAGCAAGTCAGGCAAAAGAATACTAACGAAATAAGTTCAGAAAACTCAAAGGGACTGAGACCTTAAACATGTATTTCCCAGAAAACTTCATGAAAACATAATAAAAGAAAATTCGTGCAAAATACAGTAGGGGAAGTCATAAGAGCAAGGTAGAAGAAAACACAGCAGAAGAAAACACATAAGAATCATAGTAGAGCATGTAAAATCAGAGAAACCCTAAGTCGGAGAAGATGAAAGGTTTGAAAGCAAACTTTTGAAAGAAACTTTGAGAAATCGTTTGAAAACCTTAAAATAAACATAGATCTAGAACAGATCTAGAGGAATCAGGAGAACCTCGAAAGGCTAGGGTTTCAGAAGAACCCTAGGAGCGAGAAAGCCTGGAAAAGTCACGATCTAAGCCAGAGAATATCACAATCAGGCTCAAAAGACCAAGAGCCACCGGAGCAAAGCCGGAGATGGCCGGGATCTTCGAATAGGTGAAGATCTGAGTGAAGACCCTCGAGGTCTGGCCTCGATTCTTCAATCAACAGGCATGCAGGAGCCATTGGAGGCAGGTACAGGCCTTCAATGGCTTTGGAAGCCATGGATTCAGGCGATTTTGGGTGGTAACCGGAGGGAGGCGGCTAGGGTTAGGTTTAGGTCTTAGAGAGAATCAGAGAGGAGAGGGGATTCGAGGGCGGCGGGTTAGGAGAAATGAGGGAATTAGGGTAGTCGTGTGGATTAAAAAAGGAAGGGACGAATATGGGCCGTTGATCTCAAAGATCAACGGCCAAGATAAAAAAGGGTCTGTGTCGGGTTATTTGGAATAGGTTCGCGGGTTAGGTTTAAATGGAAATGGGTTGGGAATTTGGGGCTGAGATTGGACCTAATTTGAGGCTAAAATTGAAATAGATGGGGCTAGTATTTAAATAGCAAATTTTCCTTTGTTTAATTTTATAAAAATAGTGAAAATTACTCTGGGATAAAATCAAAAGCAATGAACACCTTAATAATTCATAAATATTAATTGAAAAATACTGGAACTAATTTTACAATTATAAAATACTATTAATCGTAAAATAGGCTATGATTGCAATTACATGCAATTTAGCTTTAAAAATACCAAATAAATTCGTAAAAATGTGCCAAAAATCACCTTAATTATATTTTGGTGTAAATATGAGAATGAAATAAGTTATTCAACAAAAAATGATAATTTTGGAAATGAATACTGGATTTTGTTGTATTAAAATAGGCAATAAATTGGTTTAAAAATCATTAAAAATTTGGAAAAGTACCGAAACTCTTAGGTGTGCTTATATATGCACATATATGCTATTCTGGAAATATTTTGGGTGTAAAACTTAGGGAAAAATTGGGTATCAACAACCATTATTGATTTGTTCAATAGACTCATAGTTATTATGTATATTTGTTGTATCAAATGTTTCCTTATTTATGTGGTTTCAAACCTATATGTTCCCAATCCTTTCACCCTATTTGTAAGTCTGCTTGTCAAGTAAATCTAGGTATTCTATGGTTAATTGGGTTGTTTGCTGAGTATGCTTTTCTCAAATAATGATTTCAAAATTGTTGCTCCTACTCCTAGCATTCTTCTCAAAACTGACAACTCCTAGTATCTTTAAAAAAAAAACTCCTAGTATCTTTTAAAAAAAAACTATTTCTGGACCTTTTCTCTTCTAAACTGCTCTACTAAGTCTTTCATCATTATGTCAAGCACTCTCACCCTACTCTTAGACCACTAGGATCTGCCCCTTTTGTCTGAGACTTGCCTTGGGACCCTTAAGCTCCCTCTGAACTTGGACACACTAAAGGTGGCCTTTTCACACTGCACTTACTCTATCTTGGCTATAAAATTTGGGTGTGAGCACTGCCCGAGATCTTTTGAGGTCCTTAGGGAACTCTGACACACCCAGATGTAAGAAAGGTTATGAAACAATCTTGGCATTTGAGGTGATTTATTATATAACTCGGAGAGGAAGTCTTAATCAGGTGTTGGAAATCTGGGCCTGTTTTCAGGCTCTTTATAGTGTAGCTTTTTGTTTTTCTTATCTACTTATGTAATTCATTTCAGTGTTGGTCTGTAATAATCTGTTGTAAACAAGTATTGGGGGCTGGCTAGTGAAAAGGGGAGGGTAGTTATACATGCTATCAACATCAATGGGTAGAAACCATGCCTTAGGTTTACATTTCCTATGTGTGCGTTAGAATCCATGTGTAAGATCAACACAATCAAAGCATGTCATGCATTAGATACCATGTGCTTAGGTTTACTGTTTCAGCACCTCATTTGGCATCACTTTACCACTTAGAAATCCTGCTTTAGGCTAAATAACAACATCAACATAAAACTGTTGCTCCTGTACGTCTTGAAGTCATGCTGTAACTCTTTGGGCATTTAGAAATCATGCTTTAGGAATTTTGCAATCATTCTGCATTTTTCATATGTGCACGTTAGATACCCTGTTTTAGGATCTTGTTCACACTCGCTCAATCGCACCTAGTTAAACTACTGATGCATGAAAAAGGACATAAAACAGTCTTATGTTTGACTATCCTGTTTAAGTGAAACTGGTCACAATCCATGCATGCCTTTGCAACATTTAGAACAGCATGCTTTAGGTAAAATAACTTCCAAACTGTTTTAATAATTCTGGTAACATCTGCATATTATTTTACGCTTAGGCAAGTCTTAGGTAATCAACTTAAATAAAATCAGAACTGTCTTTGTGATTAATGTTTAACTATCAGCATGTTAAAATTAGTGGGCAAGCTTGATTAGGACTTCTTCTCTGAGTCATATAATAAATCTGACTCTGTTATTATCACTTAGATACCATGTTTAGGATCTGAATTTAGACCTTAATTGTGTATGAGTCATGTTGTTTATGTGTACTGTGTGTGGAGGTATATCTGAGCCTTTTTATTTGTCTTCCATGCTCCCCTTAATTGAAGTCATACTTGTTTATTATATGTCGCTTAGTATTTTACCTTTAAACTTGAGGGTTTTCCTAGAACCCCCCTTTTATAGGATAGGAGTCCTAAATTCCTCCGGGACTGATAGGAATAGACGGGTAACAGCATGCAATAGGGGTCGAGACCAATCATCGCTTTAGTTACTTTCACGGGGCGGGAAAGGGTAGATATGGATATGATGACCGGTGCATTAATACCACGTATATCCCCTCTTTGAGGAGTGTCATACCGGGTATTACATTGATGTGATCCATATTATAAACAAACCTAGGATACCCCCTCTACATTCCCAAATATGCTTAGCTTTTAATTCTTTTCAAAATCTTGCTTTTTCATTAATTGCTTCTCAAGTACCTGTGTATTTAAACCTAGATCCCCTATTATTTGAGCCATATTTGTTTATTTGCTAATTGTACAAATTCACACAAAACTGTTTGGTCGGGAACCACACTAGTGGATCCTGAGGTGTGCCTAACACCTTCCCCTTAGGATAATTTCAAGCCCTTACCCTGTCTCTGGTTACCAAACGTAGTTACAAATGAACCCTATAGGTGCCCTAAAGCACCTTAAATCGTTAGGTGGCGACTCTTCAAAAGTGCAAACCCCCTTTCCAAAAGGAAAGAGTTGTCCCAACCAAAATGTCATAAACCCGATTTCCCGAGAAAAAAGGGGCGCGACAATTGCATGGGGTATGGATGTCATTGGGCCAATCGAGCCAAAAGCTTCAAATGGGCACAGATTCATATTGGTTGCCATTGACTACTTTACAAAATGGGTTGAAGCAGTTACTCTCAAAGCCGTCACTAAGAAAGCAGTGGTAGACTTCGTGCACGCCAACATCATCTGTCGTTTTGGTATTCCTAATACTAACATTACGGACAATGCTGCAAATTTGAATAGTCATTTGATGAGGGAGACATGTGAGCAATTTAAGATCACGCATCGGAATTCTACCCCTTATCGGCCCAAAGCTAATGGTGTTGTTGAAGCAGCAAATAAGAAGATCCTTAGAAAAATGATTCAAAGTTCTAGACAATGGCATGAAAAGTTACCGTTTGCATTGTTGGGATATCGCACAACTGTGCACACATCAGTTGGAGTAACACCGTATCTATTGGTTTATGGCACTAAAGATGTAATACCAGCAGAAGTTGAAATTCCTTCTCCCCGAATCATCGTTGAAGCCGAGATTGAGGATAGTGAGTGGGTCAAGACCCGTCTAGAATAGCTAACCCTGATTGATGAAAAGCGGATGGCCGCAATTTGCCACGGGCAGTTGTATCAACAAAGAATGACCCGTGCCTACAACAAGAAAGTGCGGCCTAGGAACTTTGAAGTGGGGCAACTTGTTTTGAGACGTATTCTCCCGCATCACAAGGAAGCAAAAGGAAACTTCGCTCCAAATTGGAGGGGCCCATATATTATAAGAAAATTGTTGCCGAAGGGGCTGAAGGAAATGACCTTGAAACAGATGTCAATGCAGACGCGGTCAAGAGGTATTACGCTTAATCCTTCTGCGATACCAATATTGTCCAATTGGGATGACGAAGGCTTTTATTCTCGCTACCACAAATACTTCAACCTTTTTCCAACCCTTTGAGCCGGTTACCTTTCTTTGATCACCCTCTTTGGAACCCGAAAAGATTTGTAAAAAAAAAGAGAGAAAAATAAAAGAAAATCAAAAACAAAGTTTCCCTGAACTACGTTCGACTTGATTTCGAAAGGATATGTAGGCAGCCTCTCTCTGGGGTTCAGTCACACCAAAACAAAAATCCAAATTTCCCTAAAAGTGAAACTGGGGAAGATGTTATAATGGTTCGGCGATGATCCCTCTTGAATGGTTCCAAAGTTGTAATTCAATCCAAATGTTTGTTACCCCAAATCCTGTTCAAGTCCTTCTGATCAATCAGTGAGAATGTTCAAGGATCGGAGAATGCAGCTACATGGATCTGATACAACAAAATGAGAGAAATAAAATGAGAGAGTCTTATTGGTGAAAACCCACACGGGCATCGTATGGCAATGGTGAGCAGAGAAACTGAAAATGAGAAAGTCTTGTTAGTGAAAACTCGCAAAGAGCACTATAAGGCGACGGTAAGAAGAGAAATGAGAGAGGTCAATTGGCAAAAACCTGCAAAGGGCGCTATTGATAAAAAAAGAAGGAATTCTCTACAACCATCGGCACTGATGAAGTCCTGGCAAGGTTTCCCGATTTTAAGATACGAGTTATGATGGGTTTATGAGAGATTGGATGGTTGCACAGATCGGGTATCCAGTCCAAGAAGCATGTCATGTCTATTGAAGTCTGCATGCACTCCAGATAAGTCATTCTTTCTTCCCCCCAAAAGGGACACTTCTTGTTAAGTTCATTATCTCGTCCTTTTTTTACTTTTCTTTTAATCCCTTTCGGTTTAATTCTTCTCCGAAACTAATACAAAGAAAAGATGGCAAGATTGGTTTTACAGGGTTCGGCTTAACAAAAGCCAAATTCAAGGAAAAGCATCCAGCCTCAGTAGGTGCATCAAGTCGATCTCGACTAGCCATGATGACCGATGCTTCAGAGTCAAAATTATTGAAAATGAAAGAAATCCAAGGTCAAGTGCCCATAAAGGAAAAAATAAGATGAAAAGGCCAAAGTCCCACACGATTGGACCATCATGTGAAATTTTGGAAAGTCAAGATCCCTGGGTTTAGAAGAAAGATCGATCTCCAGAAAGCCAGCGAGCAATAGACGTTTTCATCGAAAAGTTGGGTCGAAATCAAAACAATCAAGGCCACAAAACCAACCATCGTTTCATACTGACAAATTGTTCTTTGTGAAAAAAAGGAAACAGGTGCAATCCAGAAGCAACCTTGCAAGAAGCAGGTGCTACCTAAAAGAAACTGCACAAGGGCTAAAAAATAGCTTTGCAGCAACAACTCCAAAAAGGAAAGTCTCCTCCAAAATTTTTTCCCGCATTTACTCATTCTCTAAAGGTAAACAAAAAAAATGATGATGAAATGATAAAAAAAAGATAGAAAGAAAAAGAAGAAGAAAATTTTCAAAATCATGGTAGTATAGGGTCTCCAATCCCTAGCTGTGTTTTGTTTTCCAACATAGGGTCTCCAATCCCTAGTTGATTTTACTGTAGATATAGGGTCTCCACTTCCTAGTCGCTTTTCCAACATAGGGTCTCCACTCCCTAGTTGAAGTTATTTTAGACATAGGGTCTCTACTCCCTAGTCGCTTTTCCAGCATAGGCTCTCCACTCCCTAGTTGAATTTATTTTAGACATAGGGTCTCCACTCCCTAGTCGCTTTTCCAGCATAGGGTCTCCACTCCCTAGTTGAAGTTATTTAGACATAGGGTCTCCACTCCCTAGTCGCTCTTCCAACATAGGGTCTCCATTCCCTAGTTGAATATATTTTAGACATAGGGTCTCCAGTCTCCACTCCCTAGTCACTTTTCCAACATAGGGTCTCCACTCCCTAGTTGAAGTTACTTTGGACATAGGGTCTCCACTCCCTAGTCGCTTTTCCAACATAGGGTCTCCACTCCCTAGTTGAATTTATTTTAGACATAGGGTCTCCACTTCCTAGTCACTTTTCCAACATAGGGTCCCCACTCCTTAGTTGAAGTTATTTTAGACATAGGGTCTCCACTCCCTAGTTGAATTTATTTTAGACATAGGGTCTCCACTCCCTAGTCATTTTTCCAACATAGGGTCTCCACTCCCTGGTTGATTTCATTATACATATTGGGCTACACTCCCTAATCTCTTTTTCCCCAAGGATACACAATCCCGATTTTAATTGCTTTCAAGGAATAACTTAGATTTTTGTTACAATAACTCACGAAATGTTCCTAATGAGAACTAGGGCAGAAAATTTCGTTCGTTTATTTGCTTTGGTGCCTGAACAGTTTTTCACCGTGAGGCACAAGGTTTGAGATGACCAAAAGAAGAAGTCTCAACCCAAATAAAAGAAAAGAAGAAACAACAAAATAAGTCGAACTCTAAATGTAGAAGCGGAGAAAAGATGCGGACTGCCCAATATATGATTGAAGTCACAAGTTTTGCATGTCCCGCCTTGATCCGAGAAGCTGAAGAAGAATGAACCAGCGGTTGCAGCTAACGGGCATGAAGATTCAGATCAGAGTCTGCAGGAAGAACTGGCCAAGACTCAAGATCAAGCTTTAGAAGGTTTATAGATAGGAATCTTGTAACTCGTAGTTGATAGGCTTAGTTTTTTAGCTTTTCATCTTTCATTTTGGTGTAATAAGGAGATCAGCAAGCAGAAACACCAGCAACAGCAGTGAAATCACAGTTTCCCGGTAGTCCCAGCTACAAAAACTTCCAGAACTACACTAACCTGATTCCTTTATAGCCGAGGATATGTAGGCGACCTCTGAAGCAAGGTTCGGTCGGACTTTGTCAAAAGATGCTTCTCATGGAGTTTCAAACGGGCAAAAATCGCTCGTAATAGCTCATTTTATCTTTGCCCGAAAACCCTTCGTGTTCCCGAGCAAAGAGGGGCAGCTGTGAGCATGTGATTTTTGCCCTATATGAATTACTTCTATAAAATCCAAGAAAATAGATTTTTTCCAATTATTTGCTATTTTATAGGATTTTTGTAGAATTGTTATTAATTGTTTGCATTTTTGTGCACGTTTAATTTTTATTAAAATCATGAAAATGCCAAAAATACTATGCATTGGATTTTTTTAAGCAATCCACTAGGCAGGGCCTAGGGGTAGGTTTTATTTATATAGAAAAAATCAAAACAAAATACAAAATACATTGTCAGGAGGTCTTAAGCTATGAAAATGATAGAACTTGAAAATTACATTAAACCTATTACCAATGTTGAGTAATGAACTCAACATTGGTATCACAAAATGATTACTAGCTACACTAATCGTGAAATAAGTAACTGAACCAATGTTCCTCTGAAAATGCCTTACTGCCTCTACACTGATTGTGATTTCTTCCTTATCATGATATTTTCTTGTCGTTGTTGTTGTCCAGATGTTGTAACAATTCCCATTTGTCTCCCTGTACCCACTGCTAATGTATCAATTTTCCAGTTTTTTCTTTTTTTTCGCTCCAATTTGTTCACCAAGTTGTCCGTCTGCTTTCTTTCTGCTCTCGATTTTGCCTGCCTTCTTGTTGTTTTTGGTTGATTTCCTCTCTTGAGTTCCTTCAATGTATGTCCTACTGTGATGAGGTATTATAATCCTAGTCCCTTGGGTTCTATGCTTGTCCGAAAATCCTAGCCAAGAGTGCCCTGTGAATTGCTATTTCCAGATCAGGTCCAACATGGATTGCTTAAGCTCCATTTCGTGATTGGATCCTATGCTGCTTCCTGGCCCACTTATGCAATTCGATCCCTAGTCTAATGTACTGTGAGGCTGCATTTGGCTTATGTTCCACAATACAGCTACATTACCCAGAAATTGTGGCCAACTCCTAATGCGTACCCGAATGTTCATGCATATCTGGGCATTGTATTTGCCCCTTCCTGTCGATACTACTATAGTTATGCTCACCCATGATTCACTTGTACTGGGCTGAGTACGAAGTACTAATACCACCAGTTGCAAGCTCCTCATAAGGTAAGGCATAGCCACAGTAGTACTATTTCCTACAAAACAGACCCCACTGTAAGAGAAACCAATGATCACTATGTCCTCCTCCTGTTGGATTTGGCTATAGTGGTCTTTTCTGTGATATTCATGAGTATCAATGTGATTTTCCCTCAAAATTGCCTGGCTCCCTGTATGTTGTATTTTCTTTCCACTCTTATTTACAGTACTGTACCCTGCAAAACAAAACACAATGTTAGTTAAAAAATGCATTCTCATGTTCTCATCCCTAAGGATTTGAACATGAGGAATGTCTGATCTTTGAAAATCCCAGCAGCTGCTTTCTTTGCTGTATTTGAATGCCTGGTTCCCTGTATCCCTTAGTCCAAATTGCCCAGTCTTTTCACTACGGCATCTCTCCAATAGAATCTTGCCCACAACTCCCTTTGCCCAATTCTCTTAAACTTTCTGGGCTTTTTGTCTCTATATCTATGTGGAGTATCTTTCTGTTGTGTTTCTGATAGTACTCCACTCCAATTTTTTGTTATTTCCTCATGCGCTTGCCCAATTCTCTTAGACATTCTGGGAAGAATTCTCCAATTTGATCCTCTCTCTGTGATTGCTGTGAACATTTGAATCTCACTGGTTCTGTTGGACACCTCTGATTTTGACCTGCATCCAGTAGAGAATTTGATCTTTAGCTTGCTCCTTATTGCCTTTATGTGTACAACTTCTAACTTCCTTCCAATGGAATGAGTGCAAAGCACTAATACCACCAATTGGATTTTCATTAGAAAGTAGTACTATAAGCCTTACCTGCAAAAAAGAAAACCAAGTTAGTGTAAAAAAATATCCCCACCCTCTCCTCCATAAGGATTTGAGTATGGTGATCAACTATAATGTTTCCTGGCATCTCCTCCTCCCTTGCTACTCCTTTCCCTCCCTTGTCTAACTCCTTGCAACAGAAACTCTTATGTAAGGGCATTGCAGCTTGTCACAGTTCACCAACTTTCTCCCATGCACGTCTAGATCTTCAAATCCATAACAATCCATAGGTCCAACATCCAGTGCAAAATTTGCAATATGATCAGCAAGCTTGTTGCCTTCCTGAGAGTATGTGATACTTTTACATTGGCTCTGCTCATCATTTCTCTAATCTCCTCAACTTCTGCAGCTATAATCCATGGTGGCTTCCACTCTCATGTTATGGCATTCTTTAAGAGCATGGAATTAGTATGCAAATCAATTAGAATATAATCATGATGCACACAAAATCTCAGAGCTTCATATATAGCCTTTGCCTCTGCAACTGTGTTTGATCCTTCAGGTATTTCTTTACCGCATGCATGTATTACATCTCCCTCCTCATTTTTCAATACAAAACCAATTGATCTTCTGCCTGGATTGCCCCTAGATTCTCCATCCATATTGACTTTTATCCACCCATGATCAGGTAATTCCCACAGCACCTTTGTGTATTTAAGCTTTGGAGTGTACTGCTCCATCATTTTGATCATATCTGGCCATCTATGAGGAACCTGCTGAATGCCTGCCTTCCTTACCTTAATGAGGGACTGAAGTTTGGTGGAGATCTGATATACCACTCTATTAGTGGTTACTGCATCTCCATATTTATAACAGTTCCTTCTTTTCCACAGTTTCCACACGATCACTGAAGGTAATGCTTGCATGATAGGCTTTAGCCTAGGCACTACTTCTGCAGTCCAACACCTAATAATGGCCTGATGGAAAGTGATTCCATTTACTGAGATACCTGCATGCCCAAGATAATATTTCCACACTTTATCCGTTGCATATGAAGTGAAAACCAAGTTTTGTGTTGTCTCCTCCCTTGGTTCCGCACAACACCAACATTTGGATGCCATAAGATAACCCAATCTTCTGAAAAAATCATCAAGAGGCAGCTTATTTCTCCAAACTTTCCACGTGAAAAAAGCAATTTTGAAAGGCAGTCCCTTCACCCAAATCATCTTATATGCTGTCATTGGTTCAGCTCTCCTTCTCAAATAATCCCATGCAATTCTAACACTAAAGAAACCTCTAGGTTCTAGCATCCAACAAGGTATATCAAGGACCCCTTGTGCTAGAGGAGGTTTGATATTCTGCAGTATATGTTCTGCATATTCTTCAGGAAGAATTTCAAACAACCTTTCTGCATTCCATTCTTCTCCTTCTATCACATCACACACATTATGAACAGATTCATCTACCCCAAAATCTTGTGGAACCAGGAAGTACAAAGCCCCCAAACCTGTCCAATTGTCAAACCAAAACAAGGAGGAGCCCATTTTTGGATGCCACATAATCTGATGCTCTATCAAGTCCCTGCACTCCAACATCTTCCTCCATTCATGAGATCCTCTGCTCCATGGAACTATCACAGAGTTCAGCTTTTTGCAATACTTTTGGCTCATAAAGGAGCTCCAAAGACTTGGCTTGGTTCTATAGTTCCACCACAGTTTGCAAAAGAGGGCTTTTGCTACATCATGAAGAGACCTGAACCCAATCCCTCCTTCTTCCTGTGGCATACATAGTGTAGTCCATGATGCCCAATGCCCAACTGCCCAGAAGCTGATTCATAAAGTACAAGTACCTCCATGATCAGTCTAAGTGATGTTGCATCTGATGAGGAAAAAATGATCGTGTCATCTGCATAAGCGAGATGATTGATCTTTGGGCTCCATTTGGGCAATCCATAGCCACAAAAGTATAAGTTCAAATGCAGAGCATTAAGGCCTCTTGAAAGTGCTTCTGTTGCCAGAATAAACAATGTAGGAGACAAAGGATCTCCTTGCTTTACTCCCCTCGATGATTTGAAAAAACCATGAGGTTGGCCATTTATTAGGACCGAATACCAATTGTTAGACACTATACCAAACACCATGCCTATAAATCTCTCTGAAAATCCCATTTTTCGTAGAACCTTGGTCAGGAATAACCAGGATAGTGTGTCATATGCGTTGGTCATGTCGAGCTTCATAATGACATTAGGTCCTGCCTTGGTTCTAAGCCTCATATCTGTGACTATCTCTTGAGTTAGGAGTATATTTTCCACTATGCTCCTTCCTTTAACAAAGCCTGACTGTTCCTTAGATATTAGATTAGGTAACAACCCCACCAGCCTCTCATGTATTACCCTCGATATTACTTTATTCAAAAAATTACTAAGGCTGATGGGTCTAAGATCAGAAAATGTGCATACCTCTTTCTTCTTTGGAAGCAGAACAAGGTTAGTGTGTGTCACACATTTTGGCAAATCATGACCATTGAAAAAGGCTCGAACCATGTCAAATAAATCCCCTCCAATAATCTCCCAGCATGACTGATAAAATTTGCCTGTAAAGCCATCAGGACCTCCTGCACTGTCTCCATCCAATCCAAACACAGCTGCCTTAACTTCTTCCATAGTTGGCTGATTTATTAGTTCTTCATTCTGCCCCATATCAATCAATGCAGGAACATTGTCTATGATATGAAAAGAGGTAGGGACTGAGTTTTCAGTAAATTGATCTTCAAAAAACTTGATTGCTTCTGCAGCTATTTCTTCCTCCTCTTCAATCCATACTCCTTGCCTGTTTTGAATTCTGTTTAACTGCAGCTTTTTCCTTCTACCTCTAACTTGAGCATGAAAATATTTAGTATTCCTGTCCCCATCCTTGAACCAAGACAACCCTGCCTTCTGTTTCCAGAATTTTCCTCCAAAGCTAAGAACTTGATCAATTCTGCTTGAACCTTTTGTAACCTTTGTCTGTTTAACTTTGTGAGATTGCTTCAAACTCAGCTTCATGAACAAGAACAACCTCCTCCAAGATGGCTATCTTCTGAAAAATATCTCCAAAAGTCTCCTTGCTCCACAAAGATAAAGCCTTTTTCAATTTCTTCATTTTGTGATTAAAGATGATGTATGGACTGGCACTAAAATCAGCTTTCCAGTTCTCCTTCACCAGTTCTTTGAAAGAAGCATGTTCCACCCAAAAATTCAGAAATCTAAATGGTTTCTTCACAGGAGGGGTCTTTATGTCACACTTGAGTTGCAATGGACTATGATCTGAGCCTGTCTTAGGTAGATGTTGAACCTCTATACCTGGGAAAGTCTGCTGAAACTCAGAATTGGCCAGACATCTGTCTAGCCTCTCAAAAATACAATCCTCTTCTTCCCTACCATTCTACCATATGTAAATACTACCCTTGAATCCCAGATCTAAAAGATTGCAAGTGGTAATACAGTGCCTGAAGTCATCAATTTCATTTATATGTACTGGAAGACCTCCAAACTTTTCCTCCTCTTCCCAAATAACATTGAAGTCACCTCCTACCAACCATGGCACATTCATATCACTTGCCATAGCATAAAATGAGTCCCATAGTTCTATTCTCTCAATGGCATCACATTTGGCATATATCAATGTAAGAACAAATTCTACCTGAGATTCTGTATGATAAAGCCTTAAGGTTAGCTGCTGAACTATGTTGTACATCACTGTGACTTCAAAAACCTCATCAATGAATACCCAAATTTTGTTTGAAACATTGGACATAGCCTGGGCAAATCCAATTCTATTCCTGTACCTATCTAGAGTCCTAGCTTGCTGCATGGGTTCCATCAATCCTATGAACTCATAGTGGTTTTTTCTATGCATTCTGATCAGCCTTTCAAAGGCTTGTTGAGTGTTTACTGACCTGATGTTCCAAATGAGAGCATCCATTACTGTTTGGATAATGATAAAGTCCTCCTTGTTTGAACTCCACCTGTAGGGACAGTAGGGTTCGCTGTTTCTTCTTACCTTTTGTTGCAGATTTCACCTTTTTAAAAAGTCTAAGTGAAAGGTCCCCTTGCCTTGCTATGTTCTGAAAATTTTGGGTAATAGACTCTTGGTCCATATCATGACTTGTTCTATAACTAGCTTCTTCTGCACCATCATTCTCTTGATCACCAGCATTATCCATAACAATTTGCTGTTGTGGGTTCAACAACAAGGTCTGTTCCTCCCCTTTCTTCAATAACTTTAACTAATTCTGCTCCAATGGAACAGTGTTTTTTGGTATGGCTACTGTCTGATTGTTCTGCTCCTCATTCCCAATCTTTGCCAATTCATGCTGCCTCTCTTCTACAATTATATTCTGACTTGCACCTTCTTTTGTTCCTCCATGATCTACTGCATCAACTCCTATTCCTTCTGAATTCTGGATATCATCCCCATGAGATCCAGTTATGTCCTGTGCATTCTTGGTTATTGTTTGTTCCTTGTATTTGTCACCTACCTTTGTAGAGTTCTCATCAGTAATGTTTTCAGCTATGACAATGGCATCACTATTTACACTTTGCTCCTCATCTTCCTTTTCCACTTGAACTGGTTCTTCATCAACTGGAACACCCAATGGCACCACATCTGCATCTGAGTCTTCTTCTCTTTGATTAGACCATAGTCTGCCTCCACTCCATTGTATTCTATCAGCCACCGTGGAAACAAAATTGTTATTTGTTTGAATTTCTGGAGTATTAGCCAATTCCCTCTCCACTAATGTATCCTGTGAAGGAATATCCTGGCAAGAAGTGTTAACTCCCACAGTAATACCACCTACATTGTTCTTGAAAGCTCTTTGCACCCACTGAGCTGTAGATTCTCTGCCTGCATTTTCTTCCCTTCCATTCCCTCTTGTATTTGACTCTGCTCCACCAGCTGTGGATCCAATACCAGCTGAATTTAAATTGAATTCAGGTGCTGCAGGATTCAATTTTC
The DNA here is from genome assembly GCF_001879085.1 of Nicotiana attenuata. NCBI lineage: Eukaryota > Viridiplantae > Streptophyta > Magnoliopsida > Solanales > Solanaceae > Nicotiana > Nicotiana attenuata. The sequence continues at coordinate 67,434,241 of NC_031989.1, forward strand.
CTGCTGTTTTACCAGCCTGTTGGTGTTGTTTTTGTGTTGTGCCTGTGTGCCCTCTTGCTGGACTTTTAGGACTGGATTGATCAGCTACCAATGCTAGTTGATTATCAGCTTCTGCATCATCATCTACCACTTCCAATACAGAAAACTGATTTCCCACCTGAACCTGATTACCAACTCCTTGAGGAACTGGCACTAACTCCTTACCAATTGTCTTTTGCACTACCTTTTGCTGTCCTGCATTCCCTTCATTGTTTCCTCCATGTGTTTGTTGCTTATCACCCTGTTGAAATGGGACAATCTCTTTTCCTGTATTGGCTTTTTCTACAATTTGATTCCTCACATTCCTCACTCTATTATCTTCGACTTCTTCCATTGTTCTTTTCCCTTCCCTGCCAAATTTCCTACTACCTTTCCACTAGATAAAATCATTAGAGGGCCCTGTTGAGTTGAACCATTAGCCTGCTTACCACTCTTCTCTGCTGCATTATTTTATTGATCATTAACCTCGTTGTCCATTAGTTCTGGGTGAAGCCTCCAACATTCCAACATATCATGACCTTGTAATTTACATTCCTTACAATATTTGGGAAAATAATCATATTTAATATTTACCCACTCAGCTCTAGTCTCCTTCGTAGCTTCATTCACAATATCCATACGTACCTTTTTAGGGAGGTCTGCTAGAAGATCAACTAACACCTTCACACGTGCACAACTGGGTCTTGTTTCATTCATTGTTGCCATGTCAAGATGCAGTGGCTTACCAACTGTTGAAGCTAAAGATATAAACATTCCTTGACAAAATAAGTGGGCAACAGGTTAGGGAATGAGATCCATGCCATTACCTTTGGTGTTTCTTCTCCAACCTTAAACTTGTGACCATATATCAATGTTCTCAGCTGGTACTCATTGCCAAACTTATCCTTGACATAATAAACTCCTTTTGATGAGAAATCAACAAAGTCTTGCCAAAGAGTCAATCGTATCAACACATGCCTATCACGAAGATAACCTATAAAGCATTCACCTTTAATCCCACATTGAATTGGAACTATCCAACATAATTCATTGATCTCTGGCCATCCATATGAAAATTTGCACACAACAGCATATTGCAAGCCTTCAATCACATTCATTCTTTCAACTTCTGCTTCAGTGAACTTCACAACAGGCTGTCCATTGATCACATTAGCTCGACGCAGTGGAATTGGCTCGACAGAAGTTGCTCGTTCTTGCATGGCACTGTTCATAGTCGATGGTTTGAGAATCTTCGAATAATCTAAGGGCTGGGGATTGTTGTTAGAGGTCGAGGGGGGGCTGGGCGAGGGTGGGAGGGGGCTGACCAGCCGAAGAAGAAGGTTGGCCGCCGGCCAAATTGGCCATGGCAGCGCTGCACGTGCTTTCTCTCTCTAATCGTCTGGAAAATCGCCAAAGCCTCTCTCTCTAGAGCTTTTTATTGTATTGGTTATGATTTGTCTTATGCATTAGATTTAGGTTTTTGTGTTTGCATTAATTAGTTAATTATTTGTTTTATTAAAAAATAAAAATTACAAAAAGGCCCATTTTATATTTTTACCTTTTAATCATTAGATTATTGATTCTTTCTCTTTTTAATGTATGATTAAGTAATTTTCATAATTTATGTAATTAGATAATTAGTTTAATTTTGCAATTCCAGACTAATTTAGGATTTTTAACTTAAAAAAAAAGAAGAAAAAGAAAAGAAAAAGGAATAAAGGTTTAATTGAAAGAGGGTGCAAATTCGGAATTTGGACTGATTTAGGCTCAAACCCATTCTAAAATTAGCCCAGGTCCAGCCTAACTAATCAATATGCCCGGTCCAGCTTCCCTACCTCCAAAAATGACGTCGTTTCTGTGCCTTTCAATCACAAACGTTGGATTCTTTTTATCCAACGGCTCGAAACTAGGTAGTCGTTTAATACATAACTGTCCTAACGAGACCCCCTACCCCCCAAAAGGCCCCTCACTCAGTCTCTCCTCTCTCTCTCGTTAGAAAAAACCCTAGCCACCCTAAAAATACCTCACCGTCTCCGCCGTGGTCCGCCGACCGAAAATTGCCTCACGGAGGCGGACCACCTCCAAAACTCCCCAAATTAACACCCCATAATCTCCTTCCCTTCCCCTTTCCAAATCCACGAACCTCTTCCCCAAAATCCCTACCCAAATCCATAAATCTTGGATCTAAAATCAGACTCTAAACCCTAACTCCTCCAAATCAACCCAAAACTTCACCATGCAATCTCCTATTTCTCCTCTTCCCAAATATCCCTTTGGTTCCTTTCAAATCAGCCCCAGCCTCGTCGAATCTTAAATTCAAGATTCCGGAACCCTAATTTTCTTTCACTTCCAAATTGCCGGTAGTTTTTGGGGCTTTTATACCCAAGACTTCCATGAGTTCATTACTCTTGATAAGAGCAGTGGATTGATGGTTGTCTAAAGTTCCTTTGTACCCCGAAAATTGGGGTCAGAATTCGAAGTTGGTTCAGTTTCCATTGTTGGAAGACTTAAGCATTAGGTAACTTCTTGTACCATTTTCTTTTTTAATTTCCTTTTGGTTTTGGTCATTTTCCCCCTTTTCTGTTAATTGCTTTAATTTAGGCCCATAATTTAGGTCTTGTTTTCTGTCTATTAGCTTCGTTAATCGCATGTTCTAAGATTTCGTCAATTAGAAATTCAATGTTGCCTAGGTTCAGATTGTTTAGATTGGAATGATTAGGTTTACTCTTCTTATAATTCACCTATTCTGTTTCTCCTTTTATTTTATTTCTTGCTGTTTGTTTTGTTTATCTTTGTTGTTCTTACAAGTTTTGTTAAGAATGGTGTTAAAAAGTTAATCAATAGCCTGTTTAGCCAATTCCTGCTTACTTTAGCTCTAGCCGGATTCAATTTCATTTCATTGTTTTGAATTTAGCTAGTTTTGATTCTTGGTTTTCTTGGCCTAAGCATGCTGAATTTCAGTAATACTTTGAATCTGAGTTCACATGTATTGATTGCCTACATGTTTTGATTAATTAGGATTAACTGATTTTAGGTTTGAACCTCTGAGTAGTAGTTTAAACCTTAGTTTAAAGTTTAATTTTAGAAAATGAAATGCAATACAACTAGGCAACCTAATCACTTAGCTGAAGGTCCTAAATGGTTGTAATTAATTTGAAATCAGAACATAGGGCCAAGCTGAAATAATTAGTAACTAAAAGGGTAAAATTGGGTTTTTACAAAGGCTAAATATCAGAATGTTCTAGACTTTTCACAGTTGGCCCTATCCTTAGCCTAAAAATGCTGATATTGGATAAGGAAAAGGACAGACATCTGAAAAAAATGTTGTACTATTCTAATTTTCAGAATTTTTAGGTTAGAATATTCCTCTTTTGATGCCTTTTTGTGCATTTTATAAAAGGGAAACAGTCCCTCACTCACACACATTCAGCATCATTTTACTACACAAAAGTTCTCTCTTCTTTTCTGAAGAAAGATCGGATTTCAGAAAATTTTAGAAAACATCCAAAACTTCTCATTCTTGGTTTGATAAGCTGAAAACATGGTTTGAAGTACATGATTTTTTTGGGTTCTTTAGCTGAGATTACTGGTTTCAAGTTGGGTTAGATTTGGTTTAAATTTCTTGTTTATTTGGGGCTGCTGCTGCTGTGTTGGTTTCTGTCCTTGCAAGCTTCAGCTATCTTCATTCTTTTCCTTCTCCTGTTACTTGTTGTTTGGTTGTTGCTGCTTAGGTATTTAACCTCAATTCCCTCTCTATGTAATGCCATGAATGGTTTGTTTAAAAGATATGAAATCAGATGTATAAATGGTGTTTGTGCAAGTGAATGTCTTTTCATGATAGTAGTTAGCTTACAATGATATGAATGTGATTAAGTTTTGAATATAGTTTAAAGTTTGAGCATGAACAACCTAGCTGATACTTGAATGCCTTATAGTTTCAGTTTGCAAAATTAGCCTTGTTTATGTCCATAGCCAAATCTTCTAGTCATTAAGGTTGATTATGAAATTTTAAAGTCATGTTTCCTCCCTTTATCTGAGTAGACAGGTTTCCCCTATTTAAAGCCCTTTATTTTCTCTCTTGTCTGTTTGACTGTAAGCTACTGCCTGCAGATTTGGCTACTAATTGGCCAAATCAGCAGGTTCAAAAGCCGGAAATGGAATCATGCTGCTGTGGACAAATCATGTTCAAAAGAGGCTAGGATTCTTCATGATATTATTTATGAAAGTTGTAATAGTGTAGCTTTTAATATAGTTAGGTCATGTAACAAGTCTTAACATAAGGTGTTGATTTTGGAAGTTGTTTATTTTATTTTGGGAAGACTGTAATAAACCAGGCATTAGTTATGTATTATGTTTTTTTTTTTACAAAAAAAAAAACAGTAATGGTGTTGGGCTTTGACCCTATTCAGCAGAACCAAAGGCTGCTTAGTTGATGAAAAGAGGGTTTGAATTTGTAGCCCAAGTGACAGACTAATCTCAGACGAGTTGGGCCTAGTCCATAGGCCCAAACGTTGAGTCAGTCTATGAGCCTTTTATCATGGATCCTTTTGTGTCAATTGATTAATTTTCAGTACTCAGCATGTAAATGTCTTTCAGAATTTTAACGTGTTAGAACCCTAATATATGTAGTGTTTAAATAGTTTCATAGTTCAAATTCATATTAATAGCAATGTAATGATTTCAAAGTTTATAATATGATTGTTAGTGGTGTAATTTTAGGATTTGCATAATGGAATGTATTTCATTCTTAATGCTGAAAATTTGATCATGGGCCCAGTCCTTGGCCCTTTTGAAATTCTGGTGATTTCTTGGGTTTGTCCTCATTGCTGGGCTTGATGTTGAGCCCAGCTTTCCCTTGTTCTCCTTTACAAGATTTTAAATAATATGGGCCTAGTGCTGGCCCAGAATTCCTCTAAATAAATAAGTGCCTAGTATATCAACCAAAACATGCCTATAATCAGGAGATTTAGATTAAACTCTGATTCGTTTTAAAAATCTGAACCACTTTAGGCTCCCTTTGGTTTAAATAGAATTCTTAAAAAGAAACAAGTTGAGGTGTTCCATGTCGCGCCCCCTTTTTCTCGCGAAATCGGGTTTATGACATTTGATATAGGACAACTCGTTCCTTTTGGGAACTGGATTTTGCATTTAAAGAGTCGCCACCTAATGATTTATGGTGCATTAGGACACCTTCAAGGTTCATTTCTATGTTCGTTGATAACCGGAGATAGGATAAGGGCTTGAAATTATCCTAAGGGGAAGGTATTAGGCACCCCTCAAGATCCACTAGTGTGGTTCCCAGCCAGATAGTTCTTTGTGAATTTGGTTCAATTGACATATAAACAGATAAGTCTCAAATAATAGGGGATCTTAATAAACAACTTCTTGAAAGTAAACAAAGTATGAAAGAGCAATTAAGGCTGATTTTAAACAAGGAGTTGCAATGCTTTTATAAAAAAAAAGGAAGATAAAGGAAGGGGGTCGTAGGTTTATTAAAAATATGGATCACATCAATGCAATACCCGGTAATCACTCCTCAAAAGAGGGGCTACATGTGGTATTAGCGCACCGGTCATCATATCCATATCTACCCTTCCCACCCCGTGAAGGTATTAAAGAGAGGATTGGTCTCGACCTCTATTGCATGTTGTTACCCGTCCCATTCCTGTCAGTTCCAGAGGAACTAAGGACTAGTAATCCTAAAAGGGAGGGATATTAGGCTGACTTGAAGTTTCAAAGGTAAACATCTAAGGCGACATACAAAACATATAAAAGACTGCAGATTCAAGGGGGAAGCACATAAACACATAAGGCTCAAGTATACCTCCTCAAACAAAATAATCCAATAGCATGACTTAAACAAACAAGTAAGGTCTGATTCTAAAAATACTTGAGGGAAGAGATCATTGTTGTTACAGCAGGCTTGGTCTATTACATGACTCAGTTAGGAAGCACGAATCAGGCCTGCCTGCTGGTTGTAGCACTTAAACAAATAACGGAAGTGAGTTTAGTTTTATTATTATTATTGCCTAAGGCTTGCCTAAATGTTTAGGGGAACTCCTAGGGACATGCATCTATTACTGATTCTGAGCGTGGTCACAGCTTAAAACGAATGGTTTGAAATCCTATAGGCATGCTTGCTAAATCGTGTTAACAAGGAGAGATTAAGTTACTTAAGCACTGGTTCAGAATAGACTGATTTTAAATTAGACTAGTTTCAATTTTTTGCAGATGATAAGATCCATTATTGCTGGTTTTAAAAATCTAGTGTACTGATTTTAATTTTGAACATGGTGCTAATTTATAGCCGTTTAAATCCTAGAACATGATGTCTAAGTGGCAACAAGCGTGCAGAATTCAAAATAAAGTCCTATAGGCAGGTTATCTAGGTGTGAAGTTGAACATGCAGAATTTTAAATAAATAAACCTCTATAGACATGGTGTCTAAGTGCAGAATTGAACACGCAGGATGTAAAACAGTCCTATAGGCATGCTTTCTAAGTGCATTTTGAATATGCAGAATTGAAATATCCTATAGACATGGTTTCTAAACCCAATTTGGATATGCAGAATTAAAAGTAGTCCTATATGCATATTTTCTACCCTTGACATGCATAATTACCACCCTTTTTCACTAGCCATCCCCGCTGTTTATTACAAATTATTACAAACCGGAAATACTGAATTACATCAGAACAATACATAAAAGATACAACCAGAGGAAGCCTGATTCTTGGTTCCTCCCTGAGCTATGGAATAAACTGCCTTAAGATGCCACTGCTTCAAAGCCTTTCTCAGACTTGAGTGTGTCAAAGTTCCCTAAGGGTCTCAAAAGGACCCCGGACAGTGCTCACACCCAAGTTGCATTAATTAGATAGAGATGAGTGCAGTGTGCAAGGGCCAGCACTTATGTGTCCAAGTTCAGAGGGAACTCATGGGTCCCAAGGCAAGGCTCACATAAGAGGGGCAGAACTTAAGTCTAAGAAGATAGTGGAAGTGCAGGAATAGAGTTTTAAAACTGAGGGGGAAAGGAGAGGGGTAAAGGGTGGTAGGGAAACAATTACAGAGTTGATAACTTCATACGAAGGGGGTCAGGGTTGGGAGTTTATAGCAAAGAGCCTATGTACTTAGGCAAGGGTCAGCTTGGGGCATGCACAGCAATAGAAGATGCTGGCATGCCTATAAGCCCACCAGAACACACAACAACTAGAGAAAACATGGAGGTTATGATCCCAGGGGGATCAAGTCTGGGTCTTGGACAGCAATGTTCAATGCTGCCATGTCCCATACCAAACATAGATACCAAACACATTGGGGGTGGGGATTTAAGGTTCACAAACCATGATAAGTAAATAACAAAACCATTAATTCAGAACAGAAAAGGCAGAATACAGCATGCTTAATGATGGAAATTAGTTAAATACAAACAGGAGACAAACAAGAATGAAAGAAACAGTAAAGAAACATGTTGTTGATGCAGAAAACTTAGTTAGAACATACCAGTCAGAGAAGCAAAGTGCAGTAAAGAAAAGTAAGCAGGACTTCAAAGTATAGCCTTGTCTTTCAGTCGGCTAAACAGGCAGTAGCACAAGTAGTAGTAAAACAAGAGAGAGTTTTTGAGTATAAGTGTGTGTGTTCAGAACTAAAAGTGTTCGTCTTTGAAAGAAGAGAAGTACCGGTTTTTATAGCCTTTTAAAAACGAGTGAAAGAGAAATAATAAGCCACAAACATGGAAACAATCACTATTCAGAATCAATTCTACGAGTGACTGCCTTTAATTAAGGGATTACTTGCTTAACGGGTAATTACAGGCTCATAATAAGGAAAGAAATCAATTTGTAGGCAAACTGACAGTTGCCATAAAAGAAGAAGTAAAACAATTGAGTAAGTAATCAAGTCTAAGTACAGGAATATACTAATTTTTGGAAGGGATTCAGTAAGGCAAGACAAGGAAAAGAATCAATTAAACTTAACAGATGAGTGAAATCAGAATTTCACAAAAGAAAGGATTGAAATCAGTCCAAGATGGAAGATCAGTCAAGAAGGAAATTCAGCATATAAATAGAGTGCACAAACATTAGACATGCGAGGCCAAGCTATGGCAAAGAGAAGCAGCATGCAATAACAACACAAAGTTAGTAGACAGCAAACCTTCGAAACATGATAGTCACATAGGTCAACTTCATTGACTTAGTAATAGAGAAAAGAGAGAGTATCAGAAGCATGCAAAGGGTCAAGTGAAAAGCCCTTCTGAAAAAGTGTAGTCGAGTTTCAATGATAGCAAGAAACCAGAATCACATAAAGAAATAGATGCTGAAGTCGAGCAACTTCAAACAGATGAATTGCACAAGCATTTTCAGAAACTCGAATAGATCCCAAAGAAATTAGGGTTTTGAAACCAATCGAGTCTAGAGATGATAAACAAGTGAATCAAACAAATAAATAGTCCCAGAAACTCGAATAAACCCAAAAATTGGGGTTTTCAACACCAATCGAGCCTAGAGATAATAAACAAGTAAATCAAACAAATAAATACAAATGGACTAAGAAAACTCAGAAAACATTAGGGTTTTTATCGTGCAAAATCAGAGAGGGGAACAATACGAGCAAACATAGCAGAACATGTCAAAAATCAGAGAAAGTTTCGAAATAACTTAACAAGAAAACTCTAAAAGATAAAGAGTTTTGGAAGCAGAGTCTTAAAAAAAACTTCGAGAAAAACATTTAGAAGTTCAAAGCAAACATAGGCCTGAAGCAGACCTAAAAGAAATCGAAAGAACCTTAGAGCTTAGGGTTTCAGAGGGACCCCAAATGATGAGAAAAGCCATGAAAGCCATTGATTTAAGCAGAAGAGTCAAAGGTCTGACTCGAATGGCCATAGCTGGCCGGAGAAACGCCACAGATGACCGGAGAACAGCCATGAACTAAAATCGAACAAAGGCTAGACCAGAGTTCTTCATGGTCTGGCCTTGAAATCATAAGAACAAACACAAAGGAGCCATGGAAGGCCGGCATAAGTCTCCGATGACCTTGGAAGGCCACAGGTTAGGGCGGATTAGGGTGGCGGTGGCTAGGGTTTGATGGGGTTGTAGAGAGAATTTGGGAGAGGAGGGGTTTCAGAGGCGGCGGATTATGAAGAATGAAAAGGGTTTGGGGGTCTTGGGTTTAATTAGGAAAGGATTAATGGGAGCCGTTGATCTAAACGATCAACGGCTGGGATTAAATGGGAATCCGGGTGGGTCGTTTAAATGGGTTGTGGGTCGGTTTGAATGGGAATCGGGTCGGAGTAATTGGGCTTCAAATTGAGTTCAATTGGGGTTCAAAATCAGGCTATAATTGAAATAAAGTTGGGCTAGCATTTAAATAGCCAATTTCTCCTATTTGATTTTATAAAAAATAATAAAATAATTTCTGTAGATAAATTAAAGATACTAAAATGATTTATAGTATATAACTATCAAATTAAAAATACTGAACTTAATTATTATAGATATAAATGCAATTAAATCTAAAAGAGGCTAATATTGCAATTATATGCAATTTAGCCTTAAAAAATACTAAATCAATTTATAAAAAATATGCAAAAATATCTTAGCTATATTTTAGTATAAATATGAGAGTCCAACAAATGAATTACCAAAAATGATAATTTTGGTAATTATTATTGGTTTTTTTTATGAATGAAATAGGGAAATAAATTGGTTTTAAAATCTTTAAAAATTGAGAAAAAATAATAAGACATTTGGACATGCTTATATATGCACACATGTGTTATTTTGAGAGTATTTTGCTTATAAAAGATACATGGAAAAAATTGGGTATCAACATGCCATACACAAATAAAACCCATAACTCATAGCCCTCATAAATTAGAATAAGAGCTAACATTTGTAGTTGCTATAGTTAAATATATTTCCTTTAAAGATAAAAGGTTGGAGGTGTGCCATCCATAAATTAGATCAACCATGGCACTCACAAATATTGTAACTTAGCTATTAAAAATGATTCTTTGTAGTTGCTTTGGGCACGCTACAGTAAATTATCATGGCTACAGGTACGGCTCCCATGACGTAGTTGTGATTGCTAAAATCCGGGTGTACATATCATGTGACCCGACTTCAATTTCCAACAATGTTAAATATAACGTGTCGCGAACCGTAGGTGCATTTCATGTAGCGTGGTTCAAGATGTGTTTTAAATAACATTGAATTTTCCTAAAAAAGAGTAAAAGCGATTAAAAAGTCGTAAAAATGCAAATAGGTTAAAATGCATAATTAATCAGATAATAGGACAATATTAACAGTTTAAGCGACCGTGCTAGAACCACGAAAATCGAAAATGCCTAACACATTCTCCCGGGTTAACAGAATTCCTTATCTAGAATTTCTGGTTCGCGGACTTTAAAAAATAAAAATTTCCTTGATTTGGGATTTTAAAATAAACCGGTGAATTGGAACACCAAATAATTTATTCCAAGTGACGACTCTGATAAATAAATTAATCTCATTTCGAATAATATCACTTTAATTGAAAAAACTCCCATATACCCTCGGGGTGTAAAAAGGAGGTGTGACACCAGGTTCTCTATTAGTTCCCATAGAACGTGCACACACAGAGGTAAGTAAATGACACAATAGAGTTTTATGTGAAAAACTCTCAGCTCACGGGATTAAAAACTACGACCTACGCTCGTAGAATTTCAACTTCACTACTGAGTATACATCAGATTACAACCTACTGTAACCTAGGATCCCTCACTTACTTGTAATAACTCTATCACAAGCCCCTTTGTAATAACTCTATTATAAAGCTTATAACTCGACTAACTCTAGCCAAGACACAAACATAAGGTTTAAGGTTTTACAAAAAGGTTTCCTACCAATTCTTCTGACTAAGCTAAGTAGGAATTACAAGTAAATCACTTTAACAAAGGTGTAACACAACTAAGGACATATAATGACTCAATACAGGAAACTAGTCCTTTGTTATGTTGTTCTTTATTCTTGATGCCCTTGAAAGTCACTTGCTAGATTGACACACACTTGAGAGAAAGCTTGATGAATTCTGGGATATGCAAGGGTGATGTTTTTCCTTTGCTTCATGTTAATATTACATAAGTGACATTACTTGAATGATGCAAGCATGTTTGGTACAAGGGCATTCCCCATAAAGTGATTGTTGCACTATTTGCTCTGTTGCGTGTGTGCAGAGAAACAGTTGCAGCGACTTTACAGCTGTGGGGGTTGACTGGTACAATCAGCAAGGGAACTGATGTCCATCTGTTCCCTCTATTAGTTCTTTGACTCTGAAATGTTGAAACCATGTCCCGACTTGAGACTTGTTGTTCTTGAGTACTTGAGGATGTGGAGTAGGTTCATCATCTTGTTCTCAACAACAAGTTTGTTGGATCATCAAAATATAACAAGATGCATAACCTATCAATTTCTCCCTTTTTGATGATGACAAACTTGTAATTGAAGTTTCCCCTGAGAACTAGAGTATCATACGTATATCCTGTATTCCCCCTGAACTTGTTCCCCCTCAATTAATTTTTCCCCTTTTGGCATCATAAAAAAGATTAGTAGCAAGCAATATGCAGAAAGTAGTCTAGCTTGGATAACTCATGCCATATGTTTGCACACAAAAAAGGACAGGATATGCATTAATTTTGGAAATAAACAGGGAGCAGTTCCATTTGTTATATAATCACCCACAAAATAAAACAACAAAAAGATACCAGCCATTAAACATAGATAAACATAGAAACCAAAACAAAGAACAGACAACTTGAACTTGACACTGGGAAGGGAACGACTTTAAGGAGAACTAGAAGGGGAGCATTTGAAGCAGAGGAAGAAGCAAGGGTTTTAAGGAGGATGTCCATTCGAGCATTTGCTGACACCTTCTCGTTAAGAAACCTATCCTTCAGGTCCTTGACCTGTTTCTGGAGATCAACATTTTCCTTGGTCAAACGAGCAACCTCTGTGCCTTGTGAACTGTTGGAACGAGGTGCCTCATGGACCTGACTAAGCTGACCTTCAAGAATCGCATTCCTTGCCTTCAGCTTCCTTATCTCTTCGGTGGCGATGTTTCGAGCTTCAATCAGTTGCGAGATAGTAGAATTACTTCCAACCCCTCATTTCTTATCGATGCACTCACTCTTCTAAGGTGGTCTTGGATAATGTTTGCTTGCAAGTACCCATTTTAGCCTTTCCCAAAGGGACTTTGAAGAATTCAAATACTTTAGTGAGTAGGAACCCGTAAGACAACCCAAGATTACCATCCTTAAAATCTGCCACTTTCTTCACATGCTCTATCATGAGACCAGACAGCTTTGTAGTAGTGTAGGCATCCAGTACTTCCATGAGAAACAAGTCTGCTCTTGACGTAATGGAACGTCTTTCTGCGCGTGGGAGCAGAACTTTGTTTACCATTTCAAACATCAGTTGGTACACTGGAAGGAGAGCCTTCTTGTGTACTCGTTCCCCTTGTTGCACTGCATTATCCTTCAAGATAGCATTTCTGAAGTTTGGAGACAAGTCCCCTCAATGGAGGATATGCCACCAGTATGCACTCCCAAAATGGTTCCCAATATAACCTCATCCATCACAAGGTCAACATCATTCACCTTCATGCAGATATTGTCATCCTCTACTGTGAAAAAGTCAGCGTAGAAACTATGCACCTCTACCTTATAAACCTTAGGACTCATTTGTGAAAAAATGTGTTCAATTTTGAAATTCACATATATCAACCAGATGGCGCCTCCCTGTCATATCAAGAATATCTAGGGCAAATGTTCTTCCCACAGCACCTTCTAATTTCTCAGATTTTCCCTTCCTTCATCTTTGGTCACAGCCACCTTGGCCTTCTTGGAGGAACCAGGTTCCTCATTGGCGTCAGCCTTCCTTTTCACTAATTTTCTTACATTTTTTTCCTTCTCGGCAAATTTCTCAGACACCTTCTCACGAAAGTCCTCAGCCACTTTCTCACTAGACTTTTCCACCTTAACATTGCTAACATCCATCATACTCACAGATGACCCTTTCTTGGGTCTTGGAACTGCAGGTTTCTTGGGGGACTTATGAACTAAGGAACCAGCTTCTTCATTTACCTCGTCATCAATATCAACAAGTGCTGGAGGTACTACTTCCTCATTCACTACATTTTCACCCTTCACCAACCTTCTCTTCTTCTTTTCTTCTTTATTTTTCTTAAGAACTGACTCAAGAGCTTCTCTCTTTTGCAATCTAGTAGTAGGTCTTTTACGAATGGGCTCCTTGGGAGTTACCTTTCTACTCCTAGCACTGATAAAGCATGAAAGAGCAACATTGTCATAGTCTTCTTCATTGTTCTCATTCTCTTCCTCAAAAAGAGATCTCATCTCAGGGACAACAATTGTTAATGGCTCAACATAGAAATGAGGAGAGGGAGCGAGATCAGTACTGACTTGGGGTTCTTTTGAGGAACAAGGGGTTTCATCCCAAGTAGGAGCAAAGAGCTCCTCTTGGGCTGATGGATCAGGTCCCTCATGTGGTTCCCTAGTAGTACTTTCAGGTGCCAGATTTTTGACAGGCACTAGCTCCCTACCCTCTACCTGTATACTATCACCTTTCCCCTAAGACCCATTGGTTTCAGATACACCCTCGTAACCACCAACCAAACTTCCCTCAACAGCTATTGACAACATATTCTCTATAGCCTCTTGTTCTTGAAGCCACAAAGTAAACTCAGAAGACATAGGAAGAGTGTTACTTGTAGAATCGACAATATTCTCAAGGCCTGGGGTAGTCATTGCTGATTCATCACCATTATGAACCACACCTTATTGTATCTCAGAACTTTCTTCCACTTGCAGACTAGAAATTTCCTAATTTTCTTCTGCCTTTGCCATTTTTTCTAGCGAGGCAGAAGGAGAGATCGTGGCCACAAACTTCTTGGGATTCGAAGTTTTGCGACTTCGATGAGAACCAGTACTTGATTGGGTTGGAGAAGAGGCAGTGGGTGGTTGGGATTCTTGCTTAGGGTTTGGACTGGGTGGCAAAGGGTCGTAGACTCTGTCACTGGTGCTTCAGTAGGTGAAGACGCAGTGAGGACGATGCTTGGAACATTTTTGGCTTCGAGATTCTCAGACATGGTGGAGTGTAGTGAGAGTTTATGGAAGAAGAGAGTGCTTTGTTGTTGAGAGAAAAGGGGAATTTTGGCTTTTGATGTAAACAATTATGAAAATGACAGTGTTTGGATTTATTTAAAAGGGGTGAGGGACTAATTAGGAACGAGTATTAATTTTTCAGGGTAGACGGTTCGTTTCATACGGGAAGGACGCTTGGGTTCTAATAGGGGAAAAGTGAGAAACTGACATTTTAATGACGTGGTACCTTTTTAGCTGTTAAAAAGTTGTGCATGATAGTGTAGAGGAACTACTAACCTGTGTCAAAGGAACCAGGTTCCCTAACATATTTTGTAAATTCAAGCCTCATCCTTTTACCAAAGTGCAATACCATTAGCTTCTTGTTTTCTCTGTAATCACCATGCGTGTCTACCTGCAATGCTATAGAAATATGTTAAACTTTGCCATAAAACACTTTTTAGCTATTTTACCTGTTCATTTCTTTCAAAGCCAATCATCGAGGGACCAGGTCCTCAGCTTGATTTTATCAACCCTAGTGCTCAAACGATTCTTTTAAAAGTGCTCTATGCTCAGTGCTTTGGTGAAGATATCTGCAATTTGGTCTTCTATACTACAAAACTTCATGCAGATAAGCCTTTTTTCAACATTATCTCTGAGGAAATAATGTTGCACATCAATGTGCTTTGTTCTCTTATATTAAACTGGATTCTTTGCCATGTTGAGAGAATTGGTGTTGTCACATAGTAAGGGCACAAAATCAGAAAATACACCAAAATCTTCTAGCTATTGCTTGATCTACAACAGTTGAGCACAGCAAGAGGCAGCCGCCACATACTCAGCTTCTGCAGTTGAAAGAGCCACTGAGCTTTGTTTTCTTGTACCCCATGAAACTAGACATGAACCTAGAAAGTGTGCCATGCTAGATGTACTTTTCCTATCTACCAGATAACCAGCATAATCACTGTCAACATACCCAATCAAGTCGAAATTGTCTCCTGAGGGATAGTAGAAAACCAGGTCCTGCATTCCGTTAAGATACCTCAAGATTCTCTTGGCAGCCTTCAGATGAGATTCCTTTGGATTAGATTGAAACCTGGCACAGAGTCCCTCACTGAAAATGATATCTGGTTTGCTTGTTGCGAGATACAGGAGCGACCCAATGATACCTCTATACATGGTCTTGTTCACAGGAGAACCAGGTTTATCCATGTCCAGACGAGTGGCAGTGGCAATAGGAGTATCAATGATTTTTTAGCTTTCCATCTCAAATCTCTTCAGAAGCTCTTTGATGTACTTCTGCTGACTTATAATTATGCCCTTAGGAGTTTGCTTGACTTGTAGACCCAAGAAGAAATTTAATTCCCCCATCATGCTCATTTCAAACTCACTTCCCATGAGCTTTGAGAATTCCTCACACAAAGAATCATTTGTTGCTCCAAAATTGATGTCGTCAACATAGACTTGCACAATGAGCAGGTTCCTCCCCCATTTGTTCAAAAATAAGGTGTTGTCAACTTTTCCTCTTTTAAAGTCATTTTTTAGGAGAAATTTGGACTACCTTTCATACCATGCATGAGGATCCTGCTTCAGCCCATATAACACCTTGTCAAGTTTAAAGACATGATAAGGAGGCTCATGACACTCGAAGCCAGGTGGTTGCTTGACAAAGACTTCTTTAGAAAATCATTCAGAAATGAACTTTTGACATCAATTTGAAATAATTTGAACTCCATATGAGATGCAAAGGCGATAAGGATTCTGATGGCCTCCATTCGAGCAACTAGAGCAAAAGTTTCATCATAGTCAACTCCTTTTTGATTGTAGCCTTGAACTACGAGCCTTGCCTTGTTCCTTGTTGTGTTTCCAAACTCATCAAGTTTGTTTCTAAATACCCATCTAGCTCCTATAAGAGTTCTATCAGCAGGTCGTGGAATCAGGTGTCATACATTGTTCCTCTCAAATTGATGGAGTTTATCTTGCATAGCCGTAATCCAGTCAGCATCTTTCAATGCTTCCTTGATATTTTTGGGCTCAATTTGAGAGAGAAAGGCTGAGAAGGCAAGCGAGTTTCTTGACTTTGATCTAGTTTGAATCCTTGAGTCAAGAGGAGTGATCACATTTTCAAGAAGGTGTGAACTTTTGTGCTTCCAGTTAGACACCTGAATCCCATTGTGAGAGGATCCAGGTACTTCTGAATTTTATCGTTGGTTGACGTGAGTTCCGCTTCTCAGCTCAGCATGTGAGGTTCCTTGGACAACATCAACAACTCTGTTCTTAATTTCAGTTGTTGTGATTGAGGAACCGGGTTCCTCAACATCAATTGGAGATACAGTTGCACCATCATCATTTGATTCCTTGACGTGACTCATCATGTCAGCCTTTCCATTTGCCATGTCAATGACTTCACCAGGAACAATTGACTACTCTCCGTCTTGATCAATCTTATCATGTGAATATTTCCCACATAGGTGGTGAGGTTCATCAAAGATCACATGTATGCTTTCCTCAACATATTGAGTTGTTTTGTTGTATACTTTGTAGGCTTTGCTTTGTCATGAATAGCCCAGAAAGATTCCTTCATCACTTTTGGTATCGAATTTTCCAACTGCTTCCTACCATTGTTGAGGACAAAATATTTGCAGCCAAATGCCCTTAAATGTGTCAGCTTGGGTTTCCTCCCGTTCAGCAGTTCATATAGGGTTTTGTTTAGGAGGGACTTGATCATGCACTCGTTCATCAAGTAGCATGCAGTGTTGACTGCTTATGCCCAGAAACCTTTTGCAACGCCGCTGTCAATCAACATTGTTCTTGCCATGTCTTCAAGAATCCTATTCTTCCTCTCCACAACATCATTTTGTTTAGGTGTTCTTGGAGCTGAAAAATTATGACTTACGCCATTTTCAGCACAGAATTCGTCGAGTTTAGCATTGTCAAATTTTGTGTTGTGATAAGATCTTATACACACTACATTATGGCTCATCTTCACCTGGATCTTCTTCACAAATGCAGCAAATACTTGAAAAGTTTCATCCTTGGTTCTGAGAAATAGGGTCCGGGTGAATTTGGAATAGTCGTCCACTAAAAAAATGTATTTCTTTCCTCCTCTACTTGGCACTCTGATAGGTCCACACATATCATATGGAGGAGATCAAGTGGCCTTGAGGTACTAACTTCCTTTTTGGGCTTGAAGGAGGATCTGACTTTCTTTCCATTTACACATGCATAACACACCTTGTGATCTTTGAAGCTTGACTTAGGCAGGCCACGAACCATGTCCTTTTTGACCAATTTGTTCAGCAACATAAAACTTGTATGACCCAATCTTCTGTGCCATAGTTCAGCATCATCATCAACATCACTCAAACAAGTGAGATTTGTGATTGTGCATATTTTTGACATAAATTCCACTTTGTTTCCCTTGTCGCAGATTTGGGAAACACTCAGTAAGTTGTACTTTAAGTTGTTCACATAATACACATTTTCGATTGAGAGAGTGAGAGACTTCCCAATCCTTCCAACTCCCAGAATGTATCCCTTTTTGCCATTTCCAAAGGACACACTCCCTCCTTGTAGGGCTTTGAGTGAAAGAAAATTATTAGTGCTTGCCCTTAGAACAACCACTATCCGTATACCATTTTTGGCTGCTTCTTTTCACTGCTCGCTGCACAAGAAAATCAAGAATTAGACTTAGGAACCCAAATGAGTTGGGTCCCTTGTAATGAGGAAACGGGTGAATCAAGGCTCTTCTTGTCCAAGCAGGCATCATACATTTTTTATTTGAGGCACCAGGTTCTTTAGCAGTAGTTATCTTTTCAACAAGAACTTTATTTTTCTGCTGGGACTGAAATCTAGCTTTACATGTTTCTTTAAAATGCCCAGTGTTACCACAGTGACTGCAAAGCTAGTTGTCAGGGATGGTAACGTACTTGCTATGAGGATTGTAAGGGGTCTTTTCCTTTTGAAACCCAATTCCCTGCATGTTCCCCCATTGTTCTTAGATATAGCAGTGACTGCATCAGAGGACCAGGTCCACTTAAGGGATTTTTCTAGGTCATTCTTAACTCTGCCTAGATCTTTCTGAAGTTGTCGGTTTCTCTCAAGTTTAGTACAGAAACTAGATTTCACTAATTTTAACTCATTTTCAAGCCTAAGGTGTGCTTTACTTGCAACTTCCTTTCCCTTTTGAGTGTTTCAATGCATGCTTTCCTTTTTTAATTCCTCAATTATTTCCTTTAGGTCCATAACTACTACTAACAGGTCATCTCTTTCATGCTCTATGTTTGTAATTTTTCAATCAGAACATCTTTTTCTTTCTTTAAATCCTCGATGGTTTCTAGATCTACCACTACAATTACTAGATCATCTCTCTCATGTTCTACCTCTCCTAGTTCCACAGTTAGTGCATTATAATTTTATAAGACTATGATAAGCGTCAATTAGAACATTTGCCAAAGATATAAGCTTTTTCTGAGAGTAAGACTTCAAATTTCTTTGAACGTCTAGAAAGTTTACCTCATCTTCATCATCATCGTTAGATTTTGCTATCAAGGCAAAGATAGAGTCATATTCAACTGCTTCACTTTCTACTGCCATCATGGAACTATCGCCTTGTTCATCATCTTCTCCTGATTCGTTGGATGAGTCTCCACATGCAACAAGAGCTTGTTTCACAACATTGTCAACGACATCTTTTCTCTTGAATCTTTTGTCAGGAACTGGGTTCCTTTTGCCTCCTTTGTCTGTGTTGTGCTTGTACTGGTCTTGCTTGTGGAAAGGACAATCCTTGATGAAATGTCCTGGCTTCCCGCATTTATGACATAGGTCATACCCTCTTGGCTTGCTAGAACTGCCCCTCTTTGGAATACCTCCATTTCTGCGGACCATTTTCTAAAATCTCTTTGTCAGGTAAGCCATATCAGCATCCTCACCACTTGAATCATTGTTGTCTATCTTGAGGACCATGTCCTTCTCCCTTTTGGGCTCTCTTCTCTCATTATCCTTCTTCTTCATTTCATAGGTTTTCAGATTACTAATAAGTTCATCAACGGTCAGCTTCTGCAAATCCTTTGCCTCTGTGATAGCATTTACTTTTCTTTTCCAGGAACCAGGTAATACACCTAAGTATTTTCCTGACAAGTTTGTTCCTGGGAATGATTTCTCCCAGACAATGAAGCTCATTGATGATAGAGGTGAAGCAAGTATGCATGTCCTAAATGGACTCATCATCCTTCATCTTGAAGAGCTCATACTCGGTGGTTAGCATGTCAATCTTCTATTGTTTTACTTGAGTTATCCCTTTGTTGCTGTTTGGAGAACTTCCCAAATCTCCTTAGCAGATTGGCAAGCTAAAATCCTGTTGTATTCATCTGGTCCAATAACACATACGAGAAGCTTTTTTGCTCGAAAGTTCTTCTCTATAGCCTTGCGGTCAGCATCATTGTACTCCTTTCTTGTTTTGGGAACTGTCACTGCTGGTTCACTAATGGTCTTTGTAGGAACAAATGGGCCAGCGCAGATAACATCCCAGAGCTCTAAATCTTCAGCCATGATAAAATCATGCATCCTTGTCTTCCACCATCTGTAGTATTGGCCGTTGAATCTTGATGGTCTGTAGCTAGATTGACCTTCTTCAAAGTTTGGTGGAGCAACAATGAGGATCCTTTATAGGTGTTAGCCTAATAGAAAGTACCTGCTATGAGACCAATTGATAGAAACTAAGGGTCCACCAAACTATATAGAAAACTAGGTTCTCTATTAGTTCCCACAGAACGCGCACACACAACAGTAAGTAACTGACATAATAAAGTTTTATGTGGATAACTCCCAGCTCACGGGATTAAAGACCACAACCTACCCTCGTACGATTTCAACTTCACTACTGAGCAAACTTTAGGTTGTAGCAAACTTTAGATTACAACTTATTGTAACCTAGGATTAACCTCTTAATTCTTCACTAACTTGTAATAACTCTATCACAAGCCCCTTTGTAATAACTCTATTACAAAGCTTACAACTCGACTAACTCTAGCCAAGACACAAACACAAGGTTTGTGATTTTACAAAAGGTTTCCTACACAATGCTTCTAACTAAGCTAAGTAGGAATTACAAGTAAATCACTTTGACAAAGATGCAACACAACTAAGGACATATAATGACTCAATACAGGAAACTACTCCTTCGTTATGTCGTTCTTTGTTCTTGATGCCCTTGAAAGTCACTTTCCAGATGGACACACAGCTGAGAGAAAACTTGATGAATTATGAGATATGCAAGTATAATGTTTTTCCTTTGCTTCATGTTAATATTACATACGTGACATCACTTGAATGATGCAAGCATGTTTAGTAAAAGAGAATTCCTCATAAAGTGACTGCAACACTGTTTGCACTGTTGCGTGTGTGCAGAGAAATAGTTGCAGCGACTTTACAGCTGTGGGGGTTGACTGTATGGTCAGCAAAGGAATGGATGTCCATCTGTTCCCTCTATTTAGGGGTGTTCATAAAAATCCGAAAATCGAATTAAACCGACCAAAAAAATTGGTACTTTTTAGGTTTAGTTTGGTTTTGGTTTTGAGTTTTAAAAACAGATCAAATTTGGTTTGGTTCTGATTTTAATAAAAAAAAATAACTGAAAAAATCGAACCAAACCGACTATAAAAGTAGTTATTTAAATTTTTTATTATTATTATTATTATTATTATATATATATATATATATATATATATATATATATATAAAGTTTCTAAAATGTTACGGTACATATTAATCATTTGTATTTTTGGTCTAGTTCTTTACTATTATAATAATCTAATTCTTTACCTTTTACATTCTAATTTGATTTGTAGTTTTCTTTTTCTAAGTACAAGAATTTATTTCATGCTAAAAATAATCGATTTTTAATTGAGTACTTAAATTATTCATCACTATTTGATGCAATTTAAATGATTGAATTCTCAAAGAGCAAATGATTAGATAGTGTTATGTTGAAAATGTAGTCACCGGAATATGCGCTTGGTAGTGTATGTCCCATATTTAAAAAAATAATCGATAAACAATATAAAAAAAACGAAAATCCGACAAAAGTTGAATCGATAAAAAATTGACTTAATTGGTTTGGTTTGTTTCTAATATTTAAAAATCGACCCAAACGGAACCATGAACACCCCTACCTCCATTGTTCCTTTGACTCTGAAATGTTGAACCATGTCCCCGACTTGAGACTTATTGTTCTTGAGTACTTGAGGATGTGGAACAGGTTCTTCATCTGGTTCTCAACTGTAAGTTTGTTCGATCATCAAAACATAAGAAGATGCATAACCTATCACTCTAGAATTAGCTTCCAAACCAATCAAATCTAACCAAATATATTTCAAATAATTCAATACAGGCTTTAGAAACTACCCACGAGTGAAAAAGAATCAATCTTTAATGATTTGAAAAAAGTCAACAAAAGACACCCCGGGCCCGCTTGGTCAAAACTCAATGTTCGGACCAAAAGGCACCCCCATGCCGGTTATGTGATTAGTTTCAAAATCTAACCTCAATTTAAGGTCTAAATCTCAATTTTTTAAAATCTCTAATTTCTACCTAAATCCCTAATTTCTATCATAAAAAAGTATAGATTAAAGGTTAAAAATCTACGCGTGTTTGTGAAAATGTAAGAAAACAAGTTAAAATCTACTAACCTATGAAGTGGGGATGAAAAATCTTTTCTAAATCGCTTCTAGGCCGTACTAAAACTTGAAAATAGTGAAAATGAAGAGAAATCTCGATTTTGAAACTTTAAATCAATGGGAGTCAGGTGTTCTTCGTGTTCGAGAAGCATCTGACGCAATCACGAAGCACAGCGGCCCAAATAGCCTTCACGTTCGTAGATCCGCGTTCGCAATGGCGTCACCCACCTGACCTTCGTGTTCACGAGCCTAGGCTCGCATTCGCGTAGAGTATATCCATCGTGCCCCCCAGACCCATTAACCCATCACGTTCACGAGGGAAAGGTCGCGTTTGAGAAGGGTAAGCCCTCCACTGCTCCGTGTTTGCGACCACTTCCCTGCGTTCGCGTAGAAGAATTTCACCCTCAGCCCAACTTCCCCTTCGCGATCGCGAAGCACAAGACACCAAATATCAGTAACTAGCTGAACGAGAAATTTGTTCTAAGTTCAAATGGTCTGTAACCTATTCGAAACTCACCACAGCCCTTCGGGCTCCAAAGCAAACATGCACACAAGTGTAATAACATCATACAAATTCGCTCTCGTGATCAAAATACTAAAATAACACTTAAAACTACGAATCTGACATCAAAATGCATGAAATTTTCAAAGAAACTCAAGAATTTTAAAATTCACAACTTAGCGTCTGAATCCTATCAAATCAACTGCGTTTTGCACTAAATTTAGCAAGCAAGTCTTAAATAGTTAAATGGACCTATACCAAGTCCCGAAACCACAATTCAAACCCGATAGCCATAAAGTCAACCTACGGTCAAACCTAGGAAATCTTTAAACCTTCAAGTTACTAGTTTTCGACAAATCAAGTCAAATCAAATTAAGGATTTCCGAATTCGATTTCGGGCATACACCCAAGTCCAAATCACGATATGGACCCACCGGGATCGTCAAAATACCGATCCAAGATCGTTTACACAAAATATTGACTGTAGTCAACTCAAGTCATTTTTAAAGTTAAAAATCATTTTTTTCTTCAAATTTTCATATTAAATCTTTGAAAAATGACAGGGACTACGCATGCAAATCGAGAAACGCTAAACGGAATTAATCGAGGTCTCGAAACACGAAAATAAGGGCTAAAACTCAAACCGACCAATCGGGCATCACATTAGGTAATTGATAGTTTCTCCCATTCTATCTAGTAGTACTTATGCACCTTCATATTCTTAAATCTATATTACGCCATGTTTAGTTCGTTTCAGTTATTGTATTTCCTTGACTACTTGGTACTACTTATTCTTTTCTTTCTCTTTTTTCTCTCTTCCTTTTCTTTCTTTTTCTTCTTCTTCCCTTCTTCTTCCTCTTCCTCTTTCTCATAACGATCCCGCTACCTTCATTAAATAGAGTAAAGCCTACTTACACACTACACTTCCTAAATCCACTTGTGAGAATCGTGAGAGTATACCGGATATATTTATACTCCATCAAATACTAAAAGTAATTTACTCAATACTTGGTGTTTTAGAATCGTCATTTTATTCTTAGAACGGTGTTGATAATTCTTTCCAAATATTGTACAAACTATTTGACCTAGCGCCAAGTCTGCGGCTCTTGTAGATTTTGAGAATCACATTGATCACATTACATCAAGATTGCAAAATCTTTCTGGATAACCTGATATGTCCAATTTTTGAAATGTAAGAAGGTTCAGATTGCTCTCCGTTTTCAAGTAACTTTCAGGTTTTGAAATTGTCTTGATCTTCTAAAGATGAGATAATATCATTTCTTTATCTGACATTTAAAACTAATCAAACGATAAGCTTAGATAAACCGTACAGATAAGAACAGGTGTTGTACGTTTTGCGCACATGGTAAAAAAAAGGTCCAAATATACTCAGATGTGCCTTCACCGTTAGCCTTCATCAACAATTGTTTAGGGATGTATTTTAAAATAGAAGAACCTTCGAATGAACCTTAGATGAATTATCAAAGAACATATATAAGCAAATCCAATTGACTCGGAGCATTTTTTGCCCTTTCCTGTTGAGAGTGCAACTTCTATCCAAAAAGATTTTTACGGATTCGACTATTTGGTTCAACACCTTGTTTGTCTTAAGAAATTCATTGAATGTATAAATTATTAACTTAAAACCTAGTAACTTAAAAGATTTAGAAGAACGCACTTCAAATCTTGGCCTCGTCTCTGACTAGATTTGGGAAAACAAATAACCAAATAATAGATGGAAAATAAGTGGAATGTAGATAAAGGATAAAGAGAAAAGCCCGTAAAAACTCCGATCAGAAGCAACCAGAAACAAAGGATATTACAAGGTTGATGTAAACCACATTTGTCAAATTCCTGTGCATGAGCTCTCCCCAGGTTCCACGCAGCACATTTGTCCCCTAAAAAAAGAGAAGGTTCATAATTACAATTAAGATTTCACCTCGCAAATAGAGAGAATACAATAATGGACCCTCTCACTGATGCGGCACATTGCAATGAAGAGGTCAGCAAATCATGTAGTATAGCCAAATCTCACTTGTTTATAGCATCATTCGGATATGAGTAGTGATGATAAACGAGCACGAGATGCGTAACAAACATGCTGGCTGATGACATGAAGCTCAGCATCCGAAGAATGATTGTGAACGCATATACATCTACTAGCTGGTCCCATCATATCGGCTTAAAAATTGGACTACGCAGGGATACAATTGTTCTGTGGCCTGCAGTATCAGGACCCGAATATTATATTACTAAAGGGGGTAATCAAAACACCACATCCCTGAGAGTTTGTGAGCGTGTGTGGAAACTCCAATAGAGTAGTATTCCCTAAACTGTATTTAGGACTCTAGATATACTAGTACTAGAAAAGAAGGTACAAGAAAACATGAAATGTGAATCCTACACAAATTAAGACATTCTCCTTCTCCTCTATCTTTATTACCGTTTTTCTCAATATTCAAAAGAGGCTAAAAATTCTTATCAGACATACCATGTATCCTCCCACCAAGTCATAATGAGCATAATGTGGCCCATCAGCATCCCCAAACACTTTGTAGGTCACCAAGTTCTCAGGAATAAGCTTCACCGTTTCTGCTTGAATCGTGATTTATAGGAAGAAATCTTAGAAAATTCTAAACGTCATACAGAGGATTCGCATGGAAGTACCAAAAAACATAGTACCATATACAGCTTCCGGAGGGCAGATCTGGTCTAGATCTCCAGCAAGAGCCAAGACAGGCACACTACTTTTGTGAAGGTGATCCTTGTAGAAAATATTACCACTTCTATCACGGAGCCCTCGCTCCTGAAAAGCTGTAGCCAACTGCAAAAGAAGTTTAGCAGGAATATTGCCTGCAGGAAGATCTATCAGCAAATTTGTAGGAAAAGATTTGTATGGAACCCCTAATCAACACATGTTGATAGGAAGAAATGGCCCTGAATTCACACAAAAACTTCTGCTGGAAGATCATCAAAGCTCCCAAATCTTTACAAATTATACACAGGACAAGTTGTCTATTAATTTCTTGAAAACATTATCACAAACCTAATTATCATATATTAAACAGAACTGCACGAGCATCAAACACATTATGATTCATGAAGAGACAAGTCATAATTCATCAATATAAGCCTAAATAAATATTTGATATGTGCAACTAGTTGACAAAGAGAGGGTTTGTTTTGGGTGACAATGGATTATTAGGATAGTTCATTACTGATGCAGCAATGGTCTGACAAACACTAGCAACACGAACTGCGAGCCTCATAGAGTACCACTAGAATGATCCTCTAGATCATGTATGTCTTTTCTCTATTGCCCCCAAAACTCTCGTTCAAAATATATCAAGCAGATTCTCTATACCAATAAACAAGAAGACCTAAAATTAAAAATTCATGCAAATTTGATATGAATTAAAGCACAAAAGCTGTTTTTATAGTCATGCCAATACTTACAAAAGCTGTTCTGCACAAGCTTTTTCAGTGAGTCTGGATGCATCATGTTTGTGGCAGATATCATTTCATTAAGCCAAGCCAAGACATAAGGAGCGCGAGATGAAAGAGGATAAGCAGCAGCCAGTAATGTCCGTAGAGGAATGACGGGAACGTTGAGAACCTGAGCAGGATCAGCCTGTAGCAAGATAAACAGCTCTAAGACTACTCAGACCGGAAGACAGCAAATGAAGCTAAAGAAGTGTTGAGACATATAATTTCCAGCTTACAAGGGGTAGAAGCAGTTTGAGTGCGGACTTAGATGATGTGTAATCAAGTGATGAAGCCAAAGTAACAACAGCAGCTAATCCAGGCTCTCTCCCTTCCAAACCTTCATTCATAAGAGAGAAAAAAAAAGGATATGAACTACATATCTAGTTTTACCCTGATAAATTCAGAAAACTTAAATGAAAGATCCATTGACAAAAAGCCCATTAATATGTGTTAAAAATGCAGCTCCCTATATCCCTGTAAAGAAGGAATACTCGAAACTTAAATAAAAAAGCGTTCGAATTCATAGGGAAGGCTGTAAAACCAAATGAAAACTAAAAGGGTAAACCAGAAACAGGAATTATCATAAAAGAAAATGCATCAGTGACTTAAACTTCCCATATACTCCATTTCTTCATGGTATTCAATTAACAGAGATCTAATGATATTAAGAATTTAATTGAGATTTTTTTATGGTCTAAAGACATTTCTTTGAATTGCTCTCACTAAGACTCGTTACATTGAACGGGATAGGTGGAATCAGTCTTGCAATAGGAAGTCTGGAGACTAAAATGTAGAATATGAAGATTGGCACAATTTGACAGGATAACTTGTCGCATGATACTATTCTGAAGCACCAGCTTTATCACAGCCGTGACTTAATTAAAGGAAAATATACCTTATGTTGCCAAATCTCCCTAGTTGGCTAATCCATATAAAACAACAAACTAATGAAAGGGATTTTACATCTGAGAACAGAACCAAGTTCCATAGAATACACATCATCCAAGCTACTCTAACTGCAATACATGGAGAGATGATGATAGCCTTCCACATAGCCTACAATTTTGACAAACTCAAGAGCTGGTTGATTGCCAGCTCAAATTTCTCATGAATGTGAATGATTCCAGCATTCTCCGTGTCTAGGAAGAATAATACCCTTAAGTGGTTCTTACAACCACGACTGAAGCACTCTCTTAGTAGAAACTTCTTACCTTATGTATAGGTTCCAGATTAAGAACTCATTTAGATTTAGTCAACAAGTAGCTGCATCAGTATTTGGAAATAGAGAAATATAGATGGCAGCCCATTGATGGTCAATAATGAAATGAAGAGAATGCCCCAAGGTTAACTCACGGTGGCAAAAAAGATACAAATGGTTTCAGTAAATTATTACGAGGAATGAGAATGGTCCCGAGAGTAAACCTTATTAGACACAAAGAACATTCAGTCACAACAGAGCGCAGGAATACCATTATACACCAAGGTCCAGAGAGAATTATCAACCACACAAGATTATCCTTATTTTAATTGTGTCTATCAATTTGCTGACACAGAAGAAAGACGTAATAACCTATTAACTAGATCTAATATAGCACAGAGAAAACTTGAAATTATACCAGGAAAGGCAAATAGGCATTCATTTTTGTCGCGCTCTTTTGGAAGCATAAATAATAACGTCAAGCCCATTAACATTACCAGCTATGAATTTGGAAGTACAAGAGCATCTAATGAGTGCATCACAATTTTGATTTAGCCAACAATAAAACAGATTAAATGCCACCAACAAAAATACATATCCCAACCAAGGGATTCTTTGAGCCTATTGGAGCATTCCCCAACTATTATTAAACAAAGCATGGTCACCGGACGGTAATGGCCATTAGGGATACATGCTTGCAACGGTGATATGATGGGGGACGGGAACTGAAGAACCAAAGTAACATGTCTACACGAAGCACCTAGATATCACGAAGCTGGATAGTAAATAGTTTATTTTACCAATTTCAAACTCCCAACATGTTCTCCTTGCCACTGGTACAAGACACATGAATGATAATGTAGTTATTTGCTTAAAGTGCTCATTGCTACCATATCACCAGCCTAACAGCCAGAGCTCTATAAAATTAGATCTCATCTTACCACACCATGATAGCCTGGCATACAGTAATATTCCTCCCATAGAATGTCCAATTGCGAGTAGTTTATCATCCTTTGGTTTAGTTTGGACCTTTATATATTCCATCTAAAATGAAAAAAATATAAAAATTGTCAATCTCTAGTCAGTATATAAGAGAAGATTAAGATAAAATGACGAGATCTATAAGTTTCAAAATTCAAATTCAGATAGTGTGATTTCAAGGAGATTAAGCTTTTACAGCCCTCAACATGGAAAAGTATCACCTCACCGCAGCAGGGACATCCTCTTCCAGGTAATGATCAAAGTCCCAATCATACTTGAGGATTAAGTCAAGCTGTTCCTGAAAATCTCCTATTCTAGTTGTTAGACGCTCTTGCAGATCAAATAATGGGGATGAAACAGAACGTTGACCTTCTTCAAAGATATTTACTAGCTTTTTGCTCAGTTCCCCGACTTGGCTAGTGAGGACAGCTGATTTCTCCCTCGTCTCCAGCAGACTTAACAATTTCTTCCTTATTGCGTTAACTCGTTTGTAAAGAAAAGAACCCTCCAATAATTTTGATATTTGATGAACAAGTCTAGCAGAGACAATCTTCGACTGACTTCCACTGACAAAGCCAGAGACTCTCTCTGACAAGCGCATAAAAGCTTCTGTAAGTTTGGTCACCACTCGTGACTCATCCCATACTGTTGAAACCACAGTGGGCTCTTCTTTGACCAAGGCTGCATCATGCTTTTCTGAGGTGCCCCGGACATCTGTGCACTGCTGTGATGCAGAATGACCTCTGTCATTAGCATTATCAGTGGCAGCTTCCTTCTCATTAGATGCTGTGTGCGCAGACTTCTCAATATTTTTGGAATCTGATTCCTGCACGCTCAACCCAGTCCCACGAACTTCAAGAATCCAAGTATCAAATCCTTGATTACACATGTAGCGAGCAAATGATGACTGCAAAATCACAATAAACAAACAAACAAACAAATAAATAAATAAACAAACAAATAAAGACATGATTTAATTTCTTAAGAACAGATTCAAGAACTATTGAATAGGACATCTGTTGGTGCAACTGCATAATCTATATCTCAAAGGTATTTGCAAGATCCAACAATACCCTCTAGAACTCAACCACCAATCAGAAGCTAGGTGCACTAACTTGCACCAGTGGAAAGTTAGTAAGAAGCCTTTCGGAGATAGATAACATGCCTGAAAGTGATATTATTAAAAATAATGAAATACTCCAACTGAAATTATGGCACGTTTTACTATAAACATCAAATAGTTAGCACATAACATGCATCAAAGTCGCATGCTTCAGAAGTGTCAGCTCAAGCAAGCAGAAACATTTGGAATAAGGACATGCTAACAGGACATAGTTAGCAGTGACGTGCATCAAATTGAGATACATAAATAGTAGTAAGAATTAACCGTAACAAGCAAGGAGAAGCATTCAGCGGGAACCGTCATTCTGAGATCAAGAAACTTGCATAGAGAAACAATTTATCCGTAGCAGCACATGAATAACTGAATGGAGCAGATTTCAATTAAAGGTAAAAGGAACGTCAACTTATTGGAGTGAAAAAACTAAACATGATAGTTTTAGGAAACTCAACTTCTATATCCCCCTATTCTATAGAGAATAACACTATACCATAACACGAGGCTACTTGATGAGTTAAATCTTTTTTTTCCTTTGACCAAGACTTTTCTATATATATAGGGACACAAAAAGAAAACTTAATGATTTTACAATAATTATGTAATTTTGAAATATGTAAGTTATCCAAATTCCCAATAAAAATTGGCTGTGATGACCCTCAGTGTTTATACCAATATCCTTCTGGCAGAGAGAGTTAGTGTTGCCAGAAATGTACGAAATATGGGACCAAGTAGTCCCAGATGGAAAAGCCCTTCATAACTCTAGCAGTTTAAGGAAACTACATTAGATACTGTGTTTACTAGTTGAGTGACCATTCCCTAGAAGTCCGCTAGAAATTCAAAAAGGAGATCACAGTGCAAGCAGTGTGTGCAATATATAATTACTAGGATATTGGCAGAGGCGGACCCACGATTTGTACGTTATGGGTTCAGGATGTCACTGAACCCACTAATCACTTGAGTCTGGGCTCGAAATGTAATATTTGTACATATGTAATAGATTTTTTAACACATTTATAGGATCTGAGCCAAAGCTACGGGGTTCGATTGAACTCGTAGCTCTAATGATATTGGCAGATCTACTGAGAACACGGAAACCTCCATAAACCGTCTCATATCCCCATGTGTAAACGTCACTTCACTTATAATGAGTAATGATATGTACATACACGCCGTCTTTGTGGCCTGTAGAACATTACTAGCAATGAATTACCCGCTCAAGATTTTCCAGTTCATTTAGAAATTAATGACACGCAAGCACAGATTAGAGCATTAATCACTAACAAATATACAAAGTTAGTGAATTAGCTACCTCAGGCGAAAGATCATATCCAATGGCATTAGTCCCTACGCCAGACAACAGAAGAAGCGGATGATTTCTCCTTGGAGCCTGTAATTGTTATTAAAATTAATTCGTACAAATTCTTCAACGGAAAATGCATGCAGTAAAGCTATATAATTAAGCTCCATAATTTACCAAAATAGGCATATGTTTATTGGATTTAACTTAATACACACAAACATAAAGTGTTCTTAAAATATCAGATATTACTTACCTTATTTGATTTTTAGTGCACATTTTATCTGTAATTTTGATAATTAAAAAAAATTACACTTATAACTGTGAGTAGATTGCAAATGAAATGAACCTGGGGAGGAGGAAGGTAGCGCCAGAGAGCAAGTCTCCAATCAGAAGCATTAGGGGAGACGTAGTGGAGCTCGTCGGCGGTGCATATTGGTGGCTTATTCGACACCTTATTATTATGAGCGCTGCTGTTGCTGTTTTCTGTTGCAGTCGAGAAAGCTCTCATCACTCCCACACAACATGCTAGATGATAAGAAATGTGGCAGTGGCGGAAGGCAGAGGCAATTTGTATCGCCGATCGGCCAATATTATATTGAATCACCATAACCATTTTTCTCTAATAAATTCAATGGAACGAGAACAAATTATTGTTGATTTAATTTGCTGAACTATTTTTTACTTTTGGGAACGAACAGAACAATACATGCGAAATATTTGTGCTAATTCAAGTTGGAAAGCGGTGGCTGAGAAAATATTGTGACACGTACCTCATGCAACCGCCTTATTCACAACTCCTTTGCTTTTTTCCTTCTTTTTTGACTAACAGGGATCATATATATATATATATATATATATATATATATATTATATCACGAAATAGTAGAGATAATGTTGTTCATGTTGNTCCAGCTTGCACATGAGACCTGAGAACGACTCCCCTTCCTCAAAGGACTCTAAAGAGGCCCAGGTGAGTAGTCCGCTGGGAGAGGAACAGGACGTATTATGGCTTATTAATAATATTTATTTTATGCGATTTTACTGTCTTTATTGTTTAATATTTTAGTACAATGCTATGACTCATCTCATATTTATGTTATTTTATTGAAAAATACTTTATATAGTTCTGTCTTACTTGGATTAAAGAAATAATTAGAGCATAAATTCTATGTTTTGTGCTATTAAGACTTTATAAAAAAAAAATCGAAAACCCGAAAATCCGAAAAATCCGAGATTAAAAAATATAACTTTTATTGGTTTGGTTTGGCCTTTAAATTTAGCTAGTTTCTCTGCACGTGCATTGCACGTGTATGTTGAAATATAGAATATCTAATTTTATAATATAATATTAATATTATTAAAATAAAATTTCGAACAAATAATTATACATGAAATAAGGTACAAATTTTTACAATGATCCATGTAAATCATCATATATTCACTTTGAAAGTTCGTCCCAAACAAACACTTATTTTTTTTTGACTAACAGGGATCATATATATATATATATATATATATATATATATATATTATATCACGAAATAGTAGAGATAATGTTGTTCATGTTGCCCGGAGGGGCATTACCTACTTAGCTATTACAAATCGATAACATGTCTCTTAGGATATTTTTGTTACCAAATAAGCTGCTAGCCTAGAGCAAACATCCTTGTTAAAGAACCTAACTGCATAAGTCTTTCCTTCACAGTCTGATTTCAAGACATTGGTTACAAAATTAGGAGCATAGTTGATAACATTAAAGCCCTGTTGTTGTTGCCGCTCAGCCCTTCTTTAGCCAGCATGTGTGCCGGCTTGTTGGCCTCCCTGAATATGTGATGCACTCCCTGGATCTTCATTTGCCCCATTAACAACCTGCACTCGTGAATAATGTCATTAAATAATACCATTCCATTATCCAAACAGTTAATAACATCGGTTGAGTCTGTTTCTACTTCTAGTTTTGTAAGTCCTTGTCTAATGGCAGTCTTCAAACCAATATTCAGGGCCATTAATTCTGCTTGAAGAGCTGTTGTTCCTGGGGTGTTTCCATGGTAGCCAACTATCCATTGGCCATTGTTGTCTCTGAACACCCCACCAAATTCGCAAAGTGATTGGTTGGCATTGAAAGAACCATCAATATTAAGCTTGATGATTCCTCTAGGGGGTTTATTCCAGTTAACGTTTATTGGAATTTTTTCCGGCCTAGTATTTTCTTTTCCAGTTAAAAGCTTAAACTCTACTGTTAAATTAATAGCACTTTTAAGACTAGCTAAATGTGTATAGTTATTGTATAAATTGTTGTTTCTGCTAATCCAAATTGTCCATATGACGAAGGGAAAGAGGTCATGCCACGTGATAATAGGGTTTTTAAAAGTAGGGTTGTGATCTCGAATATAAGTAAGCCAATTTATAGCCCCTTTCCAATTTTTGGGATCAATTCGTAAGTGTGACCATAGTTGCTTAACTGCCATGCATTCCATGAAAACATGATTAATAGTTTCCTTATCAGTTTTACAAGTAGAACATATAGGATTTATGTTAATGTCAATATGGTCTAAGAAGCTTCTTGTTGGAAGTCTATTATGGTAGCCTTTCCACAATAGGATTTTATCTTGTTTGGACAATTAGCTTCCTAGATCCACGTGAAATCCTTGTAGCCATCCAACTGTTTGTCTAAGAGGGAGTAGCATGATTTGCTAGTGAAAAGACCATTGGAGTTCAACGACCAAAGAGGCGTATCATGGGATTTGTTTGTAGGGTGTGTAGCATTTATCTTCTTGATTATTCCGGGTTCTAGGGTCATTGATAGATGAGATAACTCCCATTTTGAGTGATATTATCCCATTTTATGAGATGCAGTTTTTTTGAGGTTCCATTAGTACCCCATATAAAATTCCGTTGGATCTTGCCAATTTTACTAAGAATCTTAGCCGGTAGAAGGGTGTAATGCATTAAGTGATTTGGAAGTGAGTTTAGACAAGAGGTTGCTAAAGTACATCTACCAGCCATGCTTAGTAAATTTGATTTCCAGGTACTAAGTCTAGAAATCATGTTGTCAAGGACAAATTGGAAATCTTTGGCCCTGAGTTTGGAGTTTGTAATAGGAAAACCTAAGTATTTCCCGAAAGAATTACTAACTTTGATCTTAAGGGTTTGTGAGAGGATAGCTTGTGTAGGCTTAGGGCAGTGTTTGGAGATAATGATTTTGGACTTTGCTTTGTTGATGGATTGTCCTGATAGGTGACAAAAGGAGTTGAGGCAGTCATTGATGGCTTCAATAGTTTTATCATTAATATTAGCCATTAAGGTTAGATCATCTGCAAAAAATAGATGAGATATTTGGTATTTATTGCTGCCAATTGTAATGGGATCCCAACAACCTAGATCAACTTTATGGTTAATTAGGGTAGAGAGCATCTCCATACAAAGGATAAAAAGATATGGAGACATAGGATCACCTTGTCTAATACCTCTACTTGGTGAAAAATAATTTGTTCTTGTGCCATTAACCAAGATGGATATTCTACTAGAGGAGATACAGTTCATTATGAGCTTTGTAATAATGGGAGGAAATTTGAAAAATCTTAAAGCTCTATAGACAAAGGACCATTCCAAACGATCGAAAGCTTTTTCCAAGTCAATTTTCAAAATCATGTTGTGTTTATTACCACAATATTTGTTCATTTTAAGAATTAATTCTTGAATGATAATGGCATTATCACTAGCTTTCCTATCTTTTAAGAAACTACTTTGGAAAGGGCTTATTAATTTATTTAGGAAAAGTTTCAGCCAGGTTGAAATGATTTTATAGACAGTATTGCAAAGGCCTATAGGTCTAAAAAAAATTTAAATTGTTAGCATTAGGGATTTTAGGAATTAGGCACAGTAAAGTATCGTTAATATTCCCAGGGATAATGTCAGTCTTGAAAACTTCTTGGCATAGACTAGTGATAGAATTTCCAACAATCTTCCAATAATTTTAGAAGAAAAAGGGGTGAAGACCATCAGGCCCGGGTGCCTTATAGGGTTTAAAAGAGAAGCAAGCTTTTGTAGTTTCAGAGGGTGTAACGGGGTCATCAAGGGAGGATAAATCTAAGTTAATAAAACACCTAGGATCATCCTTAATATATCTCCAATTGCTACTAATATGAGAAGATGTCAAAGCTTTTTCAAAGTAGTCTTTTGTGTGGTTAATAATATCTTCAGGATTATCAATCCACATTCCAAGGTCATTCTTGAAGAAATTATTCTTATTAATTCTTTTCCTGTTAGTAGCCACAATATGGAAATATTTTGTGTTAGCGTCGCCTTCGTTTAACCAATGGATTCTAGAGCGAAGCTTCCAGTAATCTTCCTCAATACGAAGAATGTTGTTATAATCCTGAATTAGTGAGTGTTCTAAGGATTGAAGAAAAGTACTATGATAGTAAGAAGGAGAGTTTTGAATACCTTTAAGTCTTGCGAGAGTGTTTCTCTTTTTTTTTGAAAATGTCCCCAAAGGTAATATTTTTCCAACTAATGACAGTGTCCTTAAATGTCGACAAAGCTTGATTATAAGAGTTGTTACACCAGGTATTACTAACTAATTCCTTAAAGTGAGGGTGTTTGCACCAGTAGGGTTCTAATCGGAATGGTTTATCAAGTAAATGACTCTTTTTAGGAATAAGATTAATAAGAAGGGGATTGTGATCAGAGTGTGTCTTAGGTAGATGAGTAATAGAAGCATTTGGAAAGCATTGAATCCATTCATTATTACCAAAAGCCTTGTCTAAGCGTTCCATGATTAGGCCATTATTACCAAACCTACAATTAGACCAAGTATATTTGCATCCTTTATAACCTAGATCTTGTAGTTTACAATAGTTTAAATTATCCCAGAGCTTAAAAGCACGTCTACGATTAAGGGTCTCCCTCCTATTTTGTCATTAGCACTAAACACGTCATTAAAATCCCCTCCTACTAGCCATGAGTCCTTGTGAGAGTCAGCTATATTTTTCAGGTTATTCCACATTACATCTCTATCTACAGTATTAGTGCTAGCATATAATGATGAAAAAAGCCATTTAAGGTTGGTAGGACGTACCTCAATTGTTGCGTGTATTTCATGGTTTCTACGCACAACATTGTGGACAGTCACTTTGGTATGATCCCAAAGGAGCACCATGCCTCCAGCTTGACCATCTAATGGCACCTCAATGAGTTCAGAGAATCCAAACTCATTTAATAGTGGTGCATGGGATTGCATTCTAGTCTCGAGCAGTGTTACCATGCATGGCCTGTGGGTGTCTACAAGATCCCTAAAGTTCCTTCTAAAATCTTCATTATTCCCTCCCCTAATGTTCCATATTATGAAGTTGATAGGATTAAACATGTTGACAGTTGGGGTTGGGTTGTGACCATTCTCTAGTATTTCCCTGGTAGGGTTCGAGTTCCCCCTCAGTGTTGGTACAAGGATCGTTGCCCTGTTCCCCACTGTTGGATCGTGTGGTGGACGGGTGTCCATTGAACACTTGAAGAGATTCTGTGGGAAAGAGAGGATATGCTTCTTCTTTTGATTTTCTTTGAATAGAAAAACCTTTGCCTCGCTTAGGTTTCCCAACTCCACCACTGATTCCCCTATTAAATCTATTGGATTTATCATTTCCTCTTCCATGTAGTTTTCTACGTTTGGAGCTACTGGGGGTTGAGATTGATATTTTCCATAGGGACTTCCATATTGAGGCTCTGGGGATGAGGATGAGGTTGTGGTACATGCCACTGCATTAAGATTGGGTTCACAGCTGTTAGGGCTTCCGGGGGCAAGAAGGGTAGATCTAGGCCTAAGTTCTGGGGTAGAATTGGAACGGGATTGAAGTGAGGGGGTAGGTTCCATTAGGCTCTCATTTCTTGGACTAGATTTGGATTCATTGCTGGAGCTAAAGGTTGTAAAATGTTGTTCACCCAGACATGGTTCATGTAATTGTTCATGGCCAGAAGGAGGCCCTCTAACACTAGTTGTGCTAAGTATCTCGGGTTTTGAATTAATATCACACTCTCCTGCCCGTTGATGGTGGCATTGAACATCAGACATCGCCCCATTAGACCTATCTCTATCCAGGATAGTAGGTGATGGTCTTGAGGTAATGGTGGTTGGACATAGATTACTGGGTTGTTTGGGAGTTGGTGTGGTAGTGGTGAAGATTTTCCATATTTAGTGGCCTTGGTGGACGAAGGAGTTGTATAAGCCTGTATCTCCTTCGATTGTTCAAAGGAAGCCTTGGCATGTTTGGGATCTTTATCTTTACTTAAAATGGAGGTGGTAGAAGGATAGGTTATAATTGCATCTACATGCATGCACTTTGAATAGGCTAGCGTATGACTATTAGAAGAAGATTTTGGAGATTTTGGGTTGGATTTTCCATGGCACTGTTCTGCCACTTGTCGTGTGGCTTTGTCCATTTGTTCGTTTGGAGGTGATTCATTGGACATGTGTGTGTTATCAAGAGCATGGTTTTTGTTTTTTGTGGTGAATTCATTAGGGGTAGTATAATTTGTAATGCTGGGGTCATTAGGAAGATGACTTGGCTGAAGATTATTAGAAGTTAAACAGTTTGTCCCAAATTCTTTCATTCAGTACTATGTACTAACCTTATTTGTCTGACCGTATTTTCGTACGACAATTCGTAGATAATCTGAAATTTTTATGTTTAAAAACAACTATAAGAAATTAATTGATTCAATTTATAAATGGAAAAATAATATATTACCAATTTACCATCCATTTTTATAATGGAAGGAAAAAGTTCAATAATACTCTTTTGCATTTAAATATTATACACATTCAACATTTTGTTTACCCGTAAAATGGTACAGTTAAATTTATACGTTGTTTATAGACAAGCGAATCGATTTGATCCCAAAACGATAAATAAGTCAATAATAAAAAATAAGACATAGCGTTGAAATCAAGATAAAATAGCAAATAGCTTGGTTCCGGGAGTAAAGCTTCCAAAGACATTAGTAATCACAATAAACAAGAAATAAAGTTTTATGGAGCTTAGAATAACGTGTAGCATAAGTTTATTAGAAAATTCGTCCCCTACAATGGTTGTTGAAATCCCTAGTTATAGTGGCACCTAGGGAACAAGATCCTAGGATCAAGCCCCTCTTAAATGACAATTATGGGGCCATTGAAGAATGTGTAACGGCAGGCTATGAATGTCATATTCTCTATAACGGACAATGTATTTAATACTGCAGAATATTCTTCATTGAATGCTATCGGGTGATAGGCATTCATTTGTCATCAGAGTGTAGGGAAATGACACCGAAAAATAACAATAATAATACTGCTTTAATATTATTTATAAGAGGATACACGGATTGACTTGAGTCGTGCTGGGCACTGTCCTAAGAAACTATTTCAGCAAAGTGAAATATTTTCCCAGGATTAAACAAGCCCAGCTCTAATTTTATTTAGAGGATACAGGAATGAGCAAAATATTTATATTACAATAATCCAACAAGATTGAAAAGAGAATAGGACAAAGAAAATGGAAATAGAGAAGCTAAGAGAGAAAGAGAAGAAGGCTAAGTAGAAAAGCACTTCTGATGGGATGATGATTGTGCAGCCAAATGATGGCTATTTATACTTGAAATTGCATGTAAATTTGTAGTGCATGGCAAGAAAGTGGCTAATCAAGTTTGCCACTTGGCATAGTCTTCTAGAAGGTTAAGACACTTGTCTTTAAAATATTGCCACGGTCCCCACTATTTTAAAGACCTTCAAAAATAAACTTGCTGGATTTGTATGGTCCAAATGTAATTGGTTTGCTGTCTTCGGGACTCTAAACCAAACTTAGACCAATAAAACTTAACTCACAGAATTACTGGCGAATTATAATATTTCTATGAACCAATAATTCTTATAGTAAAACAGAGATTTTATCAATCACATTTTGACCCCCGGTAATTTTGCTGTTCAACGCGGTTTTGCGCCCAATAGGCCATGTGCATGCCTGGTTATTCATGAGAGCTCTTGTCACGACCCTAAACCCGGACCCGATCGTGATGGCGCCTCTCGTGAAGACAAGGCCAGCCGACACACTTCCAATTCACCTTAAGCAATTAAAATAATAAATACTAAGTCTATAACAGAAATAAAATCCCTAAAATATCAGTGAACAGTATAATTTGCGGAATTAAAAACCAACACAGCCCGACATCGGGGTGTCACCAGTCATGAGCATCTAAAACAATACTACAAGTCTGAAAGTCTACTCCACTACTACATAACTGAATCAGAAAGGAAATAAGATAGAGGGAGAATGCACTGGGCTGCGAATCGTCGGGCAGCTACCTAGTGAATCTCCAGAAATCTGCTGGACAGCTCTCAACCCTCGCTAGCAGGACCTGTAGCGCCCGAATATGCACATAGGGGTGCAGGGAGTAAAGTGAGTACTCCAACTCAGTGAGTAATAATAATAAATGAAGACTGAGCGAAATAAAATCACGTTAAACACAACATTAAGCTATAAGAGGTAGAACAAAGTCAGTAAAACATAATTAAACAGTGAAATCTCATAAAACACCTTTTACGCAGTCAAACAATATATAGGAACAACAACTAGAAATGGTAAACACATAAGAACTACCACTC
The DNA here is from genome assembly GCF_001879085.1 of Nicotiana attenuata. NCBI lineage: Eukaryota > Viridiplantae > Streptophyta > Magnoliopsida > Solanales > Solanaceae > Nicotiana > Nicotiana attenuata. The sequence continues at coordinate 67,473,285 of NC_031989.1, forward strand.
GGGCAAAGTAACAACAGAATTGGCCCCTCGGGCAATATCACAGAACAATACCAGCCCCTCAGGCTATATCTCATATCTCAATGGGTACCTACGCTCAGTGGGGGTGTACAAACTCCGGGAGAGGCCCCTTACGGCCCAAGCGCAATATCAAGCCATCTCGTGGCATCATAAACAGGCTCTCGGCCTCATATCAATCACAAGCCACCTCGTGGCGTACAATCTCAATCCCTCGGCCTCATTATTATAATCAGTATATCACTGTTGCGGCGTGCAGCCCGACCCAAAAGTATTCTCTCAACACTGGCCCTCGGCCTTACTCAATCAGAATCTCATAAGCCCTTTGGCTAACAGTAAAATATGAAGCTCAGCTCAAAATATCATTTAAGGTGTTTAAAACAGAATAACATAGCTGAGTTTTGAAAACAGTGAAAATATGGCATGACTGGGCACAAATATGAAATCAAACAGTGAGGAAAATATCAGAAAAATCCCCTAAGGGTCCAAACAGTTGGCACGAAGCCCAAATATGGCATTTAGCCCAAAACATGACAATATCAAACAATTTGCTATCAAATACGCACTAAAACAGTCATTCGGGATGGACTAAGTCACAATCCCCAACGGTGCACGACCCCACGCTCGTCATCTAGCGTGTGCGTCACCTCAACATAGCCGAACGCTGTGTAATCCGGGGTTTCATACCCTCAGGACAGCATTTAAAATTATTACTCACCTCAATCCGGCCCAAAATCTAGCTCGCAGTGCCTTTGCCCCTCGAATCGGCCTCCGGATGCTCCGAATCTACCAAAAATCAGAACGTAACCATCAAAATATGCTAAAGGGACAAAGCCCACTCGAAAATAATCGAAAAACAACGCAAATCCCGAAATTACCAAAACCCTACCCCCGGGCTCACGTCTCGGAATTCGATAAATTTTACATCATTAGATTCCTTATCTCCCCACGAGTTCATACATATCAAAAGTTCCAAATTCCGACCACAAATGGTCTTTCAAATCCTCAATCAAAGGCCTAAGTTTCTAAGCCCTAGTTTCCTCAAATTTTACCCTTAATTACAGCTCTAATCCGTGAATTAATACCATAGAAACGAGTTTTCATAATCCAAAACCTTACCTCAATGAAGTCTCCTTGAATTCTCTCTTCAAAATCGCCCAAAGCTCAAAAATTCGTGTTTAAAAGTAGTGAAACCCTCTGAAAATCGCGAAGGAGGAAATATAAACATTCTGACCCACGCTTTTCGCACCTGTGGTCCAGATGTCGCACCTGCGTGACCGCTTCTGCGGTCCCAATCGCCGCACCTGCGGTTTTCACTTACTCGTCCATTTTCGCATCTGCGGTTGAAACATCGCACCTGCGCTATCGCAGGTGCGCCTCCTCGACCGCTCTTGCGGTCCCAGCCTACCTTCCACTTGGCCGCATCTGCGGCCCCCTCTGCGCTTCTGCGAGCCCGCACCTGCCGTCCCCTTGCCGCAAGTGCGGTTATGACAGCAGACTACAACTTCAGCTGCCATTTCCAATTTCCATTCTTCCCGTCAACCATCCGAAATTACCTCGAGGCCCCCGGGACCTCAACCAACAGCACAAACACATCATATACTACTATTCAAACTTATACCGACCTTCAAAACACCTCAACCAACATCAAAACCACCAAAACACGTCGAATTCAAGCCTGAGGTTCTAAAATCTTCCAAATTCCACTTTTGATCAAAAAGTATACCAAACCACGTCCGAATGACCTCAAATTTTGCACACATAGCCCAAATGACATAATGGAGCTACAAAAACTTCCGGAATTCCATTCCGACCCCTATATCAAAATCTCACCTATCAACCGGAAAATGCCAAAAACTCAATTTCGCCAATTCAAGCCTAAATCTACTCCGAACCTCCAAAATACACTCCGATCACGCTCCTAAGTCCCAAATCATCTCTCGAAGCTATCCGAATCATCGAAACTCACATCCGAGCCCTCTAACACATAAGTCAACATCCGGTTGACTCTTCCAACTTAAGCTTTCTTAAAAGAGACTAAGTGTCTCAAACCTTCTCAAAACCTTTGCGAACCCGAGCCAACCAACCCGATCACCTATAAAACCGATAAACAAAGTAAATAGAAGCAGAAATGGGGAAAACGGAGCGGTAACTCATGAGACGACTAGCCGGATTGTCACATCCCCCCTCTTAAACAAACGTTCGTCCTCGAACGAGTCAAGAAACATACCTGAAGCCTCAAATAGGTGAGGATATCTGCTCCGCATCTCCCGCTCGGTCACCCAGGTAGCCTCCTCCACGGGGCGACCTCTCCACTGCACTTTCACTGAAGCTATATCATTTGATCTCAACTTTCGAACCTGACGCTCCAAAATAGCTGCTAGCTCCACATCATAAGTCAGATCACCCTCCAACTGAACCGTGCTGAAATCCAGAACATGAGACGGATCCCCAATATACTTCCAGAGCATAGAAACATGAAATACTGGGTGCACACTCGACAAGCTGGGTAGCAAAGCAAGCTCATAAGCCACCTCCCCAATCCTCCGAAGTACCTCAAAAGGCCCAATGAACCGTGGACTCAATTTACCCTTCTTTCCAAATCTCATAACACCCTTCATGGGTGAAACC
>NC_031989.1:67475953-67476695 GCF_001879085.1 Nicotiana attenuata
ACGAATCAACTCCCCGAAGCCCCATCCACATTGGGCACACAAATCCGGCCCTGTATCCTCAACACCCCATCATAGTCACATCTCTGGCATCATCATGCTGGACTCTGTCCTTGAGGACAAGCAAATGAGGATCATCATACTGGCGCTCTCTGATGCACTCATATAAGGAAGACCGAGGAATCACACAAGCCAATACCCTACTGGGCTCCGAAATATCCAACCTCACGAACCGATTAGCCAAAGCCTGAACATCAACTGCAAGAGATCTCTCCCCAACTGGAATATATGCCAAACTCCCCATACTCACCGCCTTTCGACTCAAAGCGTCGGCCACCACATTGGCCTTCCCCCGGTGATACAAGATAGTAATGTCATAGTCCTTAAGCAACTCCAACCACCTCCGCAGCCTCAAATTGAGATCCTTTTGCTTGAACAAGTGTTGGAGGCTACGATGATCAGTATACACCTCACAAGACACACCTTACAAATAATGCCTCCAGATCTTCAACGCATGAACAATGGCAGCCAACTCCAAATCATGAACGGGGTAGTTCTTCTCATGAGGCTTTAACTGACGAGAAGCATAAGCAATAACTCTTCCTTCCTGCATCAGAACACACCCAATACCAACTCTCGAAGCATCACAATATACGGTATAAGAACCTGAAGCTGATGGCAATACTAACACTGGAGCTGTGGTCAAGGCAGTCTTGAGCTTCTGAAAGCTCTCCTCATACTCATC
>NC_031989.1:67477991-67499468 GCF_001879085.1 Nicotiana attenuata
AGCAACCAGCCAAATAGCATGTCGAGCTAACTCCGAGAACCTCATCTCGTACTGAGTAACAGTCATATCCCCCTGTCGTAACTGCTTGAACTGCCTACGCAGCTCCTCCCTGCGGGACTGTGGGACATACTTCTCCAGAAATAGAGCGGAGAACTGCTGCCAAGTCAGAGGTGCCGAACCAACAGGCCTACGCCTCTCATATGCCTCCCACCAAGTGAAGGCAGCTCCGGTAAACTGAAAGGTCAAGAATGCAACCCTGCTGGTCTCCAGAATACCCATAATACGAAGAATCCTCTGACATCTGTCTAAGAAACCCTGGGCATCCTCGCCCTCTGCACCACTGAAAGTAGGAGGCTGGAGTCTGCCAATCCTCTCCAATCTATGCTGCTCGTCCTCTGGCATAACTGGAGCTACATAACACTGAACAGCTGCCACCAGCTGGGCTAGTGGTGCCTCCGGTGTCTGCAATCCCTGAACCACCTGATCGGGTGTGCGGGCGGCGGGAGTCTGAGAGCCTCCCCCTGCCTGAGAAGTGGCTGCGGCAGTAGAAACCGCGACCGCCTGAGCAAGACTCCTACATACTGTTAATATCTGGGCCAAAGTCTCCTGAAGACCCGGAATCACAATGGGCATAGTTGGTGCCTGAGTTGGTGCTGCTGGAGCGTCCACAACTGGGACCTGATCCTGAACTGGGGCGGCGGGTGGATCTGCAGGTGCTGCCCCAGCTGCTGTGTGGGCTGCACCTCTGCCCCTACCTCGGCCTCGACCGCGTCCTCGGCCTCTAGTGGCTCCAGCTGGTGGTACTGGTGGTCGTCCATCCTAACCGGTAGCGTGTGTCCTCACCATCTGTGAGAGAATAGAATAACAGAAGTTTAGTACTCGGATCAACGAATTCGCACGACAAGAATTTCAAGAATATGGAATTTTCCTAAAGATTCTGCAGCCTCTCGAGGATAAATACAGATGTCTCTGTACCGATCCGCGAGACTCTACTAAACCTGCTCATGACTCGTGAGACCTATGTAACCAAGGCTCTGATACCAACTTGTCACGATCCTAAACCCGGACCCGGTTGTGATGGCGCCTCTCGTGAAGACAAGGGCAGCCGACACACTTCCAATTCACCTTAAGCAATTAAAATAATAAATACTAAGTCTTTAACAGAAATAAAATCCCTAAAATATAAGTGAACAGTATAATTTGCGGAATTAAAAACCAACACAGCCCGACATCGGGGTGTCACCAGTCATGAGCATCTAAAACAATACTACAAGTCTGAAAGTCTACTCCACTACTACATAACTGAATCAGAAAGGAAATAAGATAGAGGGAGAATGCACTGGGCTGCGAATCGCCGGGCAGCTACCAAGTGAATCTCCGAAAATCTGCTGGACAGCTCTCAACCCTGGCTAGAAGGACTTGTAGCGCCCGAATCTGCACACAGGGGTGCAGGGAGTAAAGTGAGTACTCCAACTCAGTGAGTAATAACAATAAATGAAGACTGAGCAATATAAAATCACGTTAAACACAACATTAAGCTAACATAATTAAACAGTGAAATCTCATAAAAACACCTTTTAAGCGGTCAAACAATATATAGGAACAACAACAAGAAATGGTAAACACATAAGAACTGCCCCTCGGGCAAAGTAACAACAGAATCGGCCCCTCGGCAATATCACAGAACAATACTAGCCCCTCGGGCTATATCTCATATCTCAATGGGTACCCGCGCTCACTGGGGGTGTACAGACTCCGGGAGGGGCCCCTTACGGCCTAAGAGCAATATCAAGCCATCCTGTGGCATCATAAACAGGCTCTCGGCCTCATATCAATCACAAGCCAACTTGTGGCGTACAATCTCAGGCCCTGAGCCTAATTATCATAATCAGTCACTGTTGCGGCGTGCAGCCCGACCCAAAAGTATCCTCACAACACAGGCCCTCGGCCTTACTCAGTCAGAATCTCATAAGCCCCTCGGGCAACAGTAAAATATGAAGCTCAGTTCAAAATATCTTTAAAAATATCATTTAAGGTGTTTAAAATAAAATAACATAGCTGAGTTTTGAAAACAGTAAAAATATGGCATGACTGAGCACAAGTATGAAATCAAACAGTGAGGAAAATATCAGTAAAAATCCCCTAAAGGTCCAAACAGTTGGCACGAAGCCCAAATATGGCATTTAGCCCAAAACATGACAATATCAAATAACTTGCTATCAAATACGCAGTAAAACAATCATTCGGGATGGACTAAGTCACAATCCCCAACGGTGCACGACCCCACGCTCGTCATCTAGCGTGTGCGTCACCTCAACATAGCCGAACATTGTGTAATCCGGGGTTTCATACCCTCAGGACAGCATTTAAAATCATTACTCACCTCAATTCGGCCTAAAATCTAGCTCGCAATGCCTTTGCCCCTCGAATCGGCCTCCGTGTGTTCCGAATCTACCAAAAATCAGAACGTAACCATCAAAATATGCTAAAGGGACAAAGCCCACTCGAAAATAATTGAAAAACAACGCAAATCCCAAATTACCAAAACCCGACCCCCGGGCTCACGGCTCGGAATTCGATAAATATTACATCATTAGATTCCTCATCTCCCCACGAGTTCATACATATCAAAAGTTCCAAATTCCGACCACAAATGGTCTTTCAAATCCTCAATCAAAGGCCTAAGTTTCTAAGCCCTAGTTTCCTCACCCTTAATTACAGCTCTAATCCGTGAATTAATACCATAGAAACGAGTTTTCATAATCCAAAACCTTACCTCAATGAAGTCTCCTTGAATTCTCTCTTCAAAATTGCCCAAAGCTCCAAAATTCGTGTTTAAAAGTAGTGCAACCCTCTGAAAATCGCGAAGGAGGAAATATAAACATTCTGACCCAGGCTTTTCGAACTTGCGGTCCAAATGTCTCACCTACGTGACCGCTTCTACGGTCCCAATCGCCGCACCCGCGGTTTTCACTTACTCGTCCATTTCCGCATCTGCGGTTAAAACATCGCACCTGCGCCATCGCAGGTGCACCTCCTCGACCGCTCCCGCGGTCCCAGCCTACCTTCCACTTGGCCGCATCTGCGGCCCCCTCTGCGCTTCTGCGAGCCCGCACCTGCGGTCCCCTAGCCGCAGGTGCGATTATGATAGCAGACTACAACTTGAGCTGCCATTTCTAATTTCTATTCTTCCCGTCAACCATCCGAAATCACCCGGAGGCCACCGGGACCTCAACCAATAGCACAAACACATCATATACTACTATTCAAACTTATACCGACCTTCAAAACACCTCAACCAACATCAAAACCACCAAAACACATCGAATTCAAGCCTAAGGTTCTAAAATCTTCCAAATTCCACTTTTGATCAAAAAGTATACCAAACCACGTCCGAATGACCTGAAATTTTGCATACACATCCCAAATGACATAATGGAGCTACGAAAACTTCCGGAATTCCATTCCGACCCCTATATCAAAATCTCACCTATCAACCGGAAAATGCCAAAAGCTCAATTTCGCCAATTCAAGCCTAAATCTACTCCGGACCTCCAAAACACACTCCGATCACGCTCCTAAGTCCCAAATCATCTCCGAAGCTATCTGAATCATCGAAACTCACATCCGAGCCCTCTAACACATAAGTCAACATCCGGTTGACTCTTCCAATTTAAGCTTTCTTAAAAGAGACTAAGTGTCTCAAACCTTCTCAAAACCTTTCCGAACCCGAGCCAACCAACCCGATCACCTATAAAACCGATAAACAAAGCAAATAGAAGCAGAAATGGGGGAAACAGAGCGGTAACTCATGAGACGACTGGCCGGGTCGTCACAGCTCTAAAGACTAGGCCAAAATCTCATAGGAACGGCCCACTCCACTCTCATATAGGTGAATTCATCAAGTGTATACTGCTTTTAAATACACCATCCATAAGGACTATGAATTTCATTAAGAGTTATAACTCAGCCTCTCACTTAGTAGCAGTCAAGCACTCTCTTTTAGTGCATCAGTGCCAATATTGACTTGTTATTACCCATATGAACCTACTTCATGGGATCTCCAATCACATAGGTTGGGTTACCATCTCTATTGACAACATGTCGGCCTTAACCCCATCTCTTTTGAGGTTTGAAGAATTAAGATTCTTCCAACGGGTTTAGTCAGAGGATCGGTCAAATTTATCTCTGGATTCACATAATCAATGAAAATTATTCCATCTCTCAACAGCTGTTTTATGACATCATGTCTCAATTTCATGTGTCTACTTTTACAATTATAAGATTTATTCTTTTCAATAGCTATTACCGCTTGACAATCATAATGCATAGACACAGGAGGCAATATTAAAGGGATATTAGCTAAGAAGTTTCTTAGCACTCAGCCTCAGAACCAGCTAACTCCAGAGCTACAAACTCTGATTCCATAGTCGATCTAGCAATGATCGTCTGTTTAGCTGATTTCCACGATATTGCACCACCACCAAGGGTGAATACATAACCACTAGTGGATTTTGTCTCATTAGAATCAGAGATCTAGTTTGCATCACTGCACCCTTCTAAAGTAGAAGGAAATCCACTATATAGGATACAATAATTCATGGTTCCTCTCAAATATTTCATTATTCTATCTAATGCAATGCTCTCTGTTGGGATTATGAGTATATCTACTCACTCTACACACAGCATAGGCTATATCAGGCCTTGTAAAATTCATTAAATACATCAGACTCCCAATGATCTGAGCATATTTAGACTGAGCAACTGGATCACCGTTATTCTTTTTCAACTGAGAGTTAGCATCAAAAGGAGTGCTCACTGGTGTGACATTAAAATATTCAAACTTCTTAAGAAGTCTCTCAACATAATGTTCTTGTGACTTATGCCATCTTCACTCCTTATAACTTTAACTCCCAATATCATATTTACTTCACCCAATTCTTTCATATCAAAATTAGAAGACAAAAATAATTTTGTACTTTGCACAATATTTAAACTTGTGCCAAATATAAGCATGTCATCAACATATAGACATATTATCACGTAATCATTGTCTACCACTTTAGTATAAACACATTTATCCACCTCAACTGAAGAAAAACGGTCTCTCAGTAAGACTTGTTCAAATTTCTCATACCACTGCTTAGGAGCTTGTTTAAGGCCATAAAGAGATTTAATTAATTTACAAACTTTATTTTCTTGTCCAGGAATGATACAGCTTTCAGGTTGAACTATATAAATCTCTTCTTCTAAATCACCATTTAGAAAAGCAGTTTTCACATCCATTTGGTGGATAAAAAGCTTACGGATTGAAGCTAAGGCGATTAAAACTCGAATAGAAGAAATTCTAGTCACTGGTGCAAATGTATCAAAATAATCTATATATTGTTTTTGAGAAAATCCTTTTGCTACTAACCGAGCTTTATATCTATCTAAATATCCATCAGGATTAAATTTTCTTCCGAAAATCCATTTACAACCAATAGGTTTTGCACTAGGAGGTAAATCAGTTAAAATCCATGTATTATTTTTCATAGTAGAATCAATTTCAACTTTTATTGCATCTTTCCAATAATTAGCTTCTGAAGAAGATATAGCTTCAAAATAATTTGATGGTTCATTATCGACAAGAAAAGTTTGAAAATCATTTCCATAAGAAAAATATTCTTTCCAGGGCCTTTTGCTTCTTCTCAGTTCCTCATTAGAGGCAATTTTATTATTTGTTTCAACAGATGTATGAGAAATTTTTTCAGACGGTGGATAATATATTCAAAGAACTCAGCATTCTTTGTCTCAATTATAGTATTGCAATCAAGCACATCACTTTTTAAACCAAGAAATCTATATGCACCACTATGTTCAGCATATCCAATTAGCATGAAATCAGCAGTTTTAGAACCTATTTTTCTCCTTTTAGGTTCAGGCAAAAGAACTTTAGCAAGGCACCCCCACACTTTTAAATATTTCAAGTTAGGTTTCTAACCCCTCCATAAGTCATACGGGGTTTTTCCAGTTCTTCTATGTGGTATTCTATTTTGTAAGTGACATGCAGATAAAATAGCTTCACCCCACAAATTATCAGGAGCATTAGAACTAACTAACATAGAGTTCATTATCTCTTTCAATGTTTTATTTTTCCTTTCAGCTACTCCATTTGGCTCAGGTGAATAAGGCGGAGTTACTTCATGAATTATTCCATTTTTTTCACAAAAATCATTTAAAGATAGATATTCTCCATCTCTATCAGATCTAATTCTCTTAGTTTTTCTACTAAGTTGATTTTCAACCTTAGTTTTATAATAAATAAAAGCATTAAATGCATCATCTTTATTTCTAAGAAAATACAACTTAGTTTCTCTATCTAAGATCGATACAGTACTGCCCTTCAACGAAGGACAGACGCTGTAGCAGGAGCGAGTAGGGAAACTACGTACTACTAGGAAAAATTTGAAGGAAATACAAATCAGCCAACTATATCAAGATGTTTGACAATTCTAGAAGAATATTTAGTTGAGGAGAAACTAAAAATCAAGTCTTTGATTATGACTAATGTATTAAATGAAGTAAAGTTTCAAATAAATATCTAATCACACAAATCGTAATAATTAAATAATAGCTCGGACGTATAGTATCTATAAAATTCATGTATATAATCATATATAATTTATGTATATCGGCTAAAAAAAGTAAACAACGATTGCAACTAGTTATAATTCTAATTATTAAATGTTAGTCATATATAAACAAATTAGCGGAAAAATTCACCAAAATAACGAAATACTTCACAAATCAACAAAAATGGTTATCTTCTTTTTAAATTTCTTTTTTTGGTAACTAAAATTTTATTAATCACCAAATGGATTTTACAAAACCTTAGCTAGATACAATCTCAGCTAGCTATCAACTCATCTCAAGACTACTACATAACAACTTACCTAAAATATATAACTATGCACTATAGCTTTGATTCTAAGGGGGGCTTGTACACAACAGATACAGGCAATTTCTTTTGCTATTGATTCCCAGTTCCTACCCCTCTTTTCAAAGGTCCTTAAATTCCTTTCAATCCAGATACTATGCACCCATTCTGTATATATCATTTTGAAGATTTGAGTGGTCTGTGATTTCCCTTTAGCTCTGTTGATCATCCATTGTTGATGTTGCTCCTAGTTTGTGGCATCGTATCCCTGTACCTGCATCCACTTTGATAGTTTCTCCCATAGTCTTGTACTAAATTCACATTGCAAAAATAGGTGTCCCCTAGTTTCATCAGGTTTCTGGCACATGATGCACTTTGTCTCCACTTCCATACCCCATTTGGCTAATCGATTAGCTATTAATAGCTTGCCATGCATCTGCAGCCATAAAGTGAATCTAGCCTTTGGTCTTGCAGGGTTGTGGTACATCAAGCACTTCCATGGAACTCTAGGTCTATCTTCTAGGAGCTGAAGATAGAAGTGTCTAATTAAGCTTTTCCCAGGTTTGTTATTGCATTGAGTCACCTCTAGAGTTGTTCTTGCTTCTAATATTTTCTGTATCATCCAACAACCTTGTTGTGGCACATGAATACTTCCAAATTGTTGACCTTTTATGTAGTAAGAGTGCACCCACCGTATCCAAAGTTTATCTTATTTATTTGCTAGATCCTAGCATGTTTTAGCAATGGCGTCCTTGTTCCAGCAATGAAGATTAGTGATGTTCTATCCTCCATAACTTCTAGGTGTACATACTTTGTCCTAAGCAATTAATGCTTTTTTGTGATTGAGATGCTTCCAGACCACATATAACTCCGACAGTGTGCTTCAACAATTTTAAGAACTTTAGATGGTAGGGTAAACAATTGCAACTAATAAGCGTGGATCCCAAAGATGAAAGATTGAATAAGCTGAATTCTTCCTGCATATGATAATTTTTTCGCTATCCAGGAAGAGATCCTAGCTGTGATTTTAGTAATGAGGGGTTGCCACTATATAAGAGATATCTTCTTTTTAGACAGTGGAATGCCAAGATATTTGAATGGCAAATCCCCACATGTAAATCCCAATTGTTGCAAAATCTTTCCTCTTTCAACATGTGTGACGCCCCCAAAATATACTGAACTCTTTCCTAAGTTTACTTGTAGTCCAGAAACTTTAGAGAACTGAGTGAAGCACCTGTTCAAAGCACTCACGGAGGAGAGATCTCCTCTAGCAAATAATAGTAGATCATCTGCAAAACATAGGTGAGTGATGCCCAGCTTTGCACATCTAGGATGGTGGTGGAACTCTTTTACATCTAATAGTCCTTTAAGCAACCTACTAAGGTATTTCATGGAGATAGCAAATGAAAAGGGTTATATGGGTCACCTTGTCTCAGCCCTCTAGCAGCATTAAATGGCGCAATTGGTTCCCCATTAAACATAACAGAATAGTTCACTGGTTTCAAGCACTCCATCACCCATGATATGAATTTCTCAGGGAAGCTTAATTCTATCATGACCTGCTCCAGACATATCCATTCTATAGAATCATAAGCCTTCTGTAAGTCTATTTTAATCATGCACCTGGGCGAAATATGTTTCCTGTTGTACCCCTTGACCAATTCATGTACCAATATTATATTGTCTCCTATTTTCCTTCCTGAGATATAGCCAGTATGAGCTTCACAGACAATATGAGCTATAACTTTCAGCAGTCTTGTTGCCAATATCTTTGATATCAGCTTGTACAATACAGTGCAGCAAGCTATAGGTCTGTATTCCTTGACTGTTTAAGGATTAGGATTCTTAGGAACTAGTGTAATGGCGGTACAATTGATGGCTTTGTACGTCTTTCCTGCGATGAAGAAATCCAGTACAACTCCTATTATCTCCTTTTTAATTATCTGCCAAGACTGTTTAAAAAACACAGCACTAAAACCATCTATTCCCGGTGCTTTGTCATCTCCAATAACTTCCAGTGATTCCATGATTTCTTGTTCAGTTACAGGTTCACAGAGTTCTATTCTTTGCTGATAGTTTAGCTTAGGCCCTCTCCTCATAACTAACTTGTTTATGGACGGTAGCATTTGAGCAGATGATCCCATAAGATTCTTATAGAACTTTATGATTTCCTCCCTGATAGTTATTGTATCAGTTAGTTTTGTACCATCTATAGTTGTAATTTCTGTAATTTGCTTTTTCTGACTTCTTTCTTTGACCACAGCAGAAAAGTACTTAGTGCTAGAGTCCCCAAGTTGTAACCATTTGGCTCTGGATTTTTATTTCATAATACTTTCCTCTACCAAGGACCATTTTTCCAACTCCTGTAAAGCAGATTTTTCTTATTCTTGTAGTATGTCATACCAGTGACTTCCCAGTTTTTCTTGTATTGCAACTAGATAAAATCTTGCTTTCTCTATTTTCTGGTAGACATTCTTGAGTTCTTCATTGTTTAATCTTTTCATCAGTGGTTTTAAAGCTTTCAGTTTCAGCCAGATATCTTTCATCCTATCAGTAGCCTTTCTTTGTTGCCAAACTTCTCCCACTATCTCCAAGAATTGAGAGTGCTCAGTCCACACATTAAAGAATCGAAAAGGAACTTTGATATGTCTTTGAGTTGAGTTAAGTTTCAATAGCATAGGAGAGTGGTCAGATATGCTTGGAACATCATACTCCATTACCACATGACCCCATTGCATCATCCAGTCATAGTTCCCAAATGCTCTATCAAGTCTGCTATAGACCCTATCATTCTGGTACTGCTTGTTGGTCCATGTGTAGTAATTACCCTTCCAATTTATTTCACTCAAAAGTAGGCCATGTATACACTCAGAGAAATCCTTAACTTCAGCATATTGTACAGGGTTGCCAAGTTTGTCCTGTGGATAAAGTAATGCATTGAAGTCTCCACAGATGAGCCAAGGTAAATTTGCACCCTGTGTTATTTCTTTCAAGTTCTCCCTTAGAGTCCTCCTTTGTTCACATGTATTATAGCCATAAACAACTGATAGTAAGCATTCAAGGTTGTCCCTTCCCCCTTTAACCAAGCAATGTAGTACTTGGGCTTCTTCTCTAATCTTTTTAACTGTGTATCTGGTGGTATTACAAGTGATCCAAATTCTTCCATTTACAACAGCTTGGTAATTGTTCAACATGCCCCAGCCTGTGACAATTTTATTTGTTATTTTCCCAGCATTGTGTGCTTTTACCCTTGTTTCAATTAACCCATCCATATAAATGTTCTTACTTTTAACCAAATTCCTCACTTCCTTCTGTTTGTGCCTTTTGTTTATCCCCCTTATGTTCCAGAATAACCAAGTCATAGAGATAAAATTTGGGATTCTCCACCCTCAGGAGGCATTAAAGTCTCTCCACCTTCATCCCTTTGCCCAATGTCATATCTGTTTTTGGTTGATATAGAGTTCAAAATTGGGAAGTTGCTCAAGTTTAGTTCAGACCTCTGTCAAGCTTTCCCTCTTGATTTTTGGACAATCTGAAATGAGTTGTCATCGTTATCCCCTAGTTGTTGTTGCATATTTAACTCAGCTGCTTGCACCTGTTGCTGCTTTTCCATTTGAGGCGTGGCCTTAAATAATTGTCCCTAACTCATTGTAACGACCCGACCGGTCATTTTTAGAATTTACGCCCCGATCCCCTATTAACTGCTTTTCCCGTGTTCATTTCTGCTATTTTGAATTGCCGGGATGTTCGGTTTTGAGTTTCGGAGAGTTTTGGGACACTTAGTCCCTAAATGAGAGCTTAAGTGTTGGAAATTTAACTGTAGTCAAAACAATGTAAAGACAGCCTCGGAATGGAATTCTGATGGTTCCGTTAACTCCGTTGGGTGATTTCGGGCTTAGGGGCGTGTTCGGATTGTGTTTGGATTGTGTTTTGGAGGTCCGTAGCTAAGTTAGGCTTGAAATGCCGAAAGTCGAATTTTGGAAGTTTCTAGTTCGATAGTGAGATTTTGATCCGCGGGTCGGAATGGAATTCCGGAAGTTGGAGTAGCTCCGTAGTGTTGAATGTGATGTGTGCGCAAAATTTTAGGTCATTCGGACGAGGTTTGATACACTTTTTGATCGAAAGCGTATTTTTAGAGTTTTGGAGTTTTTAGGCTTGAATCCGTGGTTGATTCGTCGTTTCGATGTTATTTTAGGTGTTTTAAGAATTGGTATAAGTTTGGGCAGTGGTATTAGACTTGTTGATGCCTTTGATTGAGGTCCCGGGGGCCTCGGGATAATTTCGGATGGTTGACGAAAGGATTTTGGAGTTTGGAGTTGCAGCTTCAGCTGCAGGCTTTCTGTCATAACCGCACCTGCGGTTGGGTCACGCAAGTGCGGAGCCGCAGAAGCGGCATCTCCATCGCAGAAGCGGAAATGGAGAGGAACAGCAGGAGCTGCAGAAGCGGTAAAATTTCCCCAGGAGCGGTACCACATCTGCGAATGGGGAGTCGCAGGTGCGGAATCAGGCTGAGTTAGTGATTGTCGTAGATGCGACCATTGGTCCGCAAAAGCGGGACCGCAGATGCGGTAATCGCTGGGCAGAAATATGAGATTTCGAGGGTTTGGTTCAAAACTTGGTTAAATCAAATTGGAGCTCGGGAGAGGGCAATTTTGGGAGGAAATCGAAGAGGAAATCATTGGGTAACGATTCATTAACCCTTTCTAGTTATATTCCATGAATCTATAGTTAGTTTCATCGTTTAATTTCGGATTGGAGATGAAAATATGGGAAAGGTTGGAAGGAAGTTCTTAGACCTAGAATTCGACTTTTGATTGGGAATTTGACCTTGGATTTAGATAATTTTGGTATGCATGAACTCGTGAGAGTATGAGGATTCTGAAAATATAAATTTTACCCGATTCCGAGACGTTGGCCCGAGGGGCATTTTGGTCATTTCACCTAATTTCGCGTATTAGCTTAGAATTTATTTGTATAATCAGTTACTTGAAGTATTATTTACATTTTGCAATTGAATTGAATAGATTTGGTCCATTTGGAGTCGAATACTCGTGGGAAGAACTTGGTTTCGGGTTAATTTTGAGCTGGTTTAGGTAAGTGGCTTGCCTAACCTTGTGTGGGGGACCTTCCCCTTAGGATTTGGTATATTTGTTAATTGAAATGCCTTGTACGTATGGTGACGAGTGTGTACTTGTGCTAATTATTGAATAATCTGGTTTCCATTGAGTACTTAGAATTGTGTTTTTCTTTCCTGTTTACACTACTTGCAAGTTAAGCATGTTGTTAGCTTAGGGAAGCATGCATATTTTATTTAACTGTTTATTTCTTCTACTGCCCTATTTGAATTATGTGCAGCATGCTAGGTTAGAAATACCTACTTTATCTTGGTGTGAAATTTGATTGAATTGAATATTCTTCTTGTTGCTGCTGTGTATTTACTTTGGGACTACGGGACGGTATCCCGGGAGATCCCCCTGTATGATTACTTTGGGACTACGGATTTGTATTCCGGGAGATCCCCCTGCACTTTTACATTGGAAATACGGGATTGCACCCGGTAGATTTCCCCCGGTATTGAGTATTTATATTTGGGACTACGGATGTGGTATTCCGATAGATCCCCGTGTACTTATGAGTTGGGCTACTGGACTGCACCCGGGAGATCCACTGGATATTATATTTGGGGACTACAGGACGGTATCCTGGGAGATCCCTCGGCTGTTACCTCTGCATTGAGCTGTATTTGTTTACCGTGATTACTTGTTTTTCTGTTCCAGTTGTCGTTATCCTTTATATTTTGTCTTGTTTTCAGAAATGGAAAAAGGAAAATAGTTTGTTTTGCCAATAAAAAATGAAAATGAAAAGAATATGGCTTTGAAAATAGTTTTGTTATTTGCTTTTTACCAAAATTAGAAATGAAAAAAAAGGGGACTTGTTTTAAAATAGTTTATTAATCGGCCCAAACTACGCTGGTTTGATTCTCACCGGATGTGAGATACGTAGGGAACCCTCATAGGGTCCAACCATCCCTTTTGCAAAAATAGCCAAAAATACCAAAAATCTTAATATTTTGTCAAATAAGTCTGGTGACGTCATTCTTGTTAAAAAATAAGTCGAATGTCCCCAAAAGGGCGCCGGAAGGCTGTTTTTACAAGAACAGCCACCCTGAATCATTTTAAAACGGTTTGCGGGCACAGCCTTAAAATCTCCCTCTCGGAAGTGTTGAAAGGCCGTATCTGCAAAATCGAGTTTTGTCTTCTCAATTGAAATTTTGCAAAAATAGCCACTTTGTCAAAATAAGCCATTACATGGCCAGTTGTTTTTAAAAGATAGTCGCAGTCGACATTGAAACCTTCTCAGTCTTGCGGAAGCCTGTGGCGATGCCGAGTGATGCCCCACGGGTCCCAGGATGTGAAGCTTTGATGTACTCTTGATCTAGTTTTAATCATCGAGTTTGTAGTTTGTTATTTTGGGTCTGCTTCTGTAGTTTCCCTTCAAAGAAAAACAAATTTGGAAAATCCCAAAAAAAAATAATATCTCTTTATTTTTGTCATTAATTTAGTCAAGAACTACGCTTGGTCTGATTCATGCGGGGTCGATGATACGTAGGCAATCCACGTAGGATTCGACCATAACCAAACGAAAAGTAAAAAAAAAGGAAAAAGAAAGGAAAACAAACAAAACGGAAGAAACTAGAAAGAAAATAAAGACGAAACGAAACGAAAGAAAGGCAAGAGGAAAAGAACAAAAGGAAAAAGAAAAAAGAGAGAAGAAAAAGAAGAAAAACAAAGGAAGATAAAGTTTACAATTGAAAATAAGGGAAAGGCCGGGATGACGCAGGCGACCGATCAAAAGCTGTTACCAAGTTGTTAAATGCCCTAACGCTAACGTGATGGTTTTCATTTATTGTTATTCCAGAAAAGGTGGTTGGTTTGTGGTTTCAAAGTGGTAACTCTTCTTTAAACACAAGGACAAAGGCAGTCGGCGTCCTGGCAACCCATTCCTACAACACTCGGTCGAATAAACTGAACATGACAGGCCAAGAATCAGATACCAGTATTGTGGACCCGTCAAAAGAGGTAAAGTGGTGGATGTCAAAGCAATGAGGGAAGAGATGTATAAGTTGAGGCAGGCAGATGGCCGAGATGCATCAGGCCTGGGCTAAGGGTCAGCCGACGCCAATTACCCCGCCAATCAGCATATATCCCACCTTTGGCTCAGTCTCAGGAGCCTCCTACTGTGAATTCATCTCTAGCTTTCCCTTTTCACCAACAGAGTTATAGCCACCACCTCCTACCCTCCCCAATCTCCACCACCCAACAAAACCCTCCACCACCAATCACCCTGTCCTTTGGGCGCCTCCACCTGCCACACGGCAGGAGATCTTCCAGTGAGCCCCTGTTTCAAGTTCACGACAGCCTGTACCACCCTCCTGAGCATATCTGTAAAGCTCCTGAGCCATATTCCTACACTCCTCACCTTGAGCTCCTGGCGGAATCTGACAAGCCACTTAAAGATCCGGAACAGGAAGAAATGTTTCGAAAAGTAAAAAGCCTGGAGCAATCCTTCAGGAACATGCGAGGATTGGGTGGACAAGTAAGTGTGGCCTACAAGGACTTGTGCTTGTTTCCCGACGTCCAGTTGCCTGCGGGGTTCAAGTTACCAAAGTTTGATTTGTACGATGGACATGGTGACCCGGTGGCCCACCTGAGGGGATTCTGCAGTAAGATGAGAGGAGCCGGAGGACGGGATGAGTTGTTAATGGCGTACTTTAGTCAAAGTCTCAGTGGTGCTGCTTTGGAATGGTACACGCGGCAAGATCGTGCTCGGTGGTACACTTGGGACGATTTGGCCCAAGCGTTTGTGTGCCATTTTCAATACAATCTCGAAATTGTACCGGACCGCCTGTCGCTGACCAAAATTGAGAAGAAGCCCGGGGAAAGCTTCAGGGAGTATGGTTTCCGGTGGAGAGAGCAGGCGGCAAGAGTCGATCCTCCCATGAAAGAGAGCGAGATGGTCGATTACTTCTTACAGGCTTTGGAGCCTACTTACTATGGTCACCTGGTGTCAGCAGTGGGAAAATCTTTTAATGAGGTAGTGAAAATGGGAAGTATGGTTGAAGAGGGGCTCAAATCCGATAAAATCATGAGCTATGCTGCAATCAAGGCGACTACACAGGCCATCCAGAGCGGAGGGGTGCTGGGAAAGAAAAAGAAAGAAGATGTGGCGGTAGTTGACTCGAGAACTTGGTCCAGGGGCCCATCACCATATCCCCAGCCTCAACCCCAAACCTATCCCCGAGCTCCACATAATCCACCTCAGTATTATCCTCCGAACAATGTCCAGTCATATGTCCAACCACCAGGTCACTCCCTACGGCGAGCGCCAGCACCGCGTGATGCATTCTCGCCTTCACAGCATTTTCGAGCACCCAACAACCCTAGAAAAAAGGGGCAGGGAAGAGAACAAAAGAAAAGAAATAGTTTCACGCTAATTGGGGAGTCCTACACAAGCATATTTGAAAAGTTAAGGCATGCTGGCCTGATTGAGCCGCTCCTCGGCTATACTCCAGACCCATATGCAAAAGGCTTTGATCCTACTGTACGATGCATGTACCACTCTAATGTCCAGGGGCACAGCATTGAAGATTGTCGTTCTTTGAAAAAGGAAATAGAAAGAATGATTCAAGAAGGGGTAATTGCGATCAATGACAGTGGCAGGGAGCACGCAAATCCTCTTGGAACCGTGGTGACTGAAGTTGATGATGTTGGGGTTGGTAATGGTCTTGGCAACATTAATGCAGAACTCAGTGGTTAAGATACCATGCTTGGTAATTGGGAAGACGCTCCATCTCTTGGAGTTTTGGTGGTTTATTTTGTTGTCATTTCTGGTGTCCGGGTTATTCCAGGGTTGTAATCCGGATATTGTCTTGTGATTCAAACCCTTCTATCTTTTCACTTTGCTTTGTTTAATCATAATAGCTTGTTTAGTACCGCCTAGGTTTGTAATTCTAGTCTAGTTTGCTTGTTTTGTTGTTTAAACCCTTCCACCGTCAGTTTAATGCAATTCTCTGTTTCCTGCATATTGAAACATTTTGAAGCCCGAATCAAGAGAAACTGGGGGGCAGATAGAACGTAAAGAAATACTGTTGAAATGCATCATGCCGCATTGGTTTAAAGCCAAAGGCAAGTTTGCTCCAAGTCTACAAGAGCCGCTCGTGGTACCGAAATTGTTGTCCAATGGTGCTAGGTAATTGACAAATACAGAAGGCAAATATGTGCATCAATCAAAAGATGTTATGTGTTTTCCTCAGCTTGTTTAAACTGCGTAATTTGTACTTGGTATGTTTTGGAGATTGGAATGACGAAGGCATTTTATTCTGCTATCCAAACACTTTATCCTTTGTTACCCCTTTGAGCCTCGATTATTTTCTTGCATACCCCTCTTTCGGAATCAATAATAAGACTCACAAGCTCGAATGGGGAAGTAAGTGGAGAAACAAGAGAAAAATAATGAAAGGAAAGTGAAAGAAAAGAAGAGAAAAGAAAAGAAAGAAAAGAAAAAAAGAGAAAAGAAAAGAAAAGCAAAAAGAGAAAAGACAAAGAAAGAAAAGAAAAGAAGAGAAAAGAAAGAAAAGGAAAAAGAAAAAGAGAAAAGAAAAGAAAAGAAAAGAAAAGAAAAGAGAAGGAAAAGAAAAGAATGAAAAGAAAGGAAAAGAAAAGTGGAAGAAAGATCGCAACAACAAAAGTAGTCGCCTGAACTACGTTTGACTTGATCCCGAAAGGGTACGTAGGCAGCCTCTTTCTGAGGTTCAGTCACATTAAAACAAAATCCAAAAGTCCCCAAGAAGGAAACTGGGGCAGAAGTTGTGGTTATTGTAAGAAGGCCGATTCCGAAAGTTGTAATGTTAAACCCATGTTGAATTATTTTGAGCCTCTATACCCTTCTTTCTGAATCCCATCCAAAAGCCTGCATTACGGTCCAAAGAAAGACCTTCTAATCAGTCTTCAAGAAATGTCGAGTCAAGCGAGTAGAGGTGAATCATGTCAGAGGCCACACTCCGGTACAAGAAGCAAACACTTCGGTACAAGAAGAAAAATGATGAAAATGAGAGAGTCTTGTTGATGAAATCCTTCACGGATACCCCAAGGCAATGAAAGATGAGAGAAATAAAAATGAGAGAGTCTTATTGGTGAAAACCTTCACTGGCACCATAAAGCGATGGTGAGACGAGAGAAAGCCAAAATGAGAGAGGCTTGATGGTGAAAACGCTTCGGGCACTACAAGTCGAATAGGAATTGTGATTCAAATCGGGCAAGCGGAGCATTGAAGCCCAGTTTCATGGCAAAAAGGTACAACAAGATCTGAACATCATATTTGCTAAAAAGAGTAGGCTGCAGGTGCATGTCAAGGTCGCTAGAGTCGGTATCCACATCTGATGATTTGCTACTCTGTAGGTTTCTTGTTAGAAATCGTTTCCTTCCATTTTCCTTCACTCTATTCTTCCCACCTTGTTTTGCTCCCTCTTCTTGAGTCTGTCTAGTCATAACAAGTGAGAAATGACTTCAAAATCTGCCACCAAGCTTGCCCATTGCGTAAAATGGGATCTGGTTAACACCTCAAAACGCCACAAGTAAAAAAAAAACAGCAAGCACACTGAGTTGGCAGCAGTCAATACGCTTTGGGAATCCTTGTGAAATACAAAGGCTCGGTATACGTCAATTCATGAACAACACGGATCAAAGGTGTTCTCTATGATAAGAGTGACAAAGAAAGCGGTTAACCAGTGACAAGCGAGGTATTCCAAGCAGAAATCAAAGTTAACATGGTAAGTGAAGGAACAAAAGACCTCAAGGCCAGGGACAGTGGTTTAAGTCAAGAAAGAACAACATGCGCAATGAGTGGGTGGCAATTGTCGTGCTTTGGGATTCATGTGAAACAAAAGGTTTGGTAAATATCCGTTCATGAGCAATGCAACAGATAAAAGGTATTGGGTCTGGACGGAGAAGAGGTATTTTCTGCGATAAGGGTGGCAAAGAAATTGGTTAGTTGATAAGCAAGCAATGTCTTTCAAGGTGAAATCAAAGTTGTCGTGGCAAGTGAAGGAGCAATCGCCGCAAAGTCAAGGCCACAAACCAACCACCACGTTTAAACTCACAAATTTTCTTTGTCTGACACAGGGATGAAAGCTATGTGCATATCAAAGCTTGGAAGCTGGAAATTTTCAGGTGTAATGCCCCAATTCTGCTTACGCATAGGCTATTGAGAAGACCACACATCACCACTAGGAGAAACATTTCCTAGTATGGGTTTTCAAGTTATATTTTGTTGTAGGAGACGCACCTCCTAAAAAGAGGTTTTACCCCTAGGAGACGCACTTCCTAATTTGGGTTTTCAAATCATATTTTATGGTAGGAGACGCACTTCCTAAACGGAGGTTTTACCCCTAGGAGACGCACTTCCTAGTTTAGGTTTTCAAGTCATACTTTGTTGTAGGAGACGCACTTCCTAAACGGAGGTTTTACCCCTAGGAGACGCACTTCCTAGTTTAGGTTTTCAAGTCATACTTTGTTGTAGGAGACGCACTTCCTAAATTGACAGTTCATCCATAGGAGACGTACTTCCTAAATTGATAGTTCATTCGTAGGAGACGCACTTCCTAATCAAGGTCTTTCAAGTTATTCTTATAGGAGACGCACTTCCTAAATTGATAGTTCATTTGTAGGAGACACACTTCCTAATCAAGGTCTTTCAAGTTATTCTTATAGGAGACGCACTTCCTAAATTGATAGTTCATTCGTAGGAGACGCACTTCCTAATCAAGGTCTTTCAAGTTATTCTTATAGGAGACGCACTTCCTAAATTGATAGTTCATTCATAGGAGACACACTTCCTAAATTGATAGTTCATAGGAAACGCACTTCCTAGTCTGGTTCATTGAAGTTTTATCCATAGGAGACGCACTTCCTAAATTGACAGTTCATTCATAGGAGATGCACTTCCTAAATTGAGGGTTCATTCGTGGGAGACACACTTCCTAATATTGGTCATTTAAATTCACCATTAGGAGACGCACTTCCAGTTTGGTTCATTCAGGTTTTCTTTTAGCAGACGCATTTGCTGGTCAAAGTTTCTTGGTTTCACTCATAGGAGAAGCAAATCCTAATCCAATCTTTAGTTTACTCTCATCATTGCATCAATATAAGCGGTTTACAATTTTGCTAACAACTCACAAGTCTGCCCAGTCACCAAACTGGGGCAGAAAATTTTTTTTATTTGTTTTGCAGCAGTCAGGAGCCCACCTGGAGAACAAGGAAATGCTTTTCAAGACCAGCAATCAGGAGCCCACCTGGAGAACAAGGGAACACATTCCAAGCTTCAGCAATCAGGAGCTCGCCTGAAGAACAGAGGCATACATTTCAAGTTTCAGCAGTCAGGAGCCCGCCTGAAGAACAGAGGAATACCGTTCAACACAGCAATCAGAAACCCGCTTGAAAAGTAGGGAATACATTCTAGTTCAGCAGTCAGGCAGCTACCTGGAGAAAGGGCAAAACATCTCAGACCACAATTCAAGGCAGCAACAAAAGGATGTCGCCAGGGAGAATACAATACAACAATGCAACAAGGACCATAAGAGCAAGTTTGAAGACATAGATATGATCTTTTCTAATTCATAGATCATAGCTTAGTCTAGTTTCTTTTATTCTTTACACGGTGTAATAAGGAGGTCAGCGAGCAGTAGCAGCTGCAACAGCGGTGAAAATCACAGCTCCTGGTAGTCCCAGCTACCAAACCCTCCCGAACTACACTGACCTGATTCCTTTTTAGCCAAGGATATATAGGCAACCTTTGAAGCAGGGTGCGGTCAGACGGTTTTCAAAATTGCTTCACACGGAATACGCGAACGGGCAAAAATCGCTCATTACCGCTCACTTATCTTTGCACGAAAACTCTTCGTGTTTCCGGGCAAAGAGGGGCAGCTGTGAGCACGTGATTTTTGCCCAATATATGAATTATTCCCAAAAATTCAAACAAAATGATTTCTTTCATTATTTTGTAATTTTGTGAATTTTGTGTTATTTTCTGTTAACTGTTTGCATTTTATTTCTGCATTTTAATTCATATGGAAAATATAAAAAATACATCTTGGCATTTGCATTTAGGATCTAATTTCATATTTTAGGATTAATTAGTGGTTAAATTGCTTTTAGAACGTAATATGGAGAAAATAACAAAATAGTCCACTTTTGCATTTTTAATTGTTAATTGTTGAATTGGTCGCGAAAAAGGTTTTAAACAATTTTAGGAATTAATTAGCTTAACTTTGAAAATATATTAGGTCTTTATTTTATTTTTGCATTTTATAAAGTAAAAAAAATAAAAAAATAAATAAAAAATACAAAAATAGATAAAAGAAATAAAAGGAAAAGAATTAAAAAAATGGTCTTAATTGGAGACCAAATTTGGGCCAAAATCGATCAGCCCAAGTGAAATACCCCAATCCAGGCCCAATTGTCACCCCACCACCGCCCACGGCGGCGCTACCATCCAAAACATCACCAATTTGATACCAAACCACCTTCACCATCCCCTCTTCCCTAATTTATAATTGATAAACCTCAAATCTCCCTCAAAACCTTCAAAATCCAAATCACAGGATACGAGCTCTAAAGCCTAAATGGCCGAAATTGTCAGATTTTCGCTTCTTCAACTCTCTTCGTGGATTTTCGGCATATTTTGAGTCAAAACTTACATTAGTTAATGGTTGTATCGAAAGCCGTTGATTAATGTGAGTTTTTGATCCATTTCGGATTCGTTGAGGTCCGGTCAAGTTCCCTTTGGCTGGTCGAAGTGCTTTCGAGTTCGACTCTTCATTTTCAGAGACGATATTTTCTTTCACTCGGAATGTTAATTTCACCTTTTCTCATACCTCGGCCCCGTCTGTTCCTTTCTTCTACTTTTCTCAGCCATGTTTCATTGACAAATCTAGCTAAATAGTTTGCCAATCTATTGAGTTCTTATTGCTCGTAGTCTGCACTCGAATCTTGTTTTTCGCCATCTTTCGATTAATTGCTTTCATAAGTTAAACTTCTTAGGGTCATGCTTGATTTTGTTTGATGTTATATTGGTTCTAATTTCTGTCAAAGTGATGTTTGATTCCAGTTAAGAAATTCGTAAATTAGTGTTTGAGGTTTTAGATTTTGATTAGTTTAGTCGACCAATGATGTGATCATTCTAGTTTCATAGTGATTGTTGTTATTAATTAGTTCATGGTTAACAGACATTAGTTGGTAATATGGAAATCAGTAGTTAGTAAGTTTTGAACTGAAATTTGTTAATTGGTTAGTTTAACCACAGTTATTTAGAGAGGTTGAGTCAAGGTACATAGTTAGTAACTTCAGGGAACTTCGGGGGTATTTGAGAGATTTAAAAGAGGGAATAATTTTTGGGGGAGGTCACTTGTGAGGATTGATTTCAAGTTTCATCTGGGGAAGGAGGCTAATTTAGGGGTGGGGGGGGGGTAAGTAGAGTAGAGTAGTTCGTAGAAACTTCTATCT